>NC_084466.1:155424614-155766400 GCF_027409185.1 Cynocephalus volans
AATATCATTTATGTATATTTGTGTGTTTGTATAACTTGTTGTTTTATATGTGTGTAGATAAATAACTTACTTTAGTTACAAACTGTGTTTTCCTAAGATATAAACACATATATCACCATCTTAAAGAGAAATTCTAACAATTGTATTTGTGAATAAAAATAATTCTCAGGATCTCTTTCCTCCAAAGAATTGAGCTAGTTTAAGCATTAACATTTGTACTAATTCTGCATAAAGTACCTAGAAGAGCTGTTATAAAATTCTAAAATCAACATCTATCTTAGCCCATTTTATGTTGCTATAACAGAATACCTGAGACTGGGTATTTTATAAAGAAGAGAGGTTTACTTGGCTTATGATTCTGGGACAGGTGCACCTAGTGAGGGCCTCAGGCTGCTTCTACTTGTGGTGGAAATTGTCAGGGCAGCTGGCATATGCAGAGATCACATGGTGAGAGAAAGCAAGACAGAGGAAGGGCAGGTGCGGGGCCTGTTTTAACAACCAGTTTGTATGGAAATTAACAGAGCAAGAGCTCACACCCAGGGAGAGCACTGATCTATTCATGAGGGATCCACCCCCATACCCAAACACCTCCCACGAGGCCCCACCTCCCAACACTATCATGTTGGGGATAAAATCTCAGCATGAGTTTTGGGGGGGTCAAGTCATATCCAAACCATAGCAACATCTTTCAAAAGAATACATTTTTCCTCCAGGGAGATGAGAAGATCTTTATATATTCGAGTTGAGCTATGAACCATACAGGAGAAAGCAATACAGGGAAAACAGAGAGCTATTTTAATTCAAAACCACTAATTGCACTAGACTTCTTAGTTTAAAAGTGTGCATTCATTCTATTTTCTTTTTATTTTGATTGTTATCCTTTGGAGATAATGAACTAGCACTGGTGAAATACAACATTCCTTTTCTTAAAAATGATATATTGATTACCCTAACTGAACTGTGTCTTTTGTTGAATGCTTAAAGAACAGTCTTTGCAGAATAAATCAGTTAAATGCTAGTCAATAGGCCAGAAATGTTTTTGTTTGCTAGAGCTGCCGTAAAGAAATACCACAGACTGGGTGGCTTAAACAACAGAAACTGACTTTCTCACAGTTCTGAAGGCAAGAAGTCCAAGATCAAGTTGTCAGCAGATTTGGTTTCTTCTGAGGCCTGTCTCTTTGGCTTTCAGAGAGCTGCCTTCTGGCTGCGTCCTCACACGGTCCTTCACATGTCTGTGTCCTAATCTCTTCTCAGAAGGACACCAGCCATATCAAATTAGGGCCCACGTCTATGACCTTGTTTTTACTTTAATTATCTCTTTACAGGCCCTCTCTCCACATGCAGTCACATTCTAAGGTACTGGGAGTTAGGACTTCAACACAGAATTTTGGCGGGGCAGATGGGATTCAGTCCACACACCCCTCCCGTGAAATCCATTATTACATTTGTATTCCACACCTCAGGCGACCATCAACCTGAATTTTCTTTTAATCATTACCTTGATTTCCTTTATAGTTTTATTCCCAGCGCATATATTCCTAAACAATATACTGTTTAGTTTTACACAGTTTTGAGCCTTATAAAAATGGCCTTTTATTCTTCTGGAACTAGTTAGATTAAACAGTTTACAGTCATGCATGTGATTGTGTGTTACTGTGGTCCATTTATTTTCATTGCCACGTAGTATTCTAGTGCATGAGCAATTTATATAGATATATGTTCTGCTGTAGATGGATATTTATAAGTGATCACTCTTCCTCATGAATATTTAGTGAAACTTTAGAAAGTCAGTTAACACCGATCTGCTGAGTAGGAAATTGTATCTCCTCGGGGTCTTGGTCTGTATCTCCCTCATTAGTGACAAGCCAGAACATCTTTTCTTATGTTTCTGGGACATTTAATTTTCCTCTTCCAGTAAATGTCTGCTCGTGTTTTTGGACCATTTTTCTTTCCTTCTTCCCTCCTCTTCCTTTTTTCTCTTAATTAATTTTTAATTATTTCTACATTCTGGATGTTATTCTTTCACCCGTTCTATGTGTCACGAATGTTTTATCTGCATTCATGGCTCGTCTTTTTATCCTCTTTAGTGTGTGTTTTGGTGAACAGAATGCCTTAATTTTAATGAAGTCCCTCGTGGTTTAAGCATTTTTGTGCCTCATTTGAGAAATTCTTCCTTATGCCAAGGTCAACACCCAGCCCATGTTGTCTTCTGTTTCACAATTTTGCCTTTCACGTTTAAGTCTTTATTTAATCCAGACCTGATTTTCGTCTCTAGTACGAAGTAGAAGTCCAATTTCTCTTTTTATAATGTGGTTGACCAGTTGTTCCAGCTCCACTGAGGAAGAGGTCTACCTTCCTGTACGAATCTGTAGCTGCATATGGGGGTCTGTTCTGACATCTCCTTGTCTACCCATGACCGGTTCCGCCCTGTGTGAATTACTGCAGCTCCGTCCTGAGTTCTGATATTTGGGAAGGCTAGTCTTCACCTGCTCCAGCTCGGCACAGTGGGATCGCTCTTTGTCTTCTGGCTTCCATTCTTGTTGAGAAGTCAGCCCTCGGGTCATTCTTTTCTCTCCCACTGCGTCTGCGATCGTCCCTTTTTCTTCTGTGTTCAGCACTACCCCCGTAATGTGTCTAGGTGTGAATTTCCCTTTATTTGCTCACTGTGATTTGTCCTCCTTGGGAGAAAGGAATGCTCCCTGTCTCTCCCCTTCTCCAGCGTTGACTTATTTCTCATTCGCCCATACACACCTGTCTTTCTCCAGCAGTGGTCAGGGCCCAGCGGCGGTTTAGAGAAAGCAGGTGGGGGAGTGATTGGGGATTGATGACGCAAGGCGAGAGTGGCTGAGGGCCTGGGGAGAATATCAGCTGCAGGTACGTGAGGCCAGCAGGTGCTAACCATGGAAGTGCTGCAGACAGGCCGGACAGGGGTCTGTGGCACGGACACCCCAGAGAGAACAGGACCACTTCCCTTGGGGTGCTGAGCAGAGGGGAAGGACAGAGTTGTGCAGAGAGAGAATCATTAGACCTTGGAGGCAAACTCTCTCCAAAAAAAAAGGCAACAAGACAGAGTTATGGCAATCAACAGCTTCCTCCAAAGGATCAATGTATTTTTCTCATTGCACTGCCTCTTGAGCTATGAGGCACTGATATTTATTGATATCCCTACTTACCCGTATGCATGTATATGCATGTATATGCATGCATGTATGCACACGTTGTATGTCTGTGTGTAATCATGTGTGTAATACAGGACCTGGGCTGATGTTCCAGTTTCTTACAGGATTTTCAATGAAATAGCTCTTGCTGTTTTTATTTACACTCCACTCCCAATTCTATCCAGGACTCATATCTAAGTCCCCCTGTTGGGGCATGTGGACCGGGAGATAAATCTCAAGGTGGATACGACATTTTCCTAGAATCTTTTTTCCCTCCCAGGACAGAAGTTTGTCACTGGGCCACACTTACCACACACTCTACCCTGAGCACAAACATGACTTCCTCTTGGAAGTGAGTCTTTGGCATGTTCCCTTTGCTGGTGACCCCAGAAGAGTCTGCAAAGTGAGGCTCTGGCCAAGACCTCCAAGCCCCACTGCCCACCTGTCAGCCCTCAGCTGCCTGTGCCCTCCCACAATGCACTTGGCCAGGGCATCCTACTTACCTGGAAGTATAAACAGACGTGTAAAAAGTGATTTATTGATTAAATCACAGTTTTTTTTCTCTAGCATTATCAATACTGTGCTTCCCTTCTTTAATTTGTGTAATTTAAGTAGCTCACCCAAACTTGAATTCCAACTATTTCACCCATAATGACTACAAAATATCTGGAGTCCTTAAATGTAGCTTTTCACGGACGCAGAAATGCTTTCTCTCTCTCTCTCTGATGGATGGAATGATGCACAGCCTCGCCTCCTTGGAGTTTCTATGTCCTTAAAGAATAACCGATATTCAATGACTCAGAAAAACCTGACCCTGATCATGAAGTTGAAATAATGTGTCAGTGGGACAGAAGCGGGATCGGCAGGCAGGAGGGAATTACTATTCAAAAAATAAGATGTGGACTCAACGGCCAAGTCCACTTCCATCACAACAACTGCTAGGTTATCCTTTCAAAGACTATGGCCAGTTCTGAGCCAGAGTCATTCATCTCAACCATCGATACTGGAAGCTCAGAGGGACCTAATTTTTCAAGCAGAGCAACAATATTAAAATACTGTATTCAAGGGAACTCTGAAATAACTAGATCGCTCTCCAGCACTGAATAAATGCTTCAGACTGCAGCCCTGGCATTCATGGGGCACAAGGGAGCCATTTATTGCTATGAATATTTAGAGGCAATCTTGATTACCACTTTAATATTAGTGTGCTAGTTCCACAGCCTGGAAGATATGCACACCGAGAAACTTAGAGAGGACAAAACTGAATTAACTGCAGTAGAACACAGTGAAGAACCAAAGTGCTGCAGCACCGTGATGGGGTGTCCCTGGCTTGGGCCTGATATTACATAAATGATGATAACATTTACCCACGAGGTGCTGATAATTTTTTCTGGTGGAAAACTGACATCAGCAAACAACTTGTTAAAATGTATGGGAGGGCATATATTATCCTTAGATAAGGAAGAGCTGCTTTTGAAAGATAGGCAGCGTAGTGTTAAGGTGTTCGTTAAAACGTTGGGTCATTTTTAGGGTGGAATCTTTTCACTACACTCCGTGGCACAATCCATTCACAGTTCTCAACTCTCCCCTCCCTTTCTACCGGGGAAAGCTGCTAATGGTATGATTACTAATCTTTAAATGTGTAGCAAACATTTTAGATTTTCATTTCAGGTTGTTATAGCTATAGCCCTGACATTTGAAAGCCTGATTAATTCATCTGAATAGATTTAGCATCCTCCCGTGCATCCAAACGCTGCAGGATGACAGCTCACCAAGCACTCATGTTCATCTGGGGACAATGGCCAGCTCTGGAGCAGACAATGTTAATTTGGTCCCTCTTAGTTTCCTGTTGGATTGAAAGAGGGGAGGGACAACATGACTTAACAAAAAGCAATCTGGAAAACACGATACAGATTTCCCAAACTTAACCCATCTAAAACTCAGTTTTTATTTTATAACTCCTCTCCCCTTCCACTACAAAGGGGAGGTTGGAGGAAATCCACCCTATCTTTCCACCGCATTCCCCAGCTTAGTGATGCCCTTTCTCCAAGCCCTTCATTAGTGACCATCACACTTTGAGTAAGACCGTGGCCTCCTGCAGCAAAGGCTCTGGCCTCTGCTCGCCTCGTGGCCCCAGCTTGAGCCCAACCCTCACTTGCTCGCTGAGCTCCCAACTTGGGGTTGAACTGGCCACACCTCGGGGGCTCTATACATGGTGACCGTCTGCCGAAATGTCCTCCCTGGGCACTTTGCATGGCTTAACCTCCAGGTGTCAGACTGGACATCACTGCCCCAGAGAAGCCCCAGCTCTCTAAGCGGGGGCTGTTTGCTCTCCTATACCCAGTTCTGTCTCTTCCTAGTGTATTTCATCATTTGTGGTTATTTATTTGTTTTTATTTTATGTGTTTACAGTCTATCTCCTCTGGCAAGACACAAACTTTTCAAAGAAGGGGAATTTGTCAGCTTGTTCCATGTTCCATTCACACCCCCAAGCAGGGTCACCTAGAAACATCTGTGGAGTGTGGGGTGAGGGGTGAAGGGTGAGGTGGGAGGTGGTAGCTGATGGCAGGAGGGACGCTGACTGAGGGGCAGAGATCCTAGAGCCATAAACATCACCTCAGGAGGTATAAAAGGGACCTCTGGGCTCTCCTCTCCAGTCACGAGCTGTGTACAAAGGATCCCTGCAGAATGAGCGAAGCGACCAGGCCTTTGAACATGGACTTGTGTTCTGTTCTGAGGAGAGTAGGCAGGGCTTGCTCTGGAAGCAGTATTCCTTACGTCTACACTTGGGAATAGATGACAGTGACCAATGAGTACAAGTTCCCAGCCTGGCTTCCAGCATCCTCAGCTCCCTAAAGAGGATTCCAGGTCCTCCTGCCCTGTGTTTGTGGACCTTAGTGATAAAGCATCCAAAATAAGGCAAAGAGGCACAGAGCAGAGCAGCCAAAGGAGGAGCAGGAAGACTTTAAATCAATGTAAAATGTAAGGTCAAGAGTGGAGAGGGGGGTTAGGGACAATTAGAGATCAGAGCCACGTGGGATGAGGGAGCTGCTGAGGAGAGGCGGCTACAGATTTTAGGAAGTCCTGCCCTGACTCAATCATTCCTAAATGTCCCCAGGCTAGGGGACCATACCCTGGACTGCGTGGTGACATGGTGGTCCTGGGAACAGGATCATGTGGTGACTTGGTGGCTGGGGACTGAACCATATATTGACATCATGCTGCTCAAATCAGTCTGCGTCCAAGCTGACACCAAACCTCGCCAGGCTGTGGTGCCACCTCCTAAGACCTATGCGGTCCCCCCACCCTCTCCTGCCTTCCAACATCTCTACCAGCAGCAGGGAGAGAACTTCCCATCCACCCGGCTGCCAGGTCCTGGCTCAGGAATATCAGGATGCCGAGCTGAGCAGGAAGGCAGCCAGTGGCTAAGGTGGGACCATCCCATCAGCCACGCACCTGATGGCCTGTGAGGACCTCTGCAGCCCAGAGCCATGCCCCAGCCTCCTGCACACATGAGGTGCCAGCTCCTCGGGAAAGTTCAGTGTCCATGCTGGCTGCACCACCACAAAGAAGGGCACGTGACAAGGAGTGTTCATCACAGGAAGGTGGCTATGGCTGGGTTCCAGGGCCCAGACTCACTTGAGCATTTTCAAACCACCTCTGACAGGCCAGTTCACTGGACCTCTGTTTCCTCACTAAGAAAATGGGGATAATGACACCTTTCCTGGCTATCATTGTGGTCATGAAAATAATGAGCCCCCAAAGATGTCATGTACTAACCCCTGGAACATGTGACCAAGTTACCTTACTTGGCAGAAGTAACTGTGAAAATGTAATTAAGGTTAAGGACCTTGAGAGGGGGACATTATCCTAGATTATTCGATGGCATGATGTAATCACAGGCATCCTTAAAAGCAGAGAGCCTGTCATTGCTAGGGTCAAAGAGATGCAACAAGAGAAGATCTGACCCACCTTGATCACTTTAATGGTGGAGGAACGAGAGAAGGAACATGGTGGCCTCTAGAAGCTGGGAATGACCCTCAATTTACAATAAGCAAGAAAACAAGGACCTTGGTCCTACAAGCACAAGGAACTGAGTTCTGCCAACATCTCTAGTGAGCAGGAAACGGCTGCTCCCCCAGCGCCCCCACCAAAGGAGCAGTCCTGCGGTAGCCTTGACCTTCACCTGGTGAGACTGAAACAGAGAGCCCAGCTACGCCCACCACACTCTGACCTTGAGAGCCATGAGATGTAAACGGGTGTTGTTTTATGCCACTTAAGTCGTGGCAATTTGTTACAGCAGCACTAGAAAACTAATACAATTAGGAAGACTGTGATGAGATTCAAATGGTAAAATGTCTGTCTGGAAACCATCATGACTGACAAAAGTGCATCCTCATTACAGAAATCCAATCACAAGCGAAACTGCTAGTCCATAGCAATACAATGACAAGGCACCATTTCACTTATTATTTATTGCAATTTACCCATATTGCATTCCTTTTATGCTTTTTGTATTTAGATTAAAATGGGCATAAGTTTCCAAATAGGAATATTATAAGTTTATTTATTGAGGACCTATTTATGAACAAGGCACCAGGCCGGTCCTGGGTTGATGGCTGAAAGTAACTTAGCTTTTTCTCTTCTTCCATACAGGGAAATGATCTTACATAATATGTGTATGACCAGTGTTATAGAAGGGGATAGAAGGTTCTAGAACACCTATGTGGCTGCAGCACAAAATAGGTGAATGTACTTCATTTTGATGTGAGATATTTTAAAGGTAACACTTTCTAAGATGTACTTACTGATATAACTAGGGATATCAAAATATTATAAAATAGCACAGAGCACTGCTTTTTGGAACAGCTTGCCCAGGCTTACAAAACACAGCCAGTCCTGAAATAACATGCACTGTGTTTATTCACCAGAAAACTTGGTTTCCAATTCAAAGTTCGTTTATCTAACTAATTTGATGCCTGGAAACATTCATGTACTATTTTTTTTTTTTCTTCTTTTTACAACACTGTTTCAAAACTATCAGTCATCAGTCAGAGGAAGTTAATATCTTGAGTTGCTAGTTTGTTTGCATGCAAGCTGTGTTCTAGAGAGACTATCCCATTCATATGTTGACTAAGAGCCATTTCCAAAGCATCACTGTAATCGCTTTCAAATAAACACGAGCAGAATATAAGCCCTTTAAAGGCTAATCCTGCTATCGATCACAGTGCCCTGCCAGTCCCTGGGCACTAAGTGAAGCCAAGAGCAAACAAGTTTTTCTATTACAAAGGGAATTACAGCGGATTGCTAACACTTTATAAAACATATTCTAATTGCACCATGCAAACTCATGCTACAAGCCTCGTGAAGATCTCGCAAAGAGAATTCACATTTCATGACTTCAGACGGTCACCAGCTTTTCCCTTCGTGTGCCTGTCGTGCTGTTGCTTGAGGCCCTTGAGGCTCAGAACCAGGAAGGAGGAACAGGAATGAGAGAAGTGCCTGCTGAGGCTGGAGAGGGAGCTCCACCTGGAGCTGGGACAGTAGAGATGAAAGGAGGGGGCTGGGGCATGTCGGATGCAAACCTAGGACTGGGGACTCAAGACTCAAGACGGGCAAGTGAAGGACTCGCGCTCTTCTAAGTCATCTGGCTGTTTGTGAGGTCTCTTGGAGCCTCCACATTGACCGTCACTTCACTGGGACTTTTGCACAGGACTTTTGCACCCCTTCACTTTGCAGGACTTTTGCACCCCTTGTGGATATAGTTTTCCATCTCCAACCTAGCTTGGCTCTGGGACAGCGAGGTCCTCAATCAGTATACTTTGCTGAATGAAAATTGAGGTTCACCTCTTTCCTGTTAAAATATTAGTAAAACCAACCAGTCATTAAGTTACAGTGACACTTAAGGAAAACCTTGTCCTCTACACAGAAAGACCCTTGATTCCAAATCTCTAGCTCCAACGTCTCCGGAGCTCAACATGTGTGTTGCAAATGCTGTGAGACACGTGCAACAGATCTCTCCCCAGCACTCAGATGCTACAGTGTTTAAAAGCCACCAGCACATTCCACATCTCCCTCCAACTTTCCCAAGTGCAGCCCTCATTTTATGACCCCCTTGTTTTCCCTATTTCCATCATCATCCTTTTGGGTTTCACTGGTACCATCTTCTGACTTGTAGTTCTCTCACTTCCACGCTGAATTAGTGCTTGGGTTCTGTGATTCTTCCTCGGGAGCGTTTCTGCAATTCCTTCTATTTCTGCTATAGTATAGGGTCCTCATTCCAGCTCTCCCCCCAGCTACTCTCTCTGTCAGTCTTATACATTGTTCCCTGAGCTCTTTTATTAATGCAGGGCTCAGGTAATATTTCTGTCTTGCATCTCAGGTATGAAGCTAAGGTTCTCAACCTGCCTTCTTTTCTTCTCCGTCCTACTAAGCGATCTAGAGCAGAGTAGACACACGTTTTCTGTAAAGGGCCAGATAATAAATACTTTAATCTTTGTGGTCCCTGTCATGACGACTCAACTCGCTGTCACAGTGCAAAAGCAGCCATAGACAATGTGAATGAGTGTGGCTGTGTTCCAATAAAAGTTTATTTATGGACACTGAAATGTGAATGTCATATAATTTTATGTGTCATGAAATATTATTCTTCTGATTTCCCCCCAGCCATTTAAGAAGGTAAACAATTTTAAAACTTGAGTGAGCATCAAAATCACCTGGAGGCTTGTTAAAACAGACTGCGGGGCCCACCAGAGAGTTTCTGATTTAGTAGCTCTAGGTAGGGACTGGGCATCTGCATTTCTAACGAGTTCCCAGGCGATGCTGATGCTGCTGGCCCGGGGACCATATTCTCGGATCCACTGTGCTCTCTCACGTTTCACAGGCTGGCAATCCATGAGGCTCGTTCAGCCCACAGCTGTTGCTGGTTTAGTCCCAAAGTGTGTGCTGTCCAGTGTTGTCAGACTGACTTAGTTGCTAACATCTAAGAGTCCTGGGAATTCTCAGACAAACCTGGTTGTGCAGTTTCTTGGAGGGGAAAATACCAGAAAATGGCAACCCTGGGCTTGCACTTCAGATGGTAACAATTGGCTAGAATTAAATAGAGGCTGCCAATTCTCCCAGGCCCACCGTGGCCTCCTGTATCTGTGCATGGAGCCCAAGGGGCAAGGGTCATGCCTGGCCAGCTTCACTGTCTGTAACACTGGCCTGGCTCCCCGAGGCTTTGAGTTCACAATTCCCAGTCTGAAGTCAAATGGATGAAGGCCGTATTACAAATACATGTGGGGTGAATGAGCGAGAACCTGTTCTTTCGTTCGCCTTCCCTTCTAACCTTAAGGGGTCCCTCAGATGTGGCTGGCCTTTGACACCCTCTCTGATGGCTCAGGTCAAACTCTTCTCTCCAGTCTCTTCACTTTAAACTGCACTGTGCACGTACTAGGCTACAAGCTCCTGAGCCAACTTTGAGAATCCACCAGGGTGCCTCAGGTACTGCGAAAAGTATGAACTCAATGCTTTCTGGATTAAACTTATCAATACATTATAAAATTTTGCTCACTCATTCCTTCCTGAAATGCTTACATGGCAGATCCTGACACTGTGCTAAGTGCAGGCTGTCTGCCCTGATAACTCATCTTGATCTTTGCCACAAAGTTTAAAGTCATTAACATATCTCATTGTACTGAACAAATGAGTATACTGGCTACGTGGTTGCTGATGTTGTATTGACAAAGTTAAGTATTTAAATTTACCCTTATCACAGATAATTTTCAGACCAAAATAGAGGATCTAGTCCTTGCTGAGGACGAGGCTGACATGACCACAAACGTGTGATTACCAAATGCTGAGCCTATTTTGAGTCTTCCTGAGCTGGCCTATCTGAAACTAAACCGTAAGAGTGGCAATTTGGCAGGATTGAAGATGTCACTGTGGAAACTGCAGGATCTCTACCAGGATAGCATGGGCTGCCTCAAGGGGGACACAATAAAGTTCACAGTCATGGCTGTGCCTCAGTTTTCTTCAGGGGCCGTACATGGCTTTGCTTTTGGGAGGACAGCCGGGGGTGTTTGGGCTCCCTCCCTGTCCTACTGGGAAGAGGAAAGAGCTGCTCCATTCCCAAGACTAACCTTACAAAAACTGGGCGAATAATCAATTTCATTGGACAATAAAACTAAATAATGTTGACTTGACAAAAGGTAAAACAGAGGAAGAAAAGACAAGACACCTAACAGATGCAGCACATGGGTATGACTAACTTGTAACTGACCAATGAGATTTTTAACCAATGAAAACCAAAATGCCATTATTTTCTAGAGATAGAATGTCATACAGGGATTCCTGAACGCCTGCTGAAAAATATCTTATTTGTAACAACTTCAAAGAGAATAGTTCAGAAAAGATTTCAGATGAGTTACTAGCTAGAAGACATTTTGCATAAATAAAATTGTGTACAGTGCACATGCATGTGCTTCTGTGAGTTTTCCTTAAGTGTAAAGCAGAATCTTACTAAAGATGCACTGAGATAAGGCAGTGTAAACACTGTTGCATTGTCACCAAGTTTAAATAGGTTTCCCTGCTAATTCTTTATAAACAGAAAATCCAGGCTTAGTGGAAGATAAAAGGAAATGGTTAATTAAACCCCTCAGTAGCTTTACACAAAACTAGAACTTGTGTTTTCACTATATAGCCTCCTGTCCTTCCCCCCAAATAAATTAGGATCACACAGACCTGGGGTCAAATCCAAGCTCCATCACTTACTATCTGTGTGACTTAGTCATTGCTAGGCTCTCTGTGCCCCGTTTCCTCACTTGAATGTCATAATATACTAGCTAGGAGGATTAAATGACATGTTTGTATCACTACTTGGACAGGGCTGGAAGCACTGAACGTGACTGATGGCCAGGATCGTGCCACACTGCTGTTTATGTTGGTCATACCTCTGCTCTGTCTAAGAATATATTTTTGCCCTCCATCCAGCAAAACACAATTTTTACAATCCAGTTTCCATTTTGTTGCAAACCATAACATTTTATCACAAAAATACACATACACACATTTGTTTTTGTTCTCCTATTGGAATGGAGAAAAAGAATCTCTCATAAGAACCTCGTCCAAATTTTCAATTGTAGTTATCTGGATAAGAAAAGTTAATAAGTCCTTGCTCAACAGTTCCAGGGGACTCCATCCCTCACCACAGAAACACACGCACTCTCCTGCCCCCATTCCACCTATACATTTTTTGGGCCTATCCTAGAAATCAGCTGTTTATAAAGAAAAACAAAACAAAATCGTGGGATGTGAGTGGGCAGGAGGCAAGCCCACCCTTCTTCCTCTGACAATCAAAGCTAAAAGCAAACCAGCACCATGAAGTGTTGAACAGCATCTGCCCCGTGGGTGAAACATTCACCTGCATGTCTCGTCTGCCGCAACCCTGCGCGGTCCCAGCAGCTAGAGTTCATGAGAGGCCGTGACTCATACCCGTCCTGTGTGGGACCACCAGCAAATGTGTGCCAAACTTAAAAAACAAAAAAATTGGTGGGGAACTGCCTGCCACTTATTTTTAAGTATTTTTAAATGGAGTTGAGAAGAATTACATTTTCAAAGTCACGAAAAGTCATCCTTTCTTCCCCCAAACACATCTCTTGTGGGGGCTGCACACCCCTCTACCTTCAACTATTTCCCCAAGGTATGGTTACTGACCAGTATCATTCTGTACTCTGCTCTGGAACCACATCAGGTGGATTGGGGTCTTCTTAAAATGCATCCAAGGTTGTAAAATTTCAGACATGAGCCACCTAATTTAGAGTCCACTGAGACCCTTTATCCACTTTGGTCTGTACCTTCAAGGTCCATAAATTCAGTCCAGGAGTGCATTAGCTTGTTATCTACTATGATCCCAGCTCTTTTTCACATGAACTGCCATTATACCAGATTTTCCCATCCTGGGCCTGCTGAGTCAGTTTTTTTTTTTTTATCTAATTGTAGGCTTTGTCATTTCACCTATTGATTTATCTGATGAATTTGACCCATAGTTCCAACCTATTGAGAACTTTTAAAGCCATGATTCATTCAGCCAACTTGGTAGCTGCCCAAGGCCACGCCAGGTTTATTAAAATATAAGAGGCTGGTGTGGATGTCAGGCCACGAATTGGGCGCTTTTATGCATAGCTGGTAAAAATATAAATTGGTACAGACTTGCATGAGGCAATCTGGAAATAGTTATCACACTCCTTTAAAATGTGCATTCCTTAGATTTGGTGATTCTACTTCCAATAATTCATCTAAACAAAATAACTGGAAAAGTATGCACTGATATAAGCAGAAAAACATTTAGTATAGTTTATAGTGAAAAGTCAGAAAATACCTATATGTCCACCCCGGTGGAAAGGTTAAAAAAATGACACAGGAACCACTTGATACCATATTCCACAGCCATTAAGCTGCTGGTATAAAAATGGAGGAGTTTTACTTTTGGTAATGACAATATGAGTTATTTGGACCCATCTTCCCACTAAAAACAACTAGAAAAGCTGGCAAAAAATATACAAAAATAACATTTGAAAGCAATGTAGAGTTTCCAAAGTAATAAAGAATTATAGGACCATGACCCAGGTAAAGAAGAAAATCAAATCTCTGATCTTAGAATTGGGAAATTAACTTTCCCTCTCAAGGCATCTAAAGTTATCAGATGAGGCAGTTGAGAGGCTGAAAACCTCAGCAGAACTTTCAACAAACTCACAGGGCTAAGGGAACAAAAATTGGATATGAGAGCCTGCTAAAAGGTATACTAATAACCCCCTACTCTGGGCCTTGGGGTTGAATCTCAAAATGCTGTACCTTGGGAGAAACGGTGAAAGAGAAGTAGACTAGTTCTCATAGAGACTGAAACCAGCTCAGTCTCTGATCACAGGTACCACTAGCCTAGGTAATAGCCATGTAACATCAGCCAGTGCCTCAAATTATCTTCAAACTTGTCACATACAATGTGTGACCCTCAAAAAATAACCAGGTATATGTGTATACCAAGATGAGATTGAAATGCAGGTGAAATAGGCAATAGAAATGGACCTATAGGAGATCCAGTTAATGGAACACAGGAACAGGATTTAAAATGTTGTGCAGTTAAAAAACAAAAATTTCAGCAGAGGACTAGAATTACACAGAAATTCTAAAACTGAAAAATACAACTCAATGAATAGGGTCAACAGTAGTTTAAACACAGCTGAAGAGAAAAATAATGCAGTGGAAAATAGGTCTGAAGGAAATATGTTAAGACTACAGCACAAAGAGAAAAAAAGATAGAAAATTTAGAAAAGAGCTTCAGACATATATGAGACATGATGAAAGGTACATGCAATCAGAGAGCCAGAAAAGGAGATAAGAGAAAACATAGCAGGAGCAATATTTGAAGAGAAAATAACTAAGAATTTTCCATAGCTGGCAAAAGACATTAAGCCACATGTTTAAAAAAACACAATGAATCTAAAGTACTATAAATAAAAAAAGAAAAGCTACACCTGGACGAATCATAGTAAAATTACCAAAAAACAGGGAAAAAGAAAAAAAGATACAATTAAAAGGAGCAAAAATAATTAATAGATGACATCACAGTACTTACAGAAAATCATTTTCACCTGGACTTCTATCTCATGAAATATCTTTTAAAATCGAAGGTGAAATAAAGATATTTTCAGACAAACAAAAATTGAAAGAATTTATCAGCAGCAGATTGCATTAAAGGAATACTAAGGACATTTTTTTTCAGGCAAGAGGAATATTACTTTTGACAGCTTCTTGGAGATGCAGGAAGGAAGGAAGAGGTCAGATTAACAAGTAGAACCTCTCAATGAATATTAAAGGCGTGATACAACAGTAAAGATGAGTGGAGGTAAAAACAGAATCCAATAAATGAGTTTGGGCAGTTTGAACACAGCTCATGTCCACTTTCAATGAATGCCTTCACTTCCAATGACATATTTTTCAACTGGAAGATTTCATGACCCTAGGCCTTAATGTTCCTACCTAGAACTTCAGTCACGAGAGATATAGCTACATCATTTCTTCATTTTCTCTCATTTATTCAAAAAAATCTGTTGAGTATCATCTATTATGTTGCAGGCACCATGCAGCATACTGGGGCTGCATAGATTAAGACACCAACTTTAGAGGTAAAAAAAAAGAAAAAGTCAGGGAAGCTAAGCAACGTGCCCAAGGTCTCCTAACTCCTAAGCAGCAGAGCCAAACCCCATATCTATTTCCTTGCCAAGTATTTTTCACTAAGCAACCTTGACTCCCAATAAAAAGACAGCACATACATGCAAGCTCAGCTAGACTTTATCCATATTACTCTCTCTTTCTCTCTGTTTTTTGCCATTACCACTCAGCTTTTTCTCTCTCACATCCCTGTATCACTGTCACTCTCTTCAGCACCTGCAAATTATTCCCTTTAACACTCTTTCCCATTCTTTATGCCTTAGTAGAATAAAAATATCTTGAATCCATAAATGAAACTTGCAACCTTCTATCTCTTAAGATGTCAGCATGCAACATTCTGCAGTTGGAAGAATCCCACTGGGATTTCCAAACATTTAAGGATGCTGCCCAATTTATACACAGCTGCTGTCCTCTCACCCTAGCCAAGCACGGGGGTTGGGGTCAAAGCTCCAATGTGGCCCAGGAAATAAGGAAGGAGGCTGCTGTTTCATACCATCTGCCCAACCCCATCCCACCACCTGGCAGACCTGGGCACAGGTGTCCCAATGACTGACAGAGGGGAGAAGGCAATGCTGATGCTGTCACATGGGGCTCCTGCAGCCAGGTCACTCTCTTCCCTTCTCAGTATCTGCAAACTAAGAGCTATGTGCAAAGGTTATCGCCAGGATTAAGGGACATATCTGTATCACAATTTAACAACAGGGAGTATAAATAGTTTCTATAGACCAATGATCAATCGTATGTCTACATAAAATATATTGTCAAGACATTTTTAAAATACTGAAATACTGTTTCAATGTTTCTTCTATTAACATAAGAGCCTCCCCCCCTTTTAAGTGCATAATGTATTAACATAGGACCTCACATTTTCTTAATAGGAAACACAAAAGACTGACCCTTCTGGGTCAGAAAAATTAAAATAACCTTTAAAACCCTGATGTAAAAGTCTACATAGATTGAATGTTTAACTCTTTTCATTTATCCACAGATTTCATGCTGCTCATATGCAAACACTGCTAGAGTATTGCATAAGATTCCACAACTATATTGTGATGAAAAGGACCAGCTTCTGAGAGGGTCCAGAGGTTTCTGTCAATAGCTCTTTTTGTTTTGGTCTGCTAAAGTAAAAACAAGTATTCAAAGCAAGCAATTATTTCAATAGGTAGGTTGAAATAGGTAGGTTTCAATTTGGAGCAATTTTTCCCCTAGGGGATATGTGGCAATGTCTGGGGACATTTTTGCTTGTTAAAACAGGGTGAGGGGTGCTACTGGCATCTAGTGGGCAGATACCAGAGATATTGCTAAACATTCTCCAGTGCACAGCACAGCACCCTTCCTCCCACCAGCAAAGAATTATCCAGCCCAAAATGTTAACAGCCCCACAGCTGACAAACCCTGGTTTAAATTTTCCTTCTGAAATAGCCGTATTTAACCAGATGGTACATAACTTAATAAGTACTAACAACCCACTGGCTTACAGAACTCCCATTTTTGTTATTTTATTTTTATATACAAACAGATGTGTTATGTACTGTGTAAGATCACCTTTGAATGGAAGAAAACTTGCCAAAATATAACTACATTCAATCCATGCTGGTGTGAATGCAGTTTCATTCAGCTCCAGAAATGATGGTATACTGGAAAACGGGTTAATCTGCATTTAATGTGGGAAGGTTTTCTGAAAGAGATAGGTCTTCAGTCCTCGTTTAAAGGAAGGGTAGAGGGCCGAGCCCGTGGCGCACTCGGTAGCGTGCTGCGCTAGCAGCGCGGTCGCCGCGGGTTCGGATCCTATATAGGAATGGCCGGTGCACTCACTGGCTGAGTGCCGGTCACGAAAAAGACAAAAAATAAAAAAAAAAGGAAGGGTAGGACACGCTGGTGGGAGGAACGGAGAACCTCCATGTTTCTGGGTCAGATGTGCAAAAACTTGGAGGCAGAAAAAAGGAACCTGAGGGCAGGGGGTGGGGTGGCCGATATAGCTGGATCAGTGGGCTTTTGGAGAAGGAGACTGTACTTATGTGAGGTTAAGCCTTGTAGGCTCCGACCAGCTAGCAAGAAGCTTTGAGGACAGTCATCAAAGGTCATTTTTAATCCCAAGCCATGAAAAGGCAGGGACTGTTACAAGTCTGCTGAGAAATACTCAGAAGATAAAAACACATGGGTCCACTCTCCTCTCATCCAAATTGTAGACATCACCCTTTACAAACACTCTTGTATCTTCCTTAATTTCTGGGCACAGTTAATACTCTGTCTCCTTAAATCATGGTTTATACTCTGAGACTGGAGCCTAATCACTTAATCTTTTTCAAATTTAAGGGACATATATGGGTAGCCTGTATCATGAGCATGGGACAGCATGAGCCACTTAAGAAAAAATTTAAGTTCAAATAGTGTACAAAAACATCCTGGTCTTATCGAAAATTCCCACATTCTCTGGGGAAGCAACAATCTGTAGTGTGTTCTCCAGAGGGATTTTCAGCGTCATCCAGTTCTGATGCTTAAATCAAATAATCATTTGGCTTAATTCTCTTACGGTTCCTCACACCCTACCCACCCCACCCCCACACCTTCATCGTTCCAAACTGTTCACTCTGTTCACCAAGCCTGTTTCTGTGCCAAACTCTGTAAGTTAAACTTTGACCTTAGGACTATCCCTCTACAAGACGGGGCTCAGATTAAATCCTCCCTAACTTGTTCTTGTTGTGATCACAGATGTGCTTCTGGATCTGTGTTCCTTTTGTGTGTGATCTCAAGGAGTTGGGGCTGAAAAGTCAGCATTTTTTAGAAAGTAATTGGTTTTTTTATGACATTTTGAACATGATAAATGAGTTTCAGCAAAAACAAATTATTATGAGAAGAAACAGATAGAAGAATTCACCCCTTGCATGAGGACACTTAGGATGATGGGTGGGGGGTCTAGGATACAGGAAGGTGGAAGGGGACAGGAGTCGTGAGAGTTTGAAATGATCTCTATTAATTTAAAACAAAAACACAGTTGTCTCCTGTCTAAAGTTAGTTTGTACTCAGTTGTTTTTAAAAATGAAACCACCAATGGCGAGGATCCTTCTCATGCTAAATTATAAATCACCACTAAAAAATAACATTTAGAAAGAAAGAAAAAGGTTTTAGAAATAGGCAATACGTATCATTACCAAAGAATGCATCTTTCCAGAATGATAAGTGTCTTAACTGTGCATTTTTGAGTCTTAACACAGCAAAATCCTTATGACTTCCAATTCCTACTAGCTGAGCACAATGGCAACAACGTCAAAAAAGAAGTGACTTTGACAAAAAGGGGACAGGGAGGAGGTGGCAAGGCTTTGGAACAGGCTGGACATTAAGGATAACAGAAGAATATCAGCCAAGAGTAGGGCTAAGTAGGAAGCTGGGTACCTGGGAGGGCACTGATGCCCAGGGGAAAATAAGGAGAACAATGATTGGATCATTTTTGATATTTGATGTGTTAAACATTTTTACTTTTGTGACATTAACGTTTCTCTAAGTACTACGTGACCCATTGCCGTTTCAGGAAGCATAGATATTCCCTTTCACATGTTGGTTGGTAAAATCCCCATTAATCACAGTGGGCTTCTCATCCTTTCAGTATTTCCAGTTGCTCACACAAGTACCAACGTATGCATGTCACTAATGTAACAACAGCTGTTTTTATTGTTGCCGTCATTGTGCTGGAAAAGTACAAACACATTTGCATGGCTTTTCTAAGCAAAACTGTCATTTTCCCTCTTATTAAACCAGTCTTTTGTGATTAGTGGGAACAGTTAAATAGCTGTAGAAATCCGATTAGAAAGAGTAACGTAACAGCCTATACAGAGATGCCAGGCCATTTCCCAAGACAGGTCATTAAATTACTTTCTAGAAGAGAGGATTCATGTACCTTCTTTCTCAAGGTACTCATTCAGGGCAATTAAGAAAGTCTTAGCCCTCTCCTGGATCTTGGCCATTTTTTGAGGTGAGTTGTTATGCTTTGAGCAAAACCAGGGAATGTGGTAAAGGGAAATTATTTCTGCATAGTCTTTGGAAGGCATCAGGAGAGGGAAGTAAGCAATATGTTTAAATCCTGACCTACCCACATACTAGCCCTGAGACAGACTAACCCTGCAGAGCAAAGACTTTTTACCCATGGTGGCTCTGGCTTCCTCAACTCACAGCAAGGTAATACCTCACCTTGCTTCTCCTAACTGTGAGACCACCATCACATTATATACCAAATTTGCTGATTCATAGGAGGGTAAAGATCCTAGACTGAGGATATTTTAAAATTCTCCCCATGTGATATACTATTATTTGACAGTAGACTATTTAAAAGTTAAAGAACCATATTGTAAATTCCACAGTCTCTCTCAATCAGATCCCCTCCAGAGATTAAGCTGTAATGCCTCAAGCATTAACTTGTCTTCTATGCATTTAGAATAGTGTTGGTTATGTATCATTCTTAGGAGAACTGAGATAATAGACACTCAAATTATTGTTATTATTTTTGTCTTCTGTGACTTGGATGAGACGCTCAGGTTAAGAAAGATTGTGCTTCACATAAACACCAAAAATAAATTAACTAACAAATAAATAAATAATAAATACAGTGAAGACAAAGAACTAAGAAACCAGCAATGGAGAAAAATCATATATTAAAAATACGAAAAAAAAAAAAACTTGAATCTAAAACAAGGTAAGAAAAAGGAACAATGATAAAATAAAAACGAAGTGGAGAAGTAGAAAATAGCCACCACTTCAATAAAGCTAACCATATCAATAATTACATTAAATGTAAATGGTCTAAACACTCCAAAAAAATGCAAAAATGGTTAGGCAGTGAAAAAGCAAAATTTAACTATATGCTGTCAGCAAGAAACTCACTTTAAATATAAATATGAAAATAGATTAAAAGTGAAAGATGCAAATAGATTAAAAAGTGAAAGGACAAAGTGACATACTATGAAAAACAAAATACTATTTGATAAATTGGATTTCAAATTTTAAAAATTCTGTTCATCAAGAAACATCATTATGAATATAAAGTTAAGCCACAGAGTGGGAGAAAATACTTGCAATACAAAGGACTTGTATCTATAATATACAAAAAAAGGTTAACCACTCAAGAATAATACTATACACAACCCATATAAAGATTAACAAAAAAATTTGAACAAATGTTTACAAAAACAAAAATGATATATGAATGACTATTAAGTGCACATAAATACAGTCAACCTCATTAGATATCAAGGAAATGTGAACTAACTAAACCCTCAGTGAGGTGCCAATACTCATTCACTAGAATAGCTGAGATTAAAAAGACTGAAAATAGTAAGTGTTGGTGAGGGCGGGAACAACTAGAAAAAATGTACATTTCAGGTGGGAATGTTAAATGATACAACCACTTCTGAAAGCAATTTGACACAGTTTTGTAGAAAGCTAAATATATGCTTACACTGGAAAGAGAAATTTCATTCCTGGGTATTTTCCCAAGAAAAATAAAAATACATGTCCACACAACAACTTACAGAGGATTAGTCATAACAGCGTTATTCTTAATAGCTCAAAACCTGAATCAACCTAAATGTTCATCAACAGGTAAATGAATAAACAAACTGTGAGATATCTGATAATAAGTTACTACTCAGCATTAATAAGGAATGGACTGATAATAACAACACAAACAAGTCTCAAAAGCATTATGTTAATCAAAAGAAGCCAGAGTACATATCGTATAATTCCATTTAGATGAATTTCTAGAAGAGAGAAATCTAATCTTCAGTTATAAAAAACAGATTGGTGATTACCTGGAGCCAGGATTAATGAGAGAGACTGACTGCAAAGGAACACTACAGAGGCACTGACTATGAAAAAACTTCTGGGAATAATAAAAATATTCAATATTTTGATTTTGGTAATGATTACATGAGTGTATACACTTGTCAAAGTTCCTTGAACTTTACACTTAAAAATAGGTGCATTTTTTAATTTTTTTATTTCAAAGTTTCTTTTTACAGAAATCTCCACTATGATAAGGGTTTGCCTAACTCTTCTTACAGTTTTATAAATTTTTGTGGTATATATTTTGGAAAAATTTTAAAGGAAGTGTTTCAGGCAAAAAAAAAAAGATTCTGAATAGAATTATAGCAAGGTTAATCAACCCATTTTCATTACGAGATGTCCTTATTTATTTCTTATCAAACCTCTTGCCTTACATCTACTATATTTGATATTGCTCTAGCTGATCAGCTTTATTTTCACTAGTGTTCTCATGGCATGTGTATTTTTTCACCTTTTTACTTTATTTCTGTATTTTTTTTTATTATTGATTATGCATATTCATGGGGTACAAAGCTCACCATCAACACCTGTCCCCAAGATGTGATGGCCAGATCAATACTATCAGCATGCCCATTACCACAAATTGCGATTATTCCCCATGTCCCCCACCCAATGAATCCCCAACCCCTCCCCCATCCCCCCAGAACCCTAGGTCTGTTCTCTCCCTCTGCAAGTCCAATGCACCACTGTGGTCTTTCTTTCCTTCCTTCTTTCTCTCTTAGCTCCCTCTTATGAGTGAGCATATGAGGTATTTTTCCCTCTGTGCTTTTTTTTATTCATATACTCTATATAACTATACGTATCAACATTTAAAGTGCATCTCTTCTGAACCACATATAGGGAGTTTGGTTTCTCAATCCCATCTAATAATCTTTGTATTTCAATTTGTCCATTTAATTTTACTACAGTTACTGACAGCTGGTTATAAGTCTATCATCCTCCTACTTCCTTCCTTGTCCATTAATACTTTATTCCTTTATTCTTCCTTTTTAAAAAAATAAATCATGTATTTTTATTATTCCACCTTTCTTCTCTAGTAACTTTTTGTATATGATTGTTATCCTTTTAGTGCTTACTTTGGAGATTAAAATAAGCACCCTAGACTCATTACAGCATATCTTATGTTAGTATCTTTACCACTTTCCAAACAAGCAAAAATATTACAACAGTTTAATTCCGTCTGTCCCTCTTTGGGGGCTACTCATGTATCTCACTTTTGTATATGTTGTAAATTCCTAACCATTACTGTTTTAAGAAGTCAGTACCATTATATTACCAACATATTTGCTTTCTCACACTCTTTCTGCAGTGCTATGCTTCCATCTGGGATCATTTTCTTTCCTAGTTCTTGTAATTTGAGTCTGTTGGAGATTAATTTTATCATCTCCTTTGGGTCTTTAAACACCTTATTTCTCCTTCATTCTTCAAGTTGGCCTTTTTTTTTTAACTTTCTGCCCTTTCAAGATATCTTTCCATTTTCTTCTGGCTAGCATGTTTCTGTTGAAAAGTCAGCAATCAATTTTAACTTTGCTCCTTTAAAAATTTTTTTCTCTGAACATTTTAAAGATTTTCTCTTGGAGTATGATTTTCAACAGTTTGATCATCACAGGTTCAGATGAGGTTTTCTTTGTATTTGTCTTAGTCCTTTTCCTGTTGCTTATAACAATGCCTGAAACTTAGTAATTTATTAAGAAACCAAACTTATTTCTTATAGTTCTGGAGGCTGGGAAGCCCAAGAGCATGACACAGGCATCTTGTGGGCCTTGGTGAGGGCCTTTTTGCTGGTGGGGATTCTGCAGAGTCCCAAGGCAGCTCAGAGTATCACATGGTGAGAAGGGTTGAACATGCTAGCTCAGGTCTCTCTTATTATTATTACTATAAAGCCACCAGTCCCACTCCTAATGATAATCCATTAATCCATAAATGGTTTAATCCATTCATGGGGGCACAGCCCAGTCACCTCTTAAAGACTCCACCTCTCAATACTGTCACATGGGGATTAAGTTTCAAAATGAGTTTTAAAGGGGACAAACCTTCAAATCATATCAGTATTTATTCTAACCAGCATTCACTGAGCTTGAAATTAAGAGTTGACTACTTCTCATCACTTTTGAAAATTCCTCAGCCATTATCTCTTTATAGGATTCCAATTACACGTAAGTTAGACTTTTTACTGCTCTGCATGTTCTGTGTGCTGTTTTTTACATTCATTTTTCTCTCTGTGCTTTATTTTTGTCTATTGAATATCTTCAAATTCAGTATTCCTAATTTCTATTTTCATTCCAGTGAGTAATTAATTTTAGACATTTCGTTATTTAGTTATAGAATGTCTATTTGATTCATATTGGTAGATACCATACCAATCCATGCCTAATCATTTTTAAGTCCTTCTCAACAAATTCCAATATCTACATTACCTGTACTCTGCTTTTATTTTTTCCTCTTGATTGTCAGTCATAATTTCCTGCCCTTTTAAAAAACAAGTCTAGTTCCTTTTTGTTTCACACCGGACATTGTGTATCAAAGTCCCATGAAAGCTCCAGGTGATATTTTTCACCAGAGAGAGTACAGCTTTTCATCTGCAGGCAGATTGGACCGATGTGATCAGTCTCCCACTTGTCAGGAATTGAGTTAGGTCAGGGCTGGGTTGCACTTTTAGTAAGACTCAGTCAACCTCTGGTTTGTGCCTAATTCTTAAAGGTTTCCCTCCCAGACTTTTAATTCAGAATCTGGAGGATCTCTGTCTTCTCAGCCCTGAAAGAAGGCATAAGAGGTTTAGTTCTATCTTTTGAAGGTTAGAATCTTATCCTTTAGCTGCTTTGCCCATGCGACTTTAAAGTCTGGCATGAGGGGAAAACCAGTTCTATGTTTGTTGCAAGTCCCATTCCTGCAGCTGGACTTTATATCCCCAATCACCAGGAGTGTGTGAAAAATTTCACTTTCTTTCTTACCCAGCACCCCAGCTTCACTACACTGTGCCAGAACTTAAATGTGCATTTATATTAATACCTAATCAAGGAAACTTTCAACAAGACTTTTCCTTACTACTTTTAACATCACCATAGAAATCTTGCTTTCACTACTGAACATTTTTTAATAGTATAAAAGCAAACTTCTACATAGCCACTATTAAAATTAACTCAAGTTTTGAGTAAGAGGTGTTTTGACTAATTTTTTTCCCAGATCTTGATTTTTTTATTTGAGGAAATGCCCTCAGAATATATCCTAGAAGTTTAAAAGCATTCATAGCAAATTGGCTGATGCCTGGTATGCTTTGTAGTGGAGGACATCTGAACATCTTATTTCAGATAAGAAGCCTTTTCATCTCATAGCTAGCAACTGCAAATAACAGCTGTGACTTGTTGCAGTCCCTTCAATATTATATCCATGGATGAAGGTCAGATCTCATCACTAACCAGTCCAAGAATGATGTTTGTGTCACCTGTCATGAAGCCTGTTCTGGGATGACTGGAGAGATGCATTTATACAACCGAGTAGACCCCTGTCATTTTTGCCTGCTTGCCTTCTATGTTCTTCTTATACAGTACTAGAACCCAGGGCTCTTTGGGGAAGCCAGAGCTGTCCCACCCAGTCCTTGTGATTTGGGTTGACGATCTCCTCCTCCCAGTGCCAAGGGTGGACACATGGCCCAGGCTTTAGCAATCACTGCATTTCACACTTTCTGGCCATATTGACCATTTCAAATGTGGTCACTTGACCTAATTTAGTTCTCAGAGGTTCAATTTGAGGGCTTTATTTACATGATCGAGGGAGAGAATGTTTGCAGCTGGAGATGCTGAGAAGAGGCCACAAGACTGCAGCTGCTGGCAACCATCTTGCCACCATGAAGACAGCCCCTCTCTGAGAACAGGGCAACGGAGAGGAGCCGAGCTGAGAGACGTGGAGAACAAACATCAGCCTTGGGTGCATAGGTCGAATCCCTGTTGTATGCCATGTCTGAAACCAGGACTTTTTAGTTTTATAAATTGAAAAAAAAAATCTCGATTTAAGAAAAACAGGGTTTAGTTAGTTTCTGTTATTCTTAACCAAGAGTTAGTTTATTTATTAGGTAATTCTCAACAATGGATGATCATTCTCGGCCAGAGTCCATTCTAAGAAAAAAGGCTGGAATGGTGAGTTGGGGCCAAAGGAGGAACAGCCAATTAAAGTGCTCCTATTGCATCACACTGGTGGGAATCCGTGCCTAGGAGCTGGCCGTGTCAGAGTGCAAATGTGGACATTAATAAGCCAGTTTTGGAGGGGAAGCAGAGGAGAATGAGATGGAGCTGATCTAAGATAGTTATAAATATGGACTTGAACTGTGCAAAAAGGTCAGGGCTGAAGGCGAGCATTTCGTATCATGTTAACAGAAGTGATAGCTGAAATACTGGAGTATTGAAAGGGTCTCTCGGAAAGAGTCCAGAGAAAGAATGCAGTAAAAAGAAAGCAGACAGGACCTTGGGAGCTGCATAAATTTAGAAGACTTGGAGAACAGGGGTGTGAGAAGAAGTTAGTGGAGTGGTTGAAGAGGTAGGAGGGGGACAAGGGAAAACCTGGGACCAAGACAGCCAGGCAGCAGTGGTAAGAATGCGAAAGATATCACCAACTACAAGTGCCAAGAAGTCAAAGACCCTAGCGACTGAGGGAAGAGAAAGGAATTTACCAAGGTCATTGCTGACCTTGCCAAAAGGTGTTCCAAGCATTGGTAGGGCAGAGCCAGGCTGCAAGTTACCCAGCAAAGGAGTGGTGCAAAGCAGATGCCAGGAGCCATCAGCGGCCTCTGAGATACCCGGTGGCGGGAGCAGGGCAGAAAGGCAGGCAGGTACAGAAACTGGGTAACTCTGACACAGAGAAATGCCATTATATTGTCTTTGATGGTAAATTACTGTTTAGGACTCCTGTCTCATTATCATCGGGAAGGTATAAAAAATGTACTCAGTAAATAAAAGGACTGAGGCTATAATGCAGAGTAGCACATGGACAGGACAATTATTAGTATCATATCACATCAGTTTGGTGAGAAAGGGACCAAACTATGAAACTGCGCACTGTGAGAGGAAGAACACTTTTGTGCTGAGAATCTGCTGTGTAAGATGCTGTGGGAGATCCAGAGACAGAGGAAATAAGATTCCTGCATTTAGGGGATGCCGGTCTTCATGAAGGGGCAGTGCAAGGTAACACCTCCAGGAAATCTCCTTTGAGCTGTGCTCACCTCCCACCCGCCCTCCCAGTGGGTTATAGGCCCACCTCATTGCACGCCATGCACATGCACACGCACACGCATGCACACAAGTAGTCCTCCCTTATTTACGGTTTCACTTTCTGTGGTTTTAGTTACCTACAGTCAGTCACAGTCCAACAATATTAAAATATTTTGACAGAGAGAGACCACCTCTATTACAGTATGTTGTAAAACTTTTACTACAGTATGTTATTCTGTTCTGTTTTATTGCTATTATTGTTAATCTCTTAATATGCCCTATTTTTAAGTTAAACTTTATCATAGGTATGTGCGTATGGGAAACAGCATAGTATATACAGGGTTTGTTGCTATCCCCAGTTTCAGACATCTACTGGGGTCGTGGAACGTATCCTCTACAGATAAGAAGGGACTGCTGTATATTGTACAGGACATATTTGTATTCAAAAATTATTGTTTGTCTGAAATCCAAATTTAACTGAGCATCCTGTATTTTATCTGGCAACCCCGCATTCCGCCCATTTTGCTGAATGAATACAGATGTACAACTAGGGCTGGGGTGGGAGGAGGAGAGACCTGGGAGAAGACAATTACTCCTTCTGAACCCATTCTCTAAAAACAGTAATTTTTAAAAATAGCACAATGCATAAGGTAAAACACTAGCAGACCCTTGTGACACAGAAACATACATTTGATCTCTCCCCCTGGTTCCTGACACAGAGCTCCTAAACCCCTTGGCATTTCCTGGGTGATAGGAGCACCTTTTCTTCTAATGAGGTGACTCTTGGTGGCTCCTGGGCTGGTCACTAGGAAGACCAAGCCATGATTAGAAGCTGGGAACTTGCAGCCCAATGCCCCATCCTCCAGGAAGGGGAAAGGGGCTAGAGACTGAGTTAATAATCAATCATGCCTATATTATGAAGCCTCCTTAAAAATCACTAAAAGATGTGGTTCAGAGATCTTCTGGGTTGGAGAACACATCCACGTGCCAGGAAATTGGCACAGCCCAACTCCAGGGGGACAGAAACTCCTACACTCAAGACCCTTCCAGACCTCGTCCTATGTATCTCTCTTCATCTGGTGTTCATCTGTATCCTTTATCTTATCTTTTATAATAAAGGAGCAAGTATTTCCCTGTGTTCTGTGAGCCATCATAGCAAACTCTTGAATGTGAAGAGGGGCTCGTGGGAACTCCCCTTTTGTAGCCGAGTCAGAGTCTAGGTAACCTGGGGATCCACTACTTGCAATGGGCATCTGAAGCGGGGGGCAGTCTTGTAGGACTGAGCCCTTCACTGTGGGGTCACTAACTCCGGGTAGTTAGTGTCATGATTGAATTGTAGGACACCAAGTGGTGTCCAGAGAGTTGGAGAACTGGTTGGCGTGGGAAGCCCCTGACATGTTTGGCGACCAGAAGCAAGTGTGAGAATAAACAATTTGTTTTTCTTGTACAACAGTAATGAGAAGACATGAGAGAGCTGCGAGAACCCACAGCAGCACTCCGGCCTGGGGACCGCACGGTGGGTGGGAGGGGTGGTCCTTTCAGACACACCTGCTCCTTGCCTCCGCACAGTCACATCCTGCCCTGTCCAACCACCAGGACTGCAAGCCCTGAGGTCAGAGCCTGGCTGTGCCTCTGGATGAATGTGACTGAACTCAGGCTGTTGTCCTCTCTCGACAAACCAGACACAAAAGAAGAGACACCGTGCGCAGCTGGGCGGTCCTGGCCACGTAGCTGATGAGATTTGCACACTGTGTGGTCAGGGGAGCCTGGGTGGTTGGGGAAGGCTTCAGGGAGGAGGTGGGCCTGTGGGGCCTTCAAGGAGGCGGAAAACGTCAACGGAAAGCTCCTCTGAGGTTCTAACTCTGAATTCACTGTAATTAAATCTAAAAACCAAGCCAAAAGGAGACCAAGAGTGTGGCTGGCTTCGTTAAACAGTTTATTGTTCCCTGCTTCAGCAACAAGCAACTTTCTTTTCTTCTTCTGTCAGGCAGCAGACCCAGCAACCCCACTGGTACCAGCACACATGGGCTTTGTCAAGCCGGTAGCTACACCCTGGCACTGGAGGCTGCTGTGCACACGCGTGCACATGCGCACACACACATACACACACACACACACACCCCACACACCCACACACCCACACCACACACACCCACACACACCCACACACCCACACCACACCCACACCACACACACCCACACACACCCACAGCCACACACCCACCCACACCACCCACACCCACACACACCCACACACCCACACCACACCCACACCACACACACCCACACACACCCACACCCACACACCCCCCCACACCCCCCCACCCACACACCCCCCCCACACCCCACACACACACCCCACATACACACACACACACACACACACACACCCCCCACACACACACCCACACACACACACACACACCACTGGTATTTATCACACGAGCGTCTGTGGGGGACTCGGGAAGAGGGGCAAGCAAAGAGACATGTCTCCACCCTCTTGGAGTGGACAGTCCAGTTGCAGAGGCCGACATGAAACCGGGGTACAAGCAGATAAAGAAAATGGTGAGGCAGGTGCGACTGCAACCAGCCGAGGGGGCATCTGCCTAAATAGGATGACAAGGGAAGAAAGATGTCCTAAGGGGCGTGGGGGTGTTAAGGCAGAGATGAGAAGGGGCTCAGCCACCATGTAACGAGATGGGGGTGAGTAGAGGGGCACATGAACCGAGGACAGAACAGGCATTCACAGGAGGGCTCCCAGCGCTCTTCTGGATAAAAGCTGGAGTAGGAGCCAAGTCAAGGATCAGAAGCCAGGTATGGAAGATGAGGTCACCGACCTTGTCCTGAACACCTTCAAACAGAGGGCCTGGCAAAGGAGGTGTGGCCTTGGGGCCCCTAGAGGAGCTGAGGGTAGGGAGGGGATCAGGTGAGAGAGGGTGTCGACAGAAGTCCCAAGAATGTGGCAGAAACAGCGTGACTGCTAGAGAGGAGACCAGATGTCCCAGGTGAGGAAAGCAGAAGACAGCTGGGAGTGGGAAGGTCGGGACCCGGCGGACAGGGCGTGCTCTGGCGGGAGTTCCATGCAGACAGGGCAGGGCAGGGGTGAGCTTCAAGGCTTCAGGCCAAAGTCTGGCTGCTTTTAGAACATCAGCTCAGTGGGGCCACATATTAGAGTTCTGCTTCTCATTCTGAACGCATTTTAGGGGCACCACGCACGCATAAATTGGGGCCCACCTTAATCAATCGAGATGACGTGGACATTTTCAGGAAAAAAGATTTGCTCAAGAGCCCATCATTTATAGTAACATTTTCAGTAATACTCTATTTTCAAACCTCTTCTAAAACTACAGCCCCAAAGCATCATTCGACTCCTCAAAAACCCTCAGTGGTTCCCACTGCCTTCAGAATAGAATTCTAACTCCCTCGTGCGATACTGAAGGCCCTGCTTCATCTGAAAACTCCCAACCCCAAACCAAAATCCTGGTAGTATCATCTCTGTAGTGGGTATTTAATAGGCATTTGTAAAAATAAACTACAACTTGCCACTCAGAATACAGTCACTGAACAGCCTGGTGTGAAACCCCTGCTATGATTCTTTCTACACAAGAAGAGGGAGACGGTGGAGTTTCAGTAAAGCTGTCTCGGTTTATACAGAAGCCAGGACTTGTAACTTAAGGTTTTTTCCTATTTAAACAAGAAATACAGATCAAGGAAATACTAAGGATAGCTGCTCCAGTCTTAGCTGCTTCAAATAAAATAGTTAAACTAATTTGCTGTCATGGCTGTAGGAATTTCTTGAAAGAAGTTGCCTCTGAGGTTAATGAGTACAATAGGCCAACTCCACATGTGCTGAAATCCTTGGAATCTGAAAATACGGCAGTTGTAACTGGTAAGGTTTCACTGAAAAATGTACATGTGTTATCTTTGAGGGTATTTACTTAACTAAAGATGTACGTTTCCCCAGCTTCTGGACATTTATTTTATAGGAAAAGATCTTTAAAGCTCCTCCAACTCATTTCCCCACCTGCCAACTTTGCTCGCCAGCTCTTTCCTCGTAATACCTGCTGGGGCCAAAAGAACATCTCCGTGTTCCTGTCTGTTATAACCAACAAAAATGCATTCAGTGTTTCCTATTTGACTTCAGAACACTGTTTCTATCCTTCCCAACTGACGACTCCTTCTGACCCTGTCTGGGTAACAGAAGTATGTAGTATGAAAATCAGAATATTAGTTTAGTCCTTGGAACTCGGAGGATGACCAGTTTGTGTTATGCCCATTACAGGCGTTTCCCATGGCAGCTGCATTCCCAGAAACGCTTCCAGACCGAACCAGACGAGGCTCGATACTTGCCAACAAAACAGCAGGCTGGAAAACTCAGCCTCTGGAGCTCCACCGAGACCGTTCCGGAGATGAACCTTACCAAGCTTCCTTCTCTCCTTACTTAAGATTGCAAGGCAAGGCGTCTACAGAACTGTGATTCTTAACTTTTCCAAACCAGCCCCAGACGTGAAATTGGCAAAACGGCTCTTGCTCCCACGAGCAAAGGCACATACACAGGCAGGCGGGGTCCAGCCGACCCACAGCTCCAGAGATCCACAGCTTTCCCACGTAGTCCACTATGAGATTTTCCTGTATCAAAGAACACTAGAAACAGCAATAAGTTTTGGCAATGCAAACACATTCCTATTAGCTGAATAGGCACGACCAAAGATTATATGCCCCAGTGGTCTTGTTTTGAACTATAAAAGAAGGGGCTGGATTTCAAAGGAGATATGATAACATTCTCTACCCCTGGTGGGCTCTTAACTCTTCCTTGTGTTTGTGCTTCAGGAGGAGATGGCATTTCCAAGAGTTCTGTTTCAGCAAGCTGCAAAGTAGTTCTGAAATGAAATGGCCAGTTTTTATGTATTTTTTTAAAAGGGCAAAATATGTCTAGCCCCTAGCACAGGGCCTAGCACATAACAGACTCTCAATAAATATTGGGTGATTAGATGAATATACAGAAAGAACTCGATAGAAAAGTAGAATAATCTTCAATTGGTAATTTTTTCCCTTTAAAAGTTATATGCCTTTGTTCCTAGGCAGAGCCACTACCTTCAGTGGCTAAGCAGGCTTTACACCACTCAACCCCAGGGGTCCAGGGAACCCCCCACCCCCCAGCTGTGCAGGACTCAAGTGGCACGGCTGTACCTGGGCATCCTTGATGAGGTGTTCAATAAACATCTATTAGATGGAAAAGAATAGAGAAATTGTTACAGGTCTAAAACAGCATTTTACAAATGGTACACTGTGTTCCCCGACGACAGACAAGTGCACTTAAGAGGTGAACAGCAACATTCATTTTAATCACTCACATTCATTTTTTGTGTTTGAAAAAAAAAATAAGTATATCAAGCATGCATAAACTATTAAGTGTGGCTGCTTCTACAATTAGGTTAAAATCATGTCAGTGGGTCATGGGTGACTGAAGATTGAAAAACATGCTTGTAAACTATGTTGCCTTCAGGGACAGATATAGCCGTGCTAGTCTATCAATGACAGGAAATAGTGTACGCAGAATGTGTCTGAATTTGGGCCAATACATCCACATATCCTCAGAGGTGTCCCTTGTGAGATGCCTGCTGGGGTAGGACTTGCCAGGTAAGGCCAAGGAACTGAGCCCAGCTAATGGCTCCCATGGGAGCAGGGATGCTAACAGAGACACCATCCATAACTCTGGTCTCATTAGTGCTGTGCTCTCACCAACTTTGTGTTGGTTTATGACCAAGTCCTTAACTTACATGCTTAGGAAATTAGTAGGTTCAAGCAAAAAGAAGACCCTTAGTACCTTTGCTGAGTAAAAATTACATATGACAATAGTTATGCCAGATGAATAAAATCTTTCTTGTGTGTGCCACTTTTTGGAAAAGGTCGAATTAATCTCAAGTCATTAGCAGAATGGCAGCTTTGAGGCATGGATCGACTCAGGGAACCTAAAACGTCAGAGTTAGGTTGAATGCTGTAGAGTTGGAAATTAATTTTTAAAAATAACCATTTTAGGGAAAAGAACTTAATGATTAGGTTTGAGTCTCAAGAATTGATTTAATTTATTGGAAACAGCCACTCTTCTTTTTTTGACCTCCATAGGTACAGTCCTAAAAAGCCCAATTCCTGGTATATTTTCTTTCATACCATTTCTATAATTAATTATGTGAAAAGATATGGTGTGCCTCAGCCGTGACCCAGCATTTGAGATTTGCTTCTTTAGAATTTCCTGTTCTGTCAGCTGAGAGGACCTAGAAGCAATCACACCCCAGTTGCACTGAGCGTGTCTAGCATTAGATCCTGGTTTCTAATGCTGTTCTCCAATGAATCAGGGCCCTTTGCAGAAATGGCTGATTTTAGGACAGGAACAGGAAACACACCAGATGAACCCAGTGCATCTTGCAGCGACAGAAATAAAGTACTAAACGCACACACACTCTCCCACTGTCCCACACACACTAGTGGGTATACGTCACAGGGACCCAGGAGGCAACTGAAAGAACATCCAATGGCCGAAGCAGGAACAATGTGAACAAAATAAATAAAGGAGTATTGCATTACAACCTAAGTATAAAATAACCATAAGATCATACTAATATAAATAAATGATTAAATATATAAACAAATTGGGAGAGTAGATAAGTCTCATGTACACAAGAATTCCAAATAATTCATGTAGCCTCTTCTCCCTCAAGGAGGTGGAGTATAACCTCCCACTACTCAAGTGTGTGAGATGCACAGTGACTGCCTTTCAAAAAATACAGTATAGAGGGCTGGCCAGTTAGCTCAGTTCACTAGACTACAGTGTTACAATACCAAAGTCAAGGGTTCAGATCCCCCTACAGGCGAACTGCCAGGGAAAAAAAAAAAATATATATATATATATACACACACACACACACACACACACACACACACATATGTATGTATATACACACATATGTATGTATGTATGTATTAGAGTATAGAAAGGGGGGAAAAGGGGAACTGCAGACTGGAGAAACCTGGCAAACACTACCTTAGCCAGGTGATCAAGGTCACCAGCAACAGTGTGACATGTCATACTGATAGTGTGTACCCTTGATATGGTGTAACAAGAATGGAACTTTACCTCTCTGGTCTTCTCCCCAAAACATGTCATCCCAGTCCAATCATGACAAAAACCTCAGTCAAGGGCCGAGCCCGTGGCGCACTTGGGAGAGTGCGGCACTGGGAGCACGGCGACGATCCCGCCGCGGGTTCGGATCCTATATAGGAATGGCCGGTGCACTCACTGGCTGAGTGCCGGTCACGAAAAAGACAAAAAAAAAAAAAAAACCTCAGACAAATCCCAACTGAGGGTCAGTCTACACAATACCAGACCACTGTTCCCCCAAACCATCCCAGTCATCAAAACAAGGAAAGCCTAAGAAACTGTCCCAACCAAGAGAAGCCCGAGGAGACGGGAGACTAAATGTAATGTGGGATCTGGAGGAGATCTTGGGACAGAAAAAGAACATCAGGTAAAAACTAAGGAAATCTGAATAAGATGTGGACTTTAGTTAATCATCTATCAATATGGGTTCATTAATTGTGACAAATGTAGCAATATTGCAAGATGTACATAATAGGGGAAAATGGGTGTAAGTTATATGGGAACTCTGTACTGTCTTTGTAATTTTTTATAAATGTAAAACTGTTTTCACATAAAAATCTTATTTTGAAAAATCTAGTGAGAGCAGTCTTTAGTCTTACCTGCTCCCAATCTCCAATGGGCAGATTTCTGTAAATACACATGGTCCTGGGAGACGTGTCCTTCCTTTTGACCACAGATGTGTGGTCCCCATCACACCTGCTCAGTGGGGCGGATACTGCCCCCAAAGGGCAAAATTTGTGCTTAGGAAGGGGGTGACAATTCTTAGCTATTGTAATGGTTGTGGGCCTCCAAAGCTCAACACTACACAACAAAATCTTATTCTTAGTGTTTGATTTCATTTGTTATGGAGAAATTAAATTAAATTTAAATTAATTGTTCTGTTTAGGTAGGCAATAATGAAAAATGGTGATAAAATACTGGTGTACGCCATCAAAACCACAAGGCTCACACTTACAGGGAACATGCATGAAACTGAAGAATCAATAGCACTTTAAATCAACACAAAAGGAAAACCTTTTCCCGGGAGCTCTCCACACAGGCATACGCTGCAGTTAGTGCAATGTGTTAGGTTGTTATTTTTAGCAAAATTTTACATACGGTTGCAGGCACTCTCATGAAAGGTTTAAAAACACTTTTCACTTTTGTTTTGGTGTCTGTGTGTTCATTTTTCTGGCGGCTGTCCAATATGAGGATCCGACCCCTTGACGTTGGTGTTATAACACCACACCCTAACTAACTGATATTTCTCACTTTTTAAGGCAAGATTAGGAGGATTTTTTTTTTAAGCTGAACTTTAAATTATAGTTAAACAACAGCAAGTTCATCATCATCATGACTGTTTATTGAGCAATTAGAAAGGAACTGTCCTCATGGTTATATGCTGCAACTCCAGAGAAACGCCAGAGTCAATGCACGGGTGACACAAAATTACGAAATGAGTTTCACACATGTCAGTCTCTTTTGGGAAGATAAGCTCTTTAGTTTACAGTAAGACTTTGGATTCATAATTCTTTCTAGAACTTATACATCCTTGTAAATGACCTTAATCCCCAGAACCTCTCTCTCTCTTATTAGAAGCTTTCAGGCGAAGATAAAAAGAAACAGACACATATCGTTAATTGTCACAAACGTACCATGCAAACGTAAACGTGAACAACCGGGGTAGCTGGGCGTCGGGTGTACAGGACTCTCCATACTGTCTTTGAGATTTTTCAGTAAATCTAAAGCTGTTCCAAAATAAGTCATTTATTTTTTTAAATTCCGTATCTATTATTAAGTATTTACATTTTTTTGCAATCTGTGAGCTTCTCAAGGGCAGGATTGGGTCTTGTTCATCCTTGGATCACGGGAACTTGACCTCAGATCTCGGACAGAGCAGGCGTTCATACATCCTTGGACAAATGAACTGAAAACAGAATTCAATCTCCTTTCTCCTAATATCAAGCAACTATGAGCCCTAAATGTCAGTCACACATGCAAAGTGTTACCCAAGAATGATAAAGAAAAAAATATTTTATAATCTCTGTCTGTTCAAACAATGTAAATAGTTATATCTCCTAGTTTTATCCAAATTTGTGCAGTTATTTTAAAATATGATTTTTTAAAAAGACCCTGTGCTGTGATGCTGCTAGAGGCTTGCGGGGGAGGAAAATTTGCAGAAACCATAGGGAGATCTAATTCAATAAAGAGAATTAAAAAAAAAAAAAAAAGATGTAAAGGCCTTGCTAAGAGGTCACAAGAAATAAGCGCGTTGGCGGTAAGCGTTGTTGGAAATGCTGTCCAGAGCCCCTCCTGGATTGAATGGAGAGCTCCCCAGCGGGGCTGCATTGAAACAGCACGATACTTTGGCCTGCTTTCTGCTCTCTGTGTGTTGGCCAGAAAGGAAGAGAGAACAGGAAAGACCCTGGCAGGGAGCTGGGATGGAGCAATCACATCTTGTGGAAGAAAGCCAGATCTCCATCTAAGGGCAGGACTGACCAGGGGGACACAACACTCACCCCTGCACCCCACCCCCTGCATCTGCCCTCTGCACTGTGACCTCCACCTTCTGGAGTAAAGATTTATGAACCAGTCCTGATAAGATGCACAAGGGGAAGAAGGTTAAAGACTTTTCTGGGAGGCACTGGAGCACTGAAGAGAGAATACTAGAGTTCAGCCTCTGCCAGACCCGGGCTCTGATGCTGGACTTCCCGCTGAGTGTCCTGTCACTCAGCTTCAGCACCATCATCTGCTCATGTGCACAACCGTATCCATCTTGTGGGGCTGCTGGGAGGACCCGGTGAGATAGTATCTGTGGAACGTCCAGCCCAGGGTTGCAAACTATGGCCCTCAGGCCAAAGCCAGCACACTGCCTGTTTTGGTAAAGCCTGTGAGCTAAGACAGGTTTCATATTTTTAATTTTTTTTTAAAGAAGAAAAATATGTTGTGACACATGAACATTAAATTCAAATTTCTGATGTCCACAAATAAGTTTCATTGGAACACAGCCATGCCTATTTGTTTACATAGCATCTATGGCTGCTTTTACACACAACAGCAGAGTAGCTGCAACAGGATGGTGTGACCTGCACAGCCAAATACAGCTGCAGTCCAGCTCTTCATAGAGAAAGCTTGCCCACGCCTAGTCTAGCCTATCCCAGGCCAAGGGAAGGCTCCCAGGAACTGTCAGTTTCTTTATCTCTCTCATCTTTCCCCATCATGCAGTGGTTCTCAACCAGGGGCAATTTTGCCTCCCAGGGGACATTTAGCAATGTCTGGAGACATTTGCGGTTGTCATGACTTGGGGTGAAGGTGCTATAGACATCAGTTGGGTAGAGGCAGGGATGCTGCTAAACATCCTACAGTGTACAGGACAGTGCCCCACCCCCATCACACACACGCACACACAGCCCCCAGAGAACTATCCAGCCCAAATGGCAATGGCGTTGAGGAGCCCCGCCACAGCGTAAGTAGAAAGAATGAATTAAGAAAAAGGAGAGAGTGGCTGACACTTGCTGAGTGCCAAGCATGCTGAGGATGCTAACTCAGGCAGCAAGGTAACCACTACCATCTCCTTTACAGATGAGGAACGGAGGCTCAGCAAGGGCTAGTGACTGGCTCAATGTCACACAGCAAGGCAGAGGCCACATGGGAGCCTGGATCCACTTCTGCATGGCCCGCCTTGCACTGTTCTGCTTCCACTATCCCAGACAACAATACAAGGGTGTCAGCTTTTACCTCTCCAGATCCTCTTCCCGCAAGGGTGGGCACGGTCCTGGCTGGGTGGGCTATGTGAGGCCTGGAGCAGCAGCCTCCTGTGTGTCAGACACAGCTTCAAGGGGACTGTCAGGCAGGAGGTGGGGATGGGATTCCAACAGCAGGTAAGAGGCCAAGTTAGGACAGACCATACCTAGGAGTCCCTACAGTCTAGAGATAATGTTCCAACTTATGAGCCACGATACATTTCTTACAAGAAACTCCACAGTAGTTATTTCAGTTGATGAAAATTGTATTGTGAAGAGGAAACACTGTTGGCTGGCTTGTAAGCTAATGCAAGCTTGATCTTCCATAGGTCAGAAAGGCTACCCATTTAGCTACTCAGCCAAGCTTCAGGCACTACTGTCTAGCCTGCAGTACTCCTGCAATTGCCAGAATAATCCCTTAGAGATGGGAAATTATTCTCTGCAGGGCTGGCCATGCACACCACGCATGTGGAGTAACAGGGTTGCTCCTGGAACAGAGAGGCACGTGCGGGGGTTATTCCAGGTGAGATGTTAGCAACTGCACAAGTGAAAAAAGTAGCAGTCTAGTAGCAGGCTATGGAAGGCCTCCAGGTGATTTTAAAGGACCCGTACTTGCTAAAAGGAAGTGGACAACATCCAAAAGCTTGAGGTAGTCGAAGGGGGGTTTGCAAACTCTGTGCAGAAATGGGGAGCTGCCCAAGGCACCCTCTGGTATTTGAAGAATGTGTAAACATTGACTTTTGTCTGTGTCATGTCCTGTGACAGCCTGGCCATCTCCACAGCAGTGAGTGACTCAGGATCCGGGCACAGGAGAAATCTCGGAGTCAATCAACGAACGTCCTGCAATCACTCCCCTGGGTGCCCTGAGGGAGGGCACAGGCTGGTGGGGAGCGAACACATGAGCTAACAGTGATGTACTGTGTGATCGTGCCATCGAGCTGAGTCCCAAGTCACCCAGAGTTGGGGTCTGAGGCTAGTACAAGAGGCAGGAATAGTGCCTAAGGCGGAGTCAAAACCAGTCTTTGAAATACCTGACACTTGTCATGCTTTTATGCAAGTTCAACATTTCTTCCCCACAGAGCACTGGAGTATTTGTTATTGTGTTGAGCATTGGTGAGGTGGCTTATTTCAGGGGCCCTGCTACATCACGACACCCAGCTGAGAGAACCAGAAGTGCTCTGGGGAAGTAAGAAGCTTGCCTTGTGAGAGGCAGAAGGAACTGAGGAAGGAGCAGAGGTGGCTCTCCCCTCGTGCCCGCTCTGGCCACATGCTCCCTGGGGACATCAGAGGATACGATCATCTGTGTCATTAGCATTGTCTCTGCAGCATCTGTTCCTGCCATGTCCACAGCTGAATGCGCATGAGTTAAATGTATGCGTGGTATGACTGCACATCACAGAGATGCATTTGACTTACTAGGATGGAGGGATGGAAGGACAAATTTAGCCAGGAGGTCAGGACAGGCTGCACGAGAGAAGATGCTGTGTAAGCTGGAGGTCCAGGAATGAGTAGGCCCCAGGGTCAGGGGAGCATGAAGACAGAGCACATGCGAAGCCTGGTGGTAAAGAGCACGGCCTAGGTGGCAAGAGGCTGCCACTGATGAGCTGCGTGACTGAGAGGTGGAACTGGGACCCCAAGTCAGGACGGCCCAGTCTACAAAGCGCCATTGGCACTGTGCTAAGGAACCTGGCTTTGAAATCAGATGTCACTCGGTGGCTTCTGAAGGACTGGAAAGTAGGGAGGGGTGTAAGGAAAGTGAAAGTAATGGTCAGGCTCCCTCAGATGTTCGGAATCTTGCCAAGCATGACCGAGCCTGTTTAATGTAAATATGTTAATTGCACATGTGTGCCCAGGTGTTTCTGGGTTGTCTGACTTGAATCCAGGTGTCCCTGGGTTATCTGACTTAAGTACAAAGGACAAATGGCTCTGATCCACAGTGCCCCTGGATGACCCTCCCCCCTGGCCCACCTCCCGACCCCAGACAACCAGGCAGCGACAGCAGGGGTGGTGGCAATGACAGCTGCTGCTGCTGCTGCTGAGGAGGCTGGGGGCTGAGCTCACATCTGAATGGAGCACGTCAGCCTCACCAATGGCCCCCAGGATCTTTTTCCAATTATCTAGCTCGCAACCTGTCTGTGAGGTCTGGTGACCCAGCTGGCACATGAGGGGGTTGTGACCCAGTCTGCACAACAGGCTTGAAGGGTCTGTGACCCAGCCTGACATAGGGGACGGGCTGCATCTGTGTTTTAGACAGATCACTCTCCCTCCATAGTGTGGGCTGGAACCAAGAAGACCAAGGCAGCGGTGGTGGGCATGGAAGGGAAGACGCACGTGTCAGAAGTGTGGGTCAGCAGATGTTTCCAACCCTATGATCTAAGGAGAGAAGGGAGATGACAATGTTTTCTTCTAGGGACTTAAAGTAGGGGGCAGTGTCTACATTGGGACACGGTGATCTTGAAATACTTGGGAACATTCATCTGGAGGTGCCTGTAATTCAGTGGAAATTGATGACTGAATCTCAGGGGTCAAAGCAAAGTGAGGGATGTGGATTTTATGTAAATGCTTAACAGATGACATATGTCGAACTTACCATGTGACAGCCCAAGAGTGCTTCACATGTAAGAGGAACTCAGTATGTGGTACCTCTGTGAGATCACAGGAGGGAGTGACAGAGCCAGAGGGCCCCTTAGAAGTGGGCCTTGAAGAGACTCAGAGGAGACCAACAGTGAAAGGACAGAGCCAGGAAGAGGAATGCAAAGCATGAGTGTTGGGCTAGGGCTCACACCCTTCAAACCCATTGTAGAGTGGCTCACAGACCCCTCACGTGCCAGACTGGGTCACAGACCCGTCACGTGCCTAGCTGGGTCACCAGACTTCTCACATACAGGTTGCTAGCTAGGTAATTGGGAAAGATCCAGGGAGCCATTGACAGGTTCATTCCAATGTGAGCTCAGTGCTGTTTCTGCAGCAGGAGCAGCAGCTCACAGCAGCCTTCAGCAGATCCAGCAGCAGCAGCGGTCTCCCGGGGGCGTCCCAGGGGTCCTGGCAGCAGCCGCTTGTAGCAAAAGCAGCAGCCTCCCCATGGTCGCCCCCCCCGTGGGCATCCCAGGGGCAGGGGGCACTGTAGATCAGAGCCACTCATCCTCTGTACTCAAGTCTGATAACCCAGGAACACCTGGTCACACATGCACAATTCCATTAGACAGTAACCAAGGAATACCTGGGCACACGTGCATATTTGTGACACTCAGCAAGATTCTGAACATCTGAGGGACCTTGACCACTTACGTTCACTTTCCCTACAAAGAGTAAGAAACACAAGAGAAGAAACAAGACAGGATGAGTCTCAGGAGCCAAAAGGGGAAAGAATCTCAGAGGAGGAGAGTGAAGCAGTGTCCAGATCAAGAGGTGAAGGCGTGCACTGGCTTCGGATATCAGGAGACCATCTATTTTTTGATGACATGCTGGGAATGGAAGCTGCTTCCAAGGGTTGCAGAAGGAACGGGGGTGGGGGTGAGCGAGCAGATGAGGACCCCGTCTGGGAAGGCTGACTGTGAAGGGGTGAAGGAGATTCCTCTGTAAAGGAAGATCAGGGGCTCAGCTTTCTCAGCTGTGAAAAAAGCAGCCAGAAAAGCGGAGCAGAACCTGCCTCTGCCGTCTTAGTTTCTTGCTATTTGATATTTGAGACCTGCGACGTGCCAAGGGAAGCTTTCGTTTCATGTTCTAATCGGTTTGCCTTTTATTTTCCATCTCACGTGCTATTTCCATAATTTCATTCTCATGTGAGAAAGCTGGAAATTGGAAATTTCCTGGAGCATTCAAAGGCTGAGCTCAACTGGGGTCATCTTTCAATCAATCACATTTTGACATGTCTTCCCTGGTTCCATGGTTGATTTTTCAAGGCATGAAATTGGAGATAAGTCCCTAAAGACACTTTAAGCTTTTGATATCACCTTATATTTGGGTAGTGGATACTATTTTATAGCCACTGTTGCATCTCATCCTGACAATGACGCTATGAGGGAAACAGATAAGCTCATCCCCATGTCATAGACAACCACAGCAAGTAAATGAAAAAGGTAGGAGTGCTCCAAGATGTCCCCTACTATTTTACCAAATTATCAGTGGCAGTGATGGTTTGATTCTTGATTTGGAAAAGACATACTAACATCTCATCTTCAAAAAGTTTGTGGGAAAATAGAATTAAAAGATAATACAGATCTTTCCATGAACTTTTTGAAGTATCCTCCTCGTATTTCAACCACAGGAGGGAGAAGGGGATGGGGGACGGGGGAGGGGGGAGAGGGATAGGTGGGGAGGGGGGGGAGAGGGGAAGGCGGGGAGAGGGGGAACCCAACAGTACTTTTGCCCAAATCAGCTGAATCCAGTTGACCAGCACTCTGGATGCAGCAATTTCCACAAGCGGTTCTAAACTGTGCTCATTAAAATCACCTGGGAACCTGTTTTTTCCAAAAAGTAATATAGCCAGACTTTACCCGAGCCACTTAAATTAACTCTTGAAGACTGCAGGCTGGATGTCCAGTTAGCTCAGAGTGTGGTGCTGATGACACCAAGGTCAAGGGTTCAGAACACTTATTTATAAGTTTCCAGGTGATTCTAACAAGGAGCCAGGCTGAGAACAGTGCACACGGTAAGTCAATGATGTAGTGAAAACCAAATGAAACAGAGGGCTTTTCTCTGTGGGTGTGTGAATGAGGGTACCGCTCCTACCTATGCAGCCAGGGCCAAAGCACAGGGGTGACCTTAGTGTCTCTAATCCACTAGCAAATGAATTGACTTTCTGTAAAGTAAGGCAAATCATAACTAAAGCCAAAATGTGTCATTACTTTAGTTATACTAAGTTTCCATTTATATTGTCAGAGCTAGGACTCAGACCCTCCAAACCCATTGTACAGACTGGGTCACCAGACCCCTCACATGCCAGGCTGGGTCCCCAGACCCCTCACACACAGGTCCATGCTAGGTAATTGGGAAAGATTCCAGGACCTGTTGGAAGATGACATGGGCTCATTCCTCAGCTTCCTCAGCGGCAGCAGCTTACAGGTCCGGTAGCTTACAGGTCCGGCAGTGGCCTTGCAGAGGGTCCCGGGGGCACTAGCAGCAGCAGCCTCCAGCAGCAGTAGTGGCCTCCCATGGGAGAGGAGGTATCCCGGGGATGGGAGGCGTCATGGATCAGAGTCACTCATCTTTATACTTAAGTCATAACCCAGGAAGGACACCTGGGTGCACATGTGCAATTACACTAGGTGATAACCAAGGAACACCAGAGCACATGCGCCTGTTTACATCAAATGCTCGGCAAGATTCTGAACATCTGAGGGGCCATGACCATTTTTCCTATATTTTCCCAACACTTTCCCTTCAAAATGTCCCCAGTCTGACCACTTCTCTACGTTGCCAAGAAGCAAAGTTCGAGTCTCTTTCCCGGACGGTTGCACCAGCCTCCAGAACCGTGAGCCAAATAAACTTCTCATGCTTGTAAATCACCCAGTCTGCAGCATTCTGTTACAGCAGTGCAAAACAGACTCAGGCAGAGAGTTGGGTGTTTCTGCATGAATAAGGAATGCCGCCTTTCACTGTCATACGCACATGTCACTTCTGGGGAAGAATAATTACAAAAAATTAATGTTAAGGTTTGGTAAGTTGCATAAAACCAGAATATTCAACTATCAGAGAAAGCAGGCCACCGTTTATCATCTTCTCAGGATGAATGTCTGTTTTCTACAGGCTACTACTTCTACAGCCAGGTCACGGGGAAGGAGCCCTGTGGGGAATCTTGGTCCCCGCTGGTCCTATGTCATCTGTCTGTCTGTCTCCCTTCCCACACTCCAGACACACACGGCTCCTCCCTGCTCCTCACAGATCAACCTTTCACACTTGCTCTTCTCAGGGGTGGTTCTTTAAAATGTATTTAAAAAGTTTAATATCTTATTAAAAAGGTTTTTCCTGGAGGACCTATCAAAATATGTGTCCCCTGTTGGTCTCTAGAATAATCTGTTCATTCTTTCTTAACACTTATCACAGTCTGCATATATATTATTTATGTTTCCCTTGCCTTGGTGTAAGTTGCAGGGGCACAAAGCTTGTCTGCCTTCTTTACTGACTGCAAACCTAGCACCTGCGCCGTAATAGGTGCTCAGCTAAAAATCAGCTGGCTAGAAAGACGCAGGGGAGCAAGAAAGCAAATCCAGAAGTCTGTGTTCTGAGGTACAACAGGCACAGCTGTGCTGCAAAAATAAATTCATTACAGTGAATATGCTTTGTATACTGGCAGGTACGCTGTGTTGATGTAGATTAAAATTAAAATCTTGACTATACCGATAACTATATTAGTCCATTTGTGTTGCTTATAACAGAATACATGGAACTGAGTGATTTATAAAGAAAACAAAATTTATTGCTTACAGTTTCTGAGGCTGGGAAGTCCAAAGTCCATCTGGTGGTGGCAACAGTGACCCAGGGGTCTCACATTGCAAGATGGTGGAAGCAGAGAGAGAGAAAGACAGACTCTGCTCTTCTTCTAAAGCCCTCAGAACCACACCCCTGACCACCGTTTTTAATCCATTCACTACTGCACAGCCCCACAATCCAATCACTGCTTCAAGGCTCCACCTTTCAATTTCCATAATAGGATTTCCCACCCTTTTAACAGTCACAGTGGGGGCTAAGTTTCTCATACATAAAACATGGGGGATACAATTCAAGCTTCAATGAGTTTTGGGGGGACATAATTCAATCCACTACAATAACAATACAGATACATACATACACACCATTAGCCAGAATTCCCATTCCCACAATGCATACACACATCCCCCCATGGAGAATTCCAGAAAACATGTACACACATGCTAACTATTTGCATGCACCCTCTTTCATGCAGGGTTTTGGCGGTTACCCACCAAGTATGGGTGCTGCATATATTAAGTACGGAGCCATAATGCTGATGAGATAAGCTACCTGTTGAGATGAGCCCTGTGGAAATGCAAAGAAATGCTCTTCCCAACTCACCTAGTTCCCTTAAATAATGCCAGTAACCTGGAGTTACTTTAGTAGGTGTGTGCCTATCACACACATAGTTCTAATTCTGAAGGCAGAGTCCCAACGGAGTTGTGACATCTACCAAACAATAATGGTTTTTCCTAGTTTTCAGCAAAGATGGTGCTCGTGACCCCCAATCATCAGGTGGTAAGCTTGGCCAGCAGTAGATGTGCTGGTCACTCCTCCAGCACACCCCATGATGGGAGGAAAGATGCAGCGTGAGGTTGGAACACAGAGCCATCCTGAACTGGCCCACCCAGTGACACGCCCGTAACCCTCAGCATCTTGTTACTTGGATTCCCCACCGGTCGGGTTGCTAGATAAAAGACAGGGCACCCAGTTAAATTTGCATTTCAGATAAACAATGAATACTTTTTAAAGTATAAGTATGTCCCAAATATTTCAAGGGATATACTTAAAAAAAAAAAAAGTCATTGCTTATTTGAATCCCAGTTTTAACCTGGCATTCTGTACTTTTGTTTGCTAAATCTAGCAACCCTGCTTCCAGGGAAAGTCCCCATAATAGCTTCCACCACCCAAGAAACTTCAGTTTGTTCTTTATTTTTACATTATTAGTGCCTATATTTATTTTAAATAGACATGCTTTCTTTATAAAGAAAATAACACTCCTCTTTTTCTGCATTTATCATATAGTTTCTAATTTTGCTGATTAACGGCATGGTGAGACTTTCTTTAATATCTTAAGTTTCTCTTCTAGGAGACATTGTCAGTACCACCATGCTTGACTTATACACTGTGCATTCAATTTGCAACAATCTCCATGAAACAGAAATGTTAAAAAAAAAAAAAGTGCACATGTGGCATTTGGCTCCTTTAATCAAACCTTCACTTTCTTAGTTTCACAAGGCAAGCTCTCCAGGAGATAAATTAATCATGTAGATCATCTTATCGGTACTCACATAAAGGTAGCCCACTGCAACCATTCCAGGAAGCTGCAGAGGATTTTCACAATCTCAACTGCTCTTTAAAAAATCTGCCTTCTATTACAAAAAATGATCTAAAAATAGTTCTACACAACACAAGGACAAAGCCATCTATATGATCTCTCCAAAGAGCTCATATTTCTATAGATTTTATCACTTTCTAACTGTTCCTACAAGTTCTGAAATTGAAGAAAGTCATGTCAATTTGGCACATAATACTCCCTGAATTTAATTATTAATATTCCAATTACTTTATATTATTCTCTTACATCACAGAAGGCTCAAATCAAACTTGTGTCAAAGTCTAGACTGCATTAAAACTCATTACAAATGTTTTTTAAGTTGCATAAGTATGTTTCTACCAATAATCAATAGATACATCTAAAATGTTGATGAACCAGACATGCGTATAGAAAACTACCCAACACTCAAGTAAACCAATCATGGAAATTATATATCTGGTAATGTAATCCCTGGTGTGTGTTTGAAAAATAACTTTCAGTAGATGCAAATAAGCAGAACTGTCGCATCAAAATTGGTTTGCCTTTTATCTTCTTAAGAATAAAGCTTTCATTCCATAAGGATAAAGTTAGTGTTAAAATGGGTAAAGGAAAAACTTGAATAAAAGAATATCATTGCAATTAGTGTGATTTTCAAACTTCAGAAGTCTCAAAGCTGATGAAAAACAACAACAACTGACCTTTGAGTCGATGCTCTTTTTGGGGATCCAGATGTCTCCGTTCAAAAGCGAGGCACTGACAACTTCATAAGCTCCTCTCTGGTCCCACAAGCTCACCCCTGAATCAAAAGCAAAACAGCCCAGTTTTTCATCCTAGTCGGGAAGAGTTTGGCATCAGAAGCTTATTACATAAATGACACAGTGAAAATATTTGGAAGCTGAATAAGCCCAGTGAAACACTGTAATCCATTAAGTCATCATGAGTGTTAAAACTGATGAATTCTCTGTCAATCTAACCATTAAAATTTTATACCTTAAAGAAAACAAAAGTTATTTTTTTTCCTTCAAGACCTATAACATGTGCTGGGTTATCATCACCGTCAAGGTATAAAATCCAGACCTTCAACAAGCAACAAAGAGACACAAGCAGCGACTTTTTTAAAAGATGGATTAATGCTTTAATTAAATCAGCTATTAAAAGTCTCAAGGCTTTAGCTGTATTAAGACTAAACCCATTTACTTAAGTCCTACCCAATCTGTTAAACACAATGCCAACTCTCCTCTCTATGCGTACAGACTCTAATTTTATATGCTTCAGTAAGTGATTCTATAGACAAAATTAATTTGCCAGTTCAGACTGACTAGACTGGTTTATGTAAAAAAAAAAAAAAAAAAAAAAAAATCAAGTCATTCAACAAACTATTATGTGATCTTGTTTCTCAGGGTCCTGTCTGTCGAACCAGTTAATATACCTACACAGGTTCAATTTTACCCCATTTCCATCAACAATCCTAATGGAAAGTATAACATTTTTCTCTTCTGGACAGTGTATCACTTTCTTAAATACAGTAATTTCTCTGGGCTCGGTCTCCTATGAGGTCACGTTCCTGCTATTTGGTGCGACCACAGTGTCCCTCAAGGTAAAGGATGGGACCAGATTCCCCCACATGTTATTCCCATTTATTCAGCCAGGAATCATAATTTTCAGACCTGAGTCATAATAGCACAGTTTTAAGTTACTAAAGAGTTCACATTTATTGGGCACAAATGGTATTGAAATTTTAATCCTAGACATTTTACAGTTCCCCAAATACTTTTAAATCCACACCATTTTATCATTTTTGATGTGGAAGTCTGCAGTTATATTCAGGTTACAAAAGGATTACTACTTGAGTATGAACTGTCTGACACGGCCTCTCTTGAAAATTCTCAAGCTGGTCACAACGCATGTAAAACTCCCAATTGCTGAGGGCCGAGGGAATGGGGACAGGGATGAACTGAAAGCCAGGAACATGGCCAGTGGCACAGGGGTGAGCTGGGTTCCTCGGCACGGGGGGAGCAGGGCAGAAGAGGACCATGGCACAGGTTGAGTAGGGAGAGGGGACCGTGTGGTGGTCAGGGCCAGGATGAGCCGAGCTTCAGGGATGAGCCTGTGTTCAAGAGATGAGGGTTCCAGCAGTGCACCCTGAGGGGCTGGCTCCAGAGGGTGGCCTCTGTGCAGGTCAGGAGAGGGCTGGCTGGAGGTAGAAGGAATGGGCTATTGGAACGGGAGACATCAGAAATCCTTCTCCTGGCTGCAGAGGGGCACCCACGGGCAGTGTAGAGAGGACGAATCAATGAACCTCCTCCCACGGCTTGAATTCATGCCCTTCAGTGTGCTCAGAAGTAGCACAGCAGGGGCTTTGGGCTGAGACATACCCTGGCATCAGCATCATCTCTACCACAGAAGACCTGTCCTGGTCCAGCTGTTTGCCCACTCACCCACGTGTTCATTAAATGCCTACTGTGTGCTGGGCACTCTCGCAGGTGCTCTGGACCTCACGCCTTCTATTCAAAAGTCCCTTCTTTCTGCTTCAAGCCAGTGCCCCTTAATATCACCTGGAAGCCCTCCCACCCCCCACCATCTACACTGCTGGGACCCTCATCTCTTAAACACACCTTCACCCCAGAAGACTTGGCTCTCTTGGTCCTGTGCATATGAGAGAGGAACAAAGACAAAGCTGCCCTCATGACTTAAATTCAACACATAAGGCCATTTCAGAGAGCAACACGTGCTAGGAAACAAAAGAACTACTTTAAAGCTCTCCTGTAAATGTAATGGTGTTTCAAAATAAAAAGTTAATAAGAAAAACAGGGTGACAGTGGACAGGCAGGGAACAGTACTCTTAAAAGATAAGCCAGGAAAGTCCCTTTTTTTATGGGGGGTGAGAAGCACACAGGCTGAGCCCTGGAGGTGAGAACCAGCCAGCTCCACATGGAGCCCGGGCAGCACACGTGGGCGAGGACAGCAAGCTGTTTCCCCTTCCGTAAAAGGTGGCCGAGTGCGGTGAGCTCAAGGGCGGTAGCACACGATTCCAAAGACCACATCAGCATCTCAAAGCTCTACCAAGACCAGGGTCTCTTGCTGAGGATCCCGTGGGATTCACACATTAGAATGTACAGACACAAAGTGAGTTCTGATCCAGTTACACAGATTCTGCAGAGCCAGTCTACAGAGAGCAATGAACTGAACTGATTTCCTAAGGAGCGCCGGCATGGTACTTGAATCGAATTAAGGCAACCTGGAAATAACAGCAATTATGGAGTGAAAACTGAATCCCTCTGAACTTTACCCTCAACCACCAAAAGCCACACCACATGCCTAGAATGACCATAACCATCACTGTAATCTTTGAAAAGTCAGGTAAAACTGTCAAGAAAATGATCGCAAGCATTTTAAAATTTCCTCCACATAAACTAGTTCAATTATAGGCTACTGCTGCCAGTTCTGAGTTAAGTTTCCAACACAAGTGAATTGTTTAATTGAAGAGTTAATCATGAATCCAATTGTCCAAGGGCTTATTAAATTGGGCAGAGGAAGAGTTCTAAAATTGGAGTCCCATATCACCCACCATCCCACTGCAGAAATAGGGAAGACAGGATGGTTTCCATGGGTATCCCAGCCACAGTACTAAAAGACGTGGAAGATTTTCACCCAGGCCTCAGATGCTTAGAAGAAAAGTCTTTGCATGTAGTAGAACTTGCTTGAAAACCTATATGTCTCTGGAGAAAGATGGCACCAGAAAGTCTGGGTCTCCTGGTGGAACCAATAGTGAACACGCACGCCCACCAGTGAGGGAACCAGGAGACGCAGCCGCCCTGCACCTTGACTCTGGGGAAGCTCGAGATGCCTCAGTGGGTCTTCCAACTTGATATTTTTTCCTGAAGGCAAAATATTCCAGCCACTGAATATTTCCCTTTTCACCTACATATTCTGTCATCTTAATCCAAAAGAAGCCCTTTTGGGCTAAAGTGTTTTTCCCTAAGAGACTTTATTTCTAAATATTCCAGGGTGAATAAAGGCGGACTGGAGCAGTGCTTGTAGAACGTTGTGCAACCTTTTTGAGAAATTGAGTCTCTGCACTATCTGCTGGGAACGGTATTTATCGTCTGTGTGTGTGGACAGGGAAGCCATCTCTCAGCTCTTTAATTGGTTACCCAATATCCCTGCAGCAGAATCTGCAGTCAGAAGACTGTTTCATATGAGCGTTGCTTCTGTATTTACACACTGGTATTTCTTTTAGATGATGCAAATAAAAATTTTATTTGTGCTGCATGAATAGATCGAATAAATTATGCACAGCTGTGAGATATCAGTATGTATTTTATGGAGTGATCTTGTTGATAAGCTATAAAAACAGGTCTTGAATGGAGCTTACACTCAAGCCCGAGAACCCAGGAAAAAAATATGACCTTAGAAAATACACAGTTCACATACATTGTTTTTCATGATACATATTTGGGCAAAAATACTCTTATTTCTAAATAAGAAATGTGGACAGCTAATACTGGGGAGGGACTTCCAGCTTTTTTGCTGTTGGGTAACCCGACAGACAGTGCTTGCAGTTTTGATAAAACGGCCAGTTTGCTTCAGCCTCCTAGTGGAAAGCATATTAGATATTTTGGCTTCTGATACAATTATCTTCTGTGATGATCAGCTCTGCTTTCTCATGGGACGTATGTGCCTACTTTGCTCGTCTCCCTGTTTGCATTTGTCATCTTCACAACTGATTAAGGCTGGTCAGGAGGAAAGTGACAGGCCCAGTTTCTCAGGCAAGAATCTTTGCAGTGGTGGCTTTTAAAGTCATGGAAAAGCCAGCAAATAAGACCCTCCCAAAAGCAACTCCAGATCCCCCCACATGAGTCACCCAGAGACTGGCTGCCTGCATAAGTCCTGCCTCATCCATGCTCGGGCCAACACTCCTTTGGCTAGTATCAAGGAACACCAAGGCCACACGGCCCTGAGGCCCGCACCTAAGGGCTTCAATTCACTGGAGGAGACTGATGGGCCAGTGCTGAGATGCCTGCAGGGAACAGGGAATATTTCACAGCCATAAGAACTAGCTCTGATCCTGGCTCCTCTTTGGTTTATTGCCCTTTGTCAAAGTCTGCCTCTGAAGTTCTACCTTCTGTAAAACAGAAACCACAGTCTCTCCCCTTGTGATTCTCATTGGGTTAAGGAAGCTCAAAGAAGTCAGTACAATAAAGGCTTTCAAAAACCTTAATGCACAAAACCAGTCTAGGATATCAGAATCCAAGTTTCTGGACTTCAATATAACCAAACCACGCTGCTGATGTGAAAATCACAACTATATGCTTATAACTAGAAAATGCTAGGGTTGGGCCGAGCCCGTGGTGCACTCGGGAGAGTGCGGCGCTTGGAGCATGGCGACGCTCCCGCCGCGGGTTCGGATCCTATATAGGAATGGCCGGTGCACTGACTGGCTGAGTGCCGGTCACGAAAAAGACCAAAAAGAAAAAGAAAAAGAAAATGCTAGGGTTTAGGTGCTAGTGGGTATCCGACTAAGCCACCCAATGGGCCATTGGGGAAATAAACTCTGATGAGGTCATTAGTCGAGAGAAAACTTAAACATCACACCTGGAGTCCTGGCTTTAAAGAGAAATCATTATCAATACCTACATGACTTAGGAGGGGAGAATCAATCTGAGGTGCCCAAAGTGGAATTAAAATAAATATTCTTTTGAAAATCTAGTGGGGGGAAAAAAAACTTGAGTCAACCACGATGAGCTTCAAAAGAAATTGGGGACAAGGTCTCAGAAACTCATTACGCATTTTTATTAGCCCCTTAACCAAATAATGACATCATTCTTTCCTCTTATCTGCACACTCCCTAAGTGGAAATTAGTGATGCAATTTTAAAATAACATACTCAAGGATCCTCAAAAGAACCAATGGCAAATATTAATCTGAAAAGAATAATTTCACAGTGAAGAAATCTGACAAACTCTACTTCAGCCAGAAGATCAAGGTCAAAATCAACAGTGATAAAGTCACCTAGATTTGACGTACCCTTGACATGTGAAGAGAATGACACTTTACATCTGTTATCTTCCTCCTTAAAACCCATAACCCCAACCTAATCATGAGGAAAATCCCTAAAGAGGTAGAGGTGCATCCTGAAACATGCCAGAGCAGTTCTCCTCAAAACTGTCCATGTTGTCAAAAACAAGGACAGTCTGAGATACACACGGCTAAGAGCAGCCTAAGGAGACCTGACAACTAAATGTGACATGATATCTTGGATGAGAATGAGGAACAGAAAAAGCATGTTGGTAAAAACTAAGGAAGCATAAGTAAAGTATAAACTTAATTTAAAAATATTATGTCAATATCAGTTCATTAATCGTAACAAATGTACAATATTAACGTAAGATGTTAATAACAGGAGAAATAGGACATGGGGTACCTTGGAACCATCTGTACCATCTGAGAACCATCTGAACTGTCTTCTCAATTTTTGTATAAATCTAAAACTGCTCTAAAAAATAAAGTCTATTAATGATAATTTTAAAAATTTAATCTGAATCTTGCAAGATTCATGCCATTCTGCCATTCTGGAGCAGTTCGGTATAAAAAGGCTCAGAGCTGACCAGCTACCACTGGGGGCTCTAAATAGGAGCAAACTGGAGTGTTTGCCATTCACCTCTCTTCTGACACTGCTGTTTGTTCAGATGAGAGAAAAGATGCAGTAACTTCAGTCAAGCTAAAAGCACACAGTAGTTCCCTGATAGGGTTTCCTAGAATGTTTTTAGGCAGAGGTATGTGGACATAGTTGATCCTTAAGCATTGAAAAGGCCCTTCTAAGTACCCCAGCATACTCTAGAGAACTTAGAAATGAGTTGAGGTAAAAGCTTAGAAATATTTTCATTATTGGCTTCAAGGCTCTGGAATAGTAGACAGGAGAAAGGGAGATCTGCTGATTGGTTTGGGAAGGTGACACCATGTGACTGTCACATCAACACGTTGACTGATGAAACAGAACCCAGATTCTCTCAGAGCCTAAGATCACAGCCACATACACTAGCAGGCTAAATGATCAAGATGCAGGCTGTTGTAGGGGAAGCGGCCATAGTACGTTGAGCCAGGAGACAATCTCTACACCCACCACATGCTATGTATCGTCTTGGGCAAGTTACCCGCATCTCCTTGTTACTCCAATCCTCTATGAGTGACTCACGGGCATGGACCACCATTCACTGTGGAGGGCTGGCAAGAGGACCAAGTGAGACTATGGATGCAAAAATGTACGTGGACATCACTTAATTTCGTTTTTTAAAAAAATCAGTCTTCGGAAAGAAATACACCAAAATGCTCTTGCTGGTTTTCTTTGAGTGTTGGGGCTATGAATTCATTATGTTTTTCTTTTTTATGTTGGTATGTATTTCTGATTTTTCTATAATCAGCACATATTACTTTTATGGTGGAAAAAATAAACTTAAAAAAAAATCAATCATTTGGACTCATGACTAGAAACCAAGAGTTTTCCTGGCACCACGAACATACAGCCTAGGGCAAGCTAGAAGACAGAGCCCATTTGGAAATAAAAGCAATCAAGAACTATGGAACAATTACAATTTTGAAAAGATGTTTTATATGTCATTTTGAAATTCAAAGAAAGCTAGTTATAGCTTCCCATAAATGATTCAAATGGATTCATACCCTAAGCACAAGTTGTTTCTATTACACATAAATACAATTTTTTATGCTTATAGTTCCTCCCATCTGTGGGGAGCAAAATCATTTACAACATTAATTTATATTTTTATGTCCCTTTGCTGGCTGGAGAAAGCTAATACAAATCCCGTTTTACAAATTATGAAACTAAAGTTGTAGCAGTTTTTCTCAAAGTTGACCAATAATAAAAGGCAGAATTAATTGCAAAACCCGAGCCCGCTGCACTTCAAATACGTTCGTTCACTTTGTCCTTTGTAGGGACAAAGACATGCTGCTCAATTGCAACACTTTTAGGCAGGAGTGCTGGTGGTGGTCAGAATTCTTCAAAGTCTACTTTGCAAGAAATGATCTGGTGGGGAAAATAGAACTAATTATTAAAATTTATACCCCAGGAACAATTTTTGGACATTAACAGCAAAAGGAAAAGAATGGAACCTAGTTTACTTTATTCAGCCTTGTAAACCTATTAAGTGTAATTAAACAAAATAAAAGAAGTCATTCTGCTTCAACTCGAAAGCCCCAGCTTTGTCTAAGGGCACTCCCTAAAATCCTTGCTGCAGCATTTGGCATGGCTGACCACCTTCTGCCAAAATACACACCCACTTAACTTCAGCAGCTCTTGATGATCCTGGTTTTCTTCCATTTCTCTGACCAGGTCTTGCCTTCTCCACTTGAACATCCCCCAAGTCTCAGCTCTTGGCCATCTTTCCTCTCTACCCTTGTTGTACCCCAATAAGGGCTGCCCAAATCAATATTTTATGATGGAACAGAACCCAGCCTGGTGTAAGGGAAGCAGCCATTGTTTGATATTGCTCCAGTCAATATTTTCCCATCTGGCCATTTCACCCGAGTACAACCTATATTATAATATCTCCTGGACATGTTAATTTCAATGTCTCGGCTCGTGTAGTGGATTGAATTATGTTCCCCCAAAACTCACTGAGGCTTGAATTGTGTTCCCCAAGTTTTATGTTAGAAACTTGGCCCCCTTTATGATAATTGAAAGGTGGAGCCTTAAAGAGGTGACTGGACTGTAGGACTGTGCAGTAGTGAATGGATTACAAATGGCGGTCAAGGGTGTGGTTCTGAGGGCTTTAAAAGAGAAGAGTCTGTCTTTCTCTGTTCTCTCTGCTTCCACCATCTTGCAATGTGACACCCCTGAGTCACTGTCACCACCACCAGATAGACTTTGGACTTCCCAGCTCAGAAACTGTAAGAAATAATTTCGTTTTCTTATAAATCACCCAGTTTTAGGTATTTTGTTATAAGCAACAAAAATGAACTAATACATCTCATCAGCATCACCATCTCAAATTCAACATGTTTAAAAATCAAGGGTTTTTTTTAATCTCCATCCCCCAGCCCAAAACCAAAACATTTTCTATCATTCATGCCTTGTCAGTGCCACCACCACTCACCACTCCTTAAGCCACATGACTGGGTGACTTCTCTGACAAAGTTCTCTTGTTATCGCCCATAGTCAACCACTCTAACTGGGTTGTTTTGTACTTTGTTTCTGTTCTCTCTTGTTTTCTACAAACCCTTTTGCTTCTCAACTGAGTACTTCTACACAGCCTCATTATCTGCAGACTCTCTCTCTTCCCATCTTGAAGGAGAGGGACATTTGATGACAGCAAAGATCTAGGGCAGGGCTTTTCATCAAGAGACTATGAATGTAAATGCCCTAAGGCAGTGGAGAGCTTCATGGGCTCTAGGAACAGAAAGATGGTCAGTGTGGACAAAGCAGAGGGAGCCATGGGCTGCAGGGAGGTGGGAGCGGAAGTCCAGGCGGTTGACAAGGCCCAGACCACAGCCGGCCTTCCGAGGCAGAGACTGGATTTTATTTGCATCCAGTGGAAAGCCATTCTAGGGTTTTTAAGCAGGGTAAATCTGACCTCTATTGGAAACACATTTTCTGCCTGAGAATGAATGGTATGAAGCCTGGAGAAGAATGGATAAATGAGAGCTGTTCATAGGGCAGAAATGCAGTGCTGAGTATAGATGACATCACCATTAAAAACGTACTGATCACAGTGGCGGACACTAAGTGAGCAGCTGCTATGCTAGCAAGCCCCTTCCTGGTCACTTATAAGTTTAACTGGTTTAAGGCTGACAACAACCCTATGATATTTATCTCTACTTAACAGACGATGAAACTGAGACACAGAGAAGATAAGCAACTTGCTTGGGGGTCACACAAATCACAAAGCCAAGAAGCCAACTCATACAGCTAAGTTCTAGGATCGTACCACATGATAAAATCAACAATCACTCTGACCAGGAAACACCTGACTTCCCCAGTCCTGTAAGTTCTGGAAACTCACTTCCCGATGATGCCATCTTGCTCACTCTACTGTGACCACACTGACCATCCTTCTGACCCCTTAATATTCCCACCTATGTCCTACCTCATGTCCTTTGCATTCACCGTTCCCTTTGATTAGAAGACTCTACCCTGAAACCTTCACATGCCCCCAAACCTTATTATTCTAGTCTCAGCTCAAATGCCATCCCTCCAAGAGGCCACGCTACTTAAGCGCCCTCCCTCCCAGGCCATCGGCCTATTCTGTGCCTTTCATAGCACTTAGTATTCAGCTTGTTTTATTTATTTACCCCTTTGTCTGTCACCACTACCCTGCTCTCAAATAAAAAATGGAAATACCAAGAGGCAGGGGCCTTTGCCTGTCAAATTCACTGTCATATCTTCATGCATGGACAAGTATTTGCTCAATGAATTATTCTCAAACAAATGAAAAGTTTTCAGGGCCTTGTGCTCATGAGGACATGGGGTGGGGGGCCCAGGGCTCAATTCTCATCTTGGAAGTTCTGACAGGTGATTGATTTTTAGCTTACCCAGCAATGTCTGGTCCCATGCAGGTTGATGCACAGAACTAAACCTGCGTGAGTTTCATTTATAAGGCAGAATTCCAATTTACTTATTTTTAATGAGGAAGAACTGCCAAGTCAACCAAAGTCCTCATCTAAAACATTTTGCTTATTATCTACCCAGCAGGAAAGCTTCCTTGAGAAGTCATATTAAGATCAGAACACAGAACTAAGGGACCATGATGGAAATTGTCATCGTGGTTGCCTGATATTTCCTTCTCTACTCAAGAGTGTATCCCTGCCATGCTAGCCAAGGGAGAGCTGAACCCCAGCAAGGACATGGCTGTGTACCAAAAGCTAGTGAGCACAGGCTGCTTATTTGAACTGGAAATGCATTTTCTATAGGCCTGGTGAGTTCCTGAAGGCTAGCTCTACAATGCTTATTGACTCTAAGGTAGCTGACTCGCACACCACTGTTTAACACTTCATTTTATAAGAAAAATGTATTCTGAGTTCTAACTCTGATAATAGTTTATAGACCTAAAACCCCAGGTGTTGTTGATGGAAAAATATATTCAGAATTCCAAAAGGCAACAGCAGGGGCATGTCCTTTGCCTGATGCCCCACCTGCCTACATCCTGATGAGCAAGGGTGAAGTGTGGCTATCTGGAGGTAGTGCTGAAATAATTTTTACAACCTTTCATTTTCTAGCTATTCACTTTGGTCATTGGATTTGGCAGACCCAAATGGGAAATTCTAATTTAAATAGTCAAATAGGATAACCAAAAGCATTACAACATGGAATTAGACTCCTGACTTCAGGGAAGTTTTAAATCTATTCATTCAATTTGACAGATATTTATTAGGCATATAGATTGGCCTAGGAACATTTTTAATAATTTTTATTAGAAATTCTTTTGTTCTCAGTTTCTGAAACTAAAGAGTGTGCTTAACTGTCTTTAAATTCTTGCTTCATCTTACATCAAAAAAGGCACACAAAAAAAAAAAAGTAAAGAAAACTGTTCGGCTTAGGAACTTTTAAACAATTTCCTCTCAACAATACCCAGCTTTATTCTGATCTACTCCCACAGACAAGAGAACTAGCCCAATCCTGTACCGGCCAACAGGTATCTCATCAGAGCAGGAGCATTTGTAGGCTGAGTGTCATTGTCTTGGTTTAAAATCCACACTAATGATGAATTAGGTGTTCTACATGGATTTTCAATTCTCTGTAAAATCAGCACTGATATGTCATCCAAATCCCGGGCATTGTGAGAGGGCTGTTGGCAATACCAGGGGCTTGCTCCGTCTTTTCTTCTTTTGGCTTCTGATCGCATGGCATAGCACAGCTCAGTCAACAAGAGGAGGGACAGCTTTCCATGGCCTCCTTTCATTCACACATAAAGCAAAATGTTTTAGATGAGGATGCTGGGGGCGGGGGGTGGGGACGGGGGCAACGCTCTTTCCTCCTCTTCGCTGGATCCGAAATCTGACTGTTTTCCCTTCATTCGGCAATGCCCATGCACCGGCAGGTTGACAGCTCAGTAGCCAACCATTATTAAAAGAAAGCCCTATAAATAATATTTGACCATTTATTTGGGAAAAACCCACCCTATTTCTTTGTTGTTTTAATGTGTATTTCTTTATCACTTAAGTTGAACTTTTAAATTATTTTTTACCAGTTATTTTTATTTCTTAATTTGGGAATTATTTGCTCTATTTTGCCATTTTTAATTGGTATATTTTTAATAATTTATTTATGTGAAAGTTTATGTGTTAAGAATATTAAGCAGGTTTATTTCCAAAATAAAACTGCTGGGTCAACCTAAATCCTCGTCCAAGAGTGGAAGCTCGGAGCCAACATCCAGTGGTGATTTCCCTTCTGCTGTGACGTGGGGTGCAGGTGGTGTGGGCTCACGGTCAACAGCACTTCAGGTATCCGTGTGAGTCAGGGACAGTGCCGAGCTCTGCCTTTCTAATGGGTACCATGGAGTACATAGTGCTTAACCCCCGGAGTAGTTGAGAAAATTAAAGGTAATGACTTGAGGAAAGCCTTCATCTTAGCACCCAGTACATGGCAGCACTCAATTAGAAGTTATCATAACGGAGAAAAGAAAGAAAAGAAACCTTTCTTGAGTGTCAATTTCCTGCCAAGCCACTCACAGTTGTGATTTTTTTTTTTTTTAATTAGACTGAATTCTGCCTTCAGGGAGCATAAAGTCTAGTAAAGAAGATCAAATGGGTAAGCACCTTTCAAACGGATTAGAGTCGGGCTAGAAAACCTGACTGCAGGTGAGACTGTCCAGGAAGACTTCACAAAAGGCAGTGTCAATTATACCAGGCTTTGAACAGGTAGGATTTGGGCATTCCCGTGTGTGGGGATGGGGGAGGGAGAGGAAGGCTTCTCAGATGCAGAGAGATGTGGCCTAAGGACACCCTTTCACGTATCCCCTTATCCCGCCTCTGCCTACACAATGTGGAAACAAACAGCAAGAAGAAATGTGAAGAAATGGATGTATATGGGGAGAAAAAAAGCATTGAACTGAGTCCAATCAGAAGTACAGTAGATGTGATCTATGTCTGCTTTTGCCCTTTGTTCTAAAGTATTTTGTTTTTATTTTTTATTTATTTATTTTTTTTGTTGTTGTTGTTTTTTCGTGACCGGCACTCAGCTAGTGAGTGCACCAGTCATTCTTATATAGGATCCGAACCCGCAGCGGGAGCGTTGCCGCGCTCCCAGCGCAGCACTCTACCAAGTGCGCCACGGGCTCGGCCCTGCCCTTTGTTCTGATAGAACATTCTATGGGAGGGCGAGACTGGGATTTCCTCCACCTCTATGCCACGTGGACTTGCAAACTCACAAAGCCTTCATCACTGAGAATTTTCTTTGACAGTCACTGCTTAGGAGAGGGACCAATAAATTAGGATCCATGTGGAGTTGCCAGATTTAGCAAATAAAAATATAGGACTTCTGCATACTGGCCAGCCACCAAAACAAAAACAAAAACAAGCTGTAATATTTAGGGCTCGCTGGTCAGCTCAGTTGGGAGAGAACGGTTTTGCTAAAACACCAAGTTAAGGGTTCAGATCCCTTTACCAGCCAGCACCAAAAAACAAACACAAAAATATAGGACTTTCAATTCAATCTGAATTTCAGATAAACAATGAATAATTTTTTAGTATAAGTATGTCCTATGCAATATTGGAGACATACTTACACTAAAAAAAAAATTGTTCATCTGAAATTCAGACTTAACTGGGAGTCCTCTGTTTTATCTGGCAACTCTAGACCCAGGCTTCCTTGAACAGTTCACAGACCCAGAAAGCCAAAATATTTCAATAAATTCCTGGGAAGATGTTCTAGTTTCAAAATTTGAAGTTAGCACAAGAATGCCTTCGTTATTCTAGATCAATTCAGAGTGTATGAGAATGTTTTCTATGGCATGGAATTTGAGACTAAATAACCTAGTGACATATTTTGAAAGAAAAAAAGGATTTTATACCCACTGGAGAACACATCTCTTAGCAATCGAATCCTCTTAATCTCCCAGCTTCTCCAACCCAACTGCTGGAAGACAAAGTCTATACACAATAAAGTGTTTCATTCAGGGGCCCACATGCCTCCATCTGTCACCAAAGCACATGTTTGGCACAGATTGAAAGCTGAAAGCAGTCTAACAAATATTTCAAAACTGAATTTATATCTTTCTAACACATGGTTTATATACGGATGTAATACCTAGAGAGCTTTGCAGTTCTCAAATAATATCCTGGCTAAACTACAAATGATGTCTGCAACAGACCACAATACCAAAATTATTTGCTTTTAAAATATGTTAAAGAAAGCTAAGTTTATGAAGGGGGCGCTGCCTGAGATGCCTGTTTTAGTATGCAATTGTTGTAAAATAAGGAACAAGGATCCAAATATATCAACTACAAGCCAAATATTTACGCAATTCTTTATATGAATAGGAAGCGATCCTCTAAGCTCCAACTTAAGAATAAAATTATCAAGGGTGGTAAATTACCTTTTAATAAACTTTAAAAGTCCTCCATAATTCTGAATATTTCTTCCATGTAGGAAAACCATTTGAACCTCAAATCTATAACAATGCATATACTGCTATGTTCACTTCTGCTATCTAAAATAAAAGTAGGAAAAGTCCATACAATGGACTTCCTGGATGCAAGCACCCTCAGGTTTGCTGGCTTGTTCTTTTAAGTGGTTTTCCCCATAAGACAAATTTCCAGATAAAAACAGAAAATTATTGAAATACATTTTGTCTTCAGTGTCAAAAAGCTACGTATTTGTAGGCTGTTTCTTTTTCACTTTTCTTCCAACTGTGTGATAGCATGTAGACACAGCTTCAGTCTGTTAGACAGCAGATGACATGCGCCACTGGCTGGCCAGTGACATTCTTGTAAATATTTCAATACTCGCCTTCGTTCCCACGAAAAAAATGGAAAACGTGAAATGACTAAAAAAGAGCAGGGGCCACATGCTGGCACACACTGTAACCCTGCTAACTTTTCCAGCATATCCTGAAGATTACTTTTCATGAGAAGGGCTGGGTGGGGAGCAAAGAAATTGTCACATCAATTTTCTGTGGAAATAATGCAATTTATGTTTTGCAACTTGACAGTATCAGTGTAAATCAGAGCCACATGGGGAGAAGCTCTCCTCTTGAAAATCCAGTCCCACACCCACAGCAAGACAGCCAAAGACCGAGTGGAGGCAAGTTCTCTGAATGCTGACTTTGAGAAAGGGAGGGAGAGGGGAGTGAAGAAGGATTTAGCCGAAGGACAGTGCCAGCACCTGGGGGTGTTCACCACAATGGGGTCTCTGGGCCACATCGTCACCACCTTTGTAGGAATTTCCTGCCCCAGAACCCGACTGTGCACGTCTCTTGGAGAGTTTTCTGTAGCAACCTGGGTGTGTGAGTGCCTGTGTGGTAAATGGCAACCTTGCATCGGTGTCTCCCAGTTGCCGGGCACTTTACAGTTTACAAAGTGCTTCCCACGCAGGTCATCTCACACAGGCAGCAGAGACGCTGCGTGCGGTTCTCCTCACACCATTCTCCCGGGTGGGGGTTGGGGTGGGGGTGGGACACAGACACCTGCCAAGCTCATCCCTCTGGCAGCAGGCAGAGGCCAGGCTCCAGGCTGGGACTTCGCCTCACCCTGGTCACCTCAGACCTGGAGTCCTTGCAATCTGAACTGCTGGCCAGTCCCCAAAGCCCTGTCCCTTTTCGCCCCCCACGTGTGCCCGCACTTCCCGGCTTCCTATCTCTCAGTGAGGGGCACCAAGCCCCCAAGCAGCTCTAGTTGTTTCAGGTGTTATCTGCACATGCCTCAATCCTGACACTGCCTCACCCGGCTTTTGGACTCACACCCAAGGAATGGGCTGTGAAAGCAGTCCTGGGTCACTGGATGATTCAGGCCCTGTCACCTCTAGACAGTGGCTTGCGGAGTCACTCTGGAACTTTCGCTGAAGGAACTCAGGTCTTCAGTCTCAGGACCCAACACTCATCAGTGCTCCCCAAATGGCCAGACACCCCAGCTGGCCAGACACGAGATGTCCTTAGGCATCCTGAGACACAGCATAAGGTCAAGGGGGGGACAAGCTACTCTCTTGTCAGTTCCCTGTCAAGCCTTCTAATTAGGACAAAGTCCCTCTGGTATAATGTGCCTTAAACCTCCCCAGCTATTAGTTATCCGCCTTTTTTCACAAAGCAACACATCTCTGGCTCAGGAACATCAACAGACACTATTGTCTGGCTGGAATTTAATGGTGTTTTGTTTTCCTTCGATTTATTTTTAAAACATTTATGGCAAGTGATACTGACCTTCTATTTATAATACGGAAATACATTTTCCTTCTTAAATGTAAGCAAGATGTGTGTATTGAGTTAGAGGGAAATTTAAGATAAATTAAGAAAAATAATTTAAGTAAATATAGGTGATAAACACCTATTAAAAAAGTCATAAAGGTAGTTTTCAAATAACACCAAGTTGGGAAACGGTACCGTGTAGACCGCTTAGGCCACAGCTGGTCAGTGTTGCTGAATGTATAATTACTCAAGGAGCTGGATAAACAAGCAGGGTCTCACCACCAGGGCGGAGATGTGACCCCAGTTCAGGGTGGAAGACAAGATTGTATGTTCAAAACAAGCTCCCAGGGGATGGTTTCAGGGCAGGCCACTGGGTAGACCAATGGTCTTGCAGTCCCTGACCACCACCCTAAACTGAAGCATGAAGGCGGCTCTTCTTGTGGGCACGCCCCCGTTTCGCGTTCCCCACTGTGATCAGAGCAGGCTTCTCTCCATTGCTCCAGAACATCCACCTTTCCATCCATGGGACATTTGAGTGTCTCCTACTCTATCAAATACAGCCCACAAATTCAAAGGGAATTACCACCCACTCCCCCATCCCAAATGGATATAACACCCTATGGGTGGAGGTGCATGGAACATAAAATCTGATATCAATAACCCTACAATCTCGTGAGATCATTATGTAACCTGCCAGTTTTACTGAGCACCTGCTATGTGCCAGGTCCTTGTGGTCAAGAATCAAAGGTCACACGCCCAGCTTTGAAAGATTTCACAGTATAAGCGGGGAAGATGGCAGTGTCAGACCAAGATAGTAAAGCACCCAGGGAGCATGCCTGTCACAATCTGGAGAAAGGGACCAGGGGAGCACGTGAGAGAACATTGGTCCAGGAGGGTCCCAAGGGACAGGGGTTAACAGGCACAAAGAGGAAGCACGCAGGAACAGTATTCAGTGCTGGGAAAGCAACACGTGCAGACAGGTACTCGAGGATAAAACATGGCAGACACTGTCTTCACATCAGTTTGTCAGTGTTTCACTTAATTTGCAGAGGATCTCGACCTGTTTATTAAAGAGCTGAGTTATATGAGGGCCTCTCATAGAAAAATAAATAAGAGATTTATGCCTCTTCTAATGCTAACCACTGTTTGTGAATAGTCAAAGCTAATAAAATTCTGGTCTTGCCTGCTTCTGCTCATATATCTGTATAAAGATTTCATAATGAACTCTCCAGAGTCCCTAAAAAGAAGGGAAAACTCCCTGCCATAATGAATTGCCAAAAATGTGGCATCTAAAACAACAGATTTTTTTTTCCTCTCAGTTTTAGAGGCCAGAAGCCCAAAATCAAGGTATCCAGGACCGTGCTCCCTCTGAAAGCCCTAGGGGAAAATCCCCCTTTGATTCGTCCAGCTTCTAGTGGCCCCAAGCATTCCTTGGCTGTGACTTCTAGTTGTCCTTATTTGGGGAAGCACATTTGCCAGGAGTAATACCCTTTCACAAGTCTACAAGATCAGGTTGTACGCCCTGGCCAGGGGAATCATGTTTACAGCAAATCCCACATCCCTAAATGTTATACCAAAGGAAGTTAACCAATTTAAATTTGAGAGGATGTATTTAGAATATTTTTATACTGATAACAAGACTTTTTTTAAAAAGGGAAGGATATTTGCATTTATTTGACACTGACATCTCATCTATGCCTCCATAAAATCCTACTCCTTTCCTAGTGTGGTATCTATCTTTAGACAAGCAACTTCCCTTCCCTGACTTACCTTCCTCATCTGAAAAATGATAGATTTATGGGTTGTTGCCTGGTTTCAGGTGGGGTTCCAAGAATGTAATTGGGTTTCCAGGAGTCATTTTTATTACAGTAAAAGCCTAGAATGCATCCCACACATATATATGATAGTTTATTTAATGCACTTGGTTCGTACCCTCCACCAAGGCTCAGCGTTCAGATAACTAATGACCCTGTGTTGTCGAAGGAAGGAAAAGGATAATTCAGAAGTGACTGCACATGGTATCTGGCATGCAGGAGGTACTCAATGAACATTGGTGAAGGAAGGTGGAAAGGTTGGTAATCACAGAACTGAATGAGTTTCTAAGTTCTGGTATATCCCCCAAATTCCATAATTCTTTATATTCCATAGACCTTACTGACAATTACACATACAAATGACATTTAAATTGTATCTAAAATGTTCGCCATTAGTTTTTGAAAAAGTAGAGTTTTAATGAAAACAATGTTTAATGCTGAGAAAAAACTTGGCTATTTAAAAAGAATGCTCTGTAAGAGCATACTTTAGGAGGGAAAAAGCATTGATGAAAATCTGTCTTCTTTTGAATGCCATGAAATTAACCATGGCAAGATTTCATGTAGCCACTGCTAAAATTTCTCCGGAAAAATGAATACTCAGAAGATACTCAACCAGTGAAATTCTAAATCTATACTTATTTCATTTTGGAGCGGTAGAAAAATAAGGAAATGGAAGCCTTTCACATTCTTTTATTAAAACTTGCATTGGTCTTGGAATTCATAATAGTTCACAGAAAACCTGTCCCACGAGAGCTCGTATGTCAATTTTAAAATAGAAATTCCCTACAGAAAAGTGAAAAATATTTTGAGGTAGAAAACTTTTAAAATTCTGCCTGAAGAATTTTTGCATCAAAATACATGGAATGGAAACAAAGATTTACTAACAGAAAAAATGTGTAGTTCTAAATGTTTTTACTACCAAAAAATATGAACATAGATGAACTAAGCACTCCACTAGAATTATACAAAATCAAACCAATAAAAATTAAGAGGAAGGAATTAAGAAATAAAAGCAGAAATTACTAAATTGAAAGCCATAAATAAAAGCAGTAGATTTAATAAATCCAAGACTTAATTCTTATGACAGACCAAATACATACTTAAATCTGCATAGACCACAGAAATGAGTAAAGACTACATCAGAGGGGTAGAAGAAACAGTCTTACTTTGACAACCCTGCCTCTTCCTCTTCCCCAAGTCAGAGGGCACTAAGCAGAGAGGATTACCCAGGCCCAATGACCAGATATGGCCATCCAGCTTTCCTAGCATTTCAAGACAGTTCCCAGGAAGCCCATGTCAGTCTTACCTCACAGGGAATGCAGGGTCAATGGTATGGCTAGACCAGAGGGTAAGGCAGAAACAAAGTAAAAAGGCAGAGCCCTCAGCAACCAGTGCAGGGATCACATAGCTCGATGTACCTGCCAGCGGGTACTAGCTAACAGCATAATCCACTCGCACAGCTGAGCTGGTTGCTCCCAGAGGTGGTGGGAAGTTCTACATGGCTTAAATCCCTAGACAGCCAGCTTCCAGGCCCAGCCTCAGATCTTACCCCAAGGCTGCACCCAAGTAGAGAGACACCCACAACTGTGCATTTCAGCAAGGAGTACAGGCTAATTCTGCCATACCCAGGAGTTTACACAGTGCTCAGCTCAGCCTTAAAGCCCACCCCAAGGCCCCGCCTAGGCAGGGAGGCAAACCTCAACCATACATTTCTATTGAGTTCAGCAGCTTGTCCTGTCTGTTGCAAGCAGTGACTCCACCTAACTTCAGGGACCCTCCTACAGCCCAGTACACCTGCAGAACTCAAATCTCAGTACCACCTAGGCAAGGAATATACCCTGTGGCCTGGCCCAATCATAGGCAATTGCAATGACCAGCCAGCAGCTCTGCCTGATTGCAGAGTTCAGCCAGTGGTCTCACTGGACAGAAGAGCCCAGTCAGCGTCCCCATCTGAACTCAGAGCAAAGGCAGTGGTCCAGCCACCTGGAGAACCTGAAAGCAACTTCTGCCTGCATGGGGTAGTTTCCAGCTGGTACATCCGGAATCACAGGCTAGACTAAATAATAAAGGTCTATTCCTGCCAAATAACATCTGTAAAAGCCAGAAGAGGTGGCTGTCTCCTCAAATGTGTAGACACCAATGCAAGGACACAAGAATCACAAAAGCTCAGGAAATCATGACAGCTCAAGAAATGGTGATCTATGATATGACAAAGAATTCAGAATAATTCTATTAAAGAAATTCAGTGAATTACAAGAATATGTGGACAAGAAAATAAAATTTAGAAAACAATACATGAACAAAACAAGAACTTTGACAAAGAAATAGAAACAAACAAAAAACCTAATAGATATCCTAGATATGAAGAATACAATGGCTAAACAGAAAATTCAACAGAAATCTTCTACAGAAGGCTCAGTCTAGCTGAATTAAGAATCAGTGAGCCTTGAAGATAGAACATTGAAATTATCCAATCAAGGAGGGGGGAAAAAAACAAAGAATGAAAAAGAATAAAGAAAGCCTATGGGAATTATGGTACAACATCAAGGATCCTAAACTTTGGATAATAGGAGTTTCAGAAGAAGAAAGAGAAAAAGGTCAGAAAACATATCTTTACTAAACTGGGAAAGATGCAACATCCAGGTACAGGAAGCACAGAGGTCTTCAAAGAAATTCAACCCAAAGAGTAGTTCACCAAGACACATAATAGTCAAACTATCAAAAATCAAAGACAAAGAAAAAACCCTGAAAGTAGCAAGAGATAAAAAAAAAAAAGTCTGAAAGCAGCAAGAGTTAAAAAACACATTATGTACAAAGGAGTTCCAATACAACTATCAGCAGATTTCTCAGTAGAGACACAACAGACAAGGAGAGAGTAGAATGATATATTTAAAGTCCCGAAGGAAAAAAAAAATGCATACCAAGAATACTTTACCTGGAGAGGCTGCCTTTCAGAAGTGAAGAAGAAATAAAAACTTTCCCAAACAAAAGTCAAGTAAAAAGACTGAAGCATTAATAAAAAAGTCTCCCATTAAAGTCCAGAACCTGGTTGCTTTGATGCTGAATTCTACCAGACATTCAAAGAAAAACAAATACCAGTGTTTCACAAACTCTTCCAAAAAAAACTGAAGAGCTGGGAATATTTCCAAATGATTTTTTACCAGGCTAGCATACTCTCATACCAAAGCCAGACAAGGGCTTCACAAGGAAAGAAAATTACAGGCCAATATCTTTAATGAACTTAATGTAAAAACTTTCAACAAAATACTAGCAAACCAAATTTAACAACACATTAAAAGAATCATTTGCCATGATCATATGAAATTTATCCCTGGCATGCAAGGATGGTTTGGCATGAACAAATCAATAAATGTACTACATTACATTAACACAATAAAGGAAAAAAACGAATATTTCATTAGATGCAGAAAAAGAATTAGACAATTCAACATCCTTTCATGATAAAAATTCTCCACAAATTAGGGATAGAAGGAAGGTCGACCTCAACACAATAATGGTCATATATAATAAGCCCACAGATAACATTATACTCAATGGTGAAAAATTAAAAGCCTTTCCTCTAAGATCTGGAACAAGACAAGGATATCTACTCTTGCCAGATCTATTCAACATAGTATTGGAAGCCCTTGCCAGAGCCATTATGCAAAAGAAAGAGATAAAAGGCATCTACATAGGAAAAGAAGTGAAATTGTTGCTGTTTGCTGATAATATGATTTTATGTATAGAGAACCCTAAGTATTCCACAAAAAAAACTGTTAGAACTAATAAACAAGTATAGTAAAATTGCAAGATATTAAATCCACATGCAAAAACCAGTAGCATGCTTATACGCTAAAATAAACTATCTGAAATCAAGAGAACTACCCCATTTACAACAGCTGGAAAAAAAAATATTTTTACATTTAAACAAGGAGGTGAAGAACCTGTATACTGAAAACTATAAAACATTAGTAAAAGAATTTGAAGACACAAAGAAATGGGAAAATATCCCACATTTATGAGTTGGAAGAATTTTTACTGTTAAAATGTCCATACTACTCAAAGCAATCTACAGATTCAATGAAATTCCTATCAAAATTCCAATGACATTTTTCATAGTAATAGAAAAAACAATCCTAAAATTCATATGGAACCACAAAAAAGCCCAAACAGCCAAGGCAGTAGGGAGCAAAAAATAAGCTGAAGGCATCACATGACTTGATTTCAAACTATACTACAAAGTGATACTAATTAAAATAGCATTGTATTGGCCTAAAAATAGACACATCAACCAGTGCTACATAATTGAGAGCCCAGAAATGAACCCACATGTCAGATAAATTGATTTTTGATAAAGGTACCAAGAATCTGCAATGGGAGAAACAGTCTTTTCAATAATTGTTTTGGAAAAACTAGATATCCATAAGCAGAAGAATGAAATTGGACCCTTCTTTCACACCATGTACAAAAATTCACTCGAAATGAATTAAAGACTTAAACATAAGACCTAAAACCATAAAACTACCAGAAGAAAAACTAGGAGAAAATCTACACAACATTGGTCTGGGCAATGATTTTTTATATTTGTCCCAAAAGCACAGTCAATAAAAGCCAAAATAGATAAACGGGGTTACATCAAACTAAAAATCTTTTGCACAACAAAGTAAACAATTAATAGAATGAAGAGACAAACTAAAAATTGAGTGAAAACATTTGCAAACCATTCATCTGATAAGGGATTAATACCCAAAATATATAAGGAACTCAAACAACTCCATAGAAAAAAACAAATATCCTGACTAAAAATAGGTAAGGGACCTGAACAGACATTTCTCAAAAGAAGACATACAAATAGCTAATAGATATATGGAAAAAATGCTCAATATTAATGATCATTACGGAAATGCAGATCAAAACCACAATGACACATCACCTCACACCTGTTAGAATGGCTATTGTAAAAAGACAAAAGATAAGTGCTGGCAAGGTGCGAGAACAGGGACCCCTTGCACACTGTTGGTGGGACTGTAAATTAGTACAGCCATTATGGAAAACAGTATGGAAGTGCCTCAAAAAGCTAAAAATAGAATTACCATATGATCCAGCAATCCCATTTCTGGGTATACAAAAGATTTAAAATCAGAATGTCGAAGAGACATCTGCAATCCCACGTTCATTGCAGCACTATTCACAATAGCCAATTTGTGAAATCAGCCTAAGGGCCCAACAACAGATGAATGGATAAAGAAAATGTGGTATACACACACAGTAAAATACAACTCAGTCTCCAAAAAGAAAAAAATTCTGTCATTTCTGACAACATGTACAGAACTGGAGAACATTAAGCTAAGTGAAATGAGCTGGGCAAAGAAAGACAAATACTGCACGTTCTCACTTACATGTGGAATCGGAAACAATTGACCTCATAGACACAGGGAGTAGAATGGTGTTTACGTGAGGCTTGGGGGTGGGGAGAGTGGGGAGAGGATGGTCAAAAGGCACAAGGCCTCAGCTCCACTCATACAGGAGGGATAAGAGTTTTTTTAGGTTTATTGCACAGTGTGGTGAATAGAGCTAATAGCACATTGTACATTTCAAAATTGCCAAGAGAGTAAACTTTAAATGTTCTCACCACAAAAAATGATAAATATTTGAGGTGGTGGATATATTAAGTATCTTGATTTAATTGTTCCACATTATATTCATAAACCATAATATGGCTTTATACCCCATTTACAGTAAAAATAAAGAAAAAAAGAATTATAGCTACAAAAATTAAATTATAATCAAGTAGTACACACTCTTTATATTATTGAATCTGGAAACATGGGAACAATAAAGGATTTTCTAGGAAAGGATTAGTTACCAAAATTGGCTCAATAAGAAATAGCAAAGCCAATGAGAATATAAGAAGTTTAAAAATCTCTAACAGGTTTATATCCAGTAAAGATGCTGGTTCCAGATAATTTTAAGGTAGAGTGTTTAAAGCCTCCAAAGACAGATTATTCTGATAAAACTTTTACTGTCCCCAAACTCACACACACACACACAGGACAAAAGGAACCTTAGGATTATGACTGATTGCTAGAATGACCCTAATACTTCTCTGTCCCTCTATCTGAGCCCCAAAGAACTCCTTGCTTTGGGGCTGAGATATGGCTTTGCATCTCCTGCTCTCATGAGCCTATTTCCCCAACCTTTGAATCTGAGTTTGCTCCCAGACATGTCAATGAAATGTTAGCAGGTGAAACCCAAGCAGAGGCTTGAAATGTGCTTGCATATTAGGGTATGTCTGTTCTTATATCTCTAGGCTTTTCCCCCAAGAGAACATACCTGGGCTAGCCTGCTAGAGGGATGGGGGACAACAGGGGGAACAGACCAGTCATCCTGCCAATAGTGAGGGAGCCCACATGCCAGCAAGCCTAGCAGAGACCAGACCTGCCCAACCTAAGTCCCTGACTCGCAGATGCACAAGCAGGTCGTATTGTTTTAAGCCACTGAGTTTGTATTAATAGACAACTAATCTAAGACTGCTTTGCCTTCTTAATATAGATGTAAAATTTTTAATTAAAACACTAGGAAATTAAATTCAGCGATATATTAAAAATATGATACACCTTGACAGAGTTGGATATATCCCAAAAATATAAGGATTTTAAAAATTTATTTATTTATTTATTTTTAAAAGATGACTGGCAAGGGGATCTCAACCCATGGCTTGGTGTTGTCAATACCATGCTCAGCCAGTGAGCCAACCGGCCATCCCTACATAGGATCTGAACTGTGGCCTTGGTGTTATCAGCACTGCACTCTCCTGAGTGAGCCACGGGCTGGCCCGAAGGATGTTTTTTTAAAAGACACTTCACTGTACAAATTTTATTTATAGTTTTGTACACTGTCTTAATATGAATGGGACTGCTTTTCTACTTGAGCCATTTTTAACCAAAGCAAAATAACCTAAGTAATACAAAGTGTTAAGATACAGCATAAAGATACAAAAACAGTCATACTAATTCTATTTAGGAATGTCATTATGATGTTACATTTTTATAATCCACAATTAATTATGTTTAGGAAATCACACATAGATCACTGATTTGAATGAAATGCATAAATTTGTAGCAAGGCTTTATAGTTACAAGAAACAAAAAAATTGCCAAAGAATGTACAAAATTAATGTTTATTCCACCTTTGTGTCATATTCCTGGATCCTTCACCAATGTTACATGAGGAAAAAAACAAAATCAAAACAAATGAAAAACTGAAATCAAAATCACTAATGTTATCAAGCAGGGAAACAAATTAAAATCTAGCAGCCATCAGCAAGAGTACAGCAAAGACAATGCTGTAAAAAGAAACAGAAAATTGCTAGAAAACTGTATGCATCATATTCTTTTAAACCAGCAAAATGTGCTCCTGCATACAATGGAACATAAACAGAATTTTTTTCTATAAGGTATAGAAATGCAAGTTATTTTTTGAATATTGTGAATGAGAAAAACGTGTTTGTAATGGTAATTCTACTAACTATTCCAGAGTGGGCCAGGAACACATTTACGGATTCTGGGGATATGTGTACTGTAATTCTTTGATTGGGATAGTGGATACTGTAGCCAAAATTTTAAAAAAATATGAACACAGAAGCACAAAACAAAGGTAAATGAGACTTTTATCTTAGCAATACTGAGATGGAAATCAAATTTAAATGCAGTCCACTCTGCTTTTGAAGAAGCTTCAGTTCAGCTCCCAAATCTCAATTGCTTGACACAGTCTCCTGTGAGAATACTCAGAAGGTGTCTTCTTAAACAATAAACCTATTTTTAGTGGTGGAGCTGCTCGTAGTAGCCGTGTCTGCATGGGACTGATAACCAATCGCCATCTTTGGAGGAAGTCCTAACCTTGCCTTGCGTACCCTCCCTACATGTGTAACAGCATCTCTGTTTTCACATCCAGTAGTCCATACTGCTATCTTATCACTTTTAGCTCTAACATTAACAACAGCTCCACAGACACCATCACTGTAGTCATTAAAAGATTCTCCAGTAAGGCTCAGCAGTGTCTCCAGCCAAAAGCGATCGAGGTCACTTCGTCTCGGCTGTTTGTTCAATGTCATTTGCCATCGTCCTCCCCGCTTGTTCATTTCATCTTCCCACACAGGCTCAATACCATCCTTAAAAAGTGAGTAGTCACAGCCAGGCATTAAATTACTAGACAACTGGATATGGTTGTACAGAGTCCAAAGGTCTTCAACAGTATCAAACTTAGAGATCAGCTGAAAGTTTGCTTGCCAAGTTTTGCTTTTATCATTTTTAAAAGACCAGAGTACCCATCTGTTCTGTAGAGGATGTTTAATATAGTGTTCTGGGTTAGCAGCCTCCTGGTTAGATTCTGTTTTCTCCTCTTCTGTAGGCAGGGGATTAGGAGGAGGGTTGGTTTCTGGTTCCACAGTCACTATCTTAGATCAATCTGATCGCACAACCGCTCCTGAAGGTAAGGATATTTTAATATCCTTGGAAATAATATTTAATATCCTTTAATATCCTTGGGAAATCTGTCCACGAATATCTGTGTCAATAAATCTATGAGTATTCATAGACTTATTGATATAAGAGAGAAAAAATGGTAGTGTCTAAAAAACAATTAATAAATCTCAATGTCCAAAACTAATTTTTTTAAAAAAGCTATTTGAAAATGAGAAATAGATTCTCCCTTAAAATAATGAACTTGCATCTTAAATCAACAGTAAATACTATAGTTAGTGAAACATCAGTAGCCTTCACATTAAAGATCAAAATGAGAGAGAGATTCCTGCTATTTGCACACATTTTTAAAGCTGTTTTTCTATGTTTGAGAACTGCAATAAAGCAATAAAAAAGAATTCAGAAAAAGAAATGTTATAAAAGAGAAATTATTTACAGGTGATATGATTAGTTACCTGGGAAACCCAAGAAAATCAACTGAACATCTACTAGAACCAGCAAGATATTTTAATAAATAGACCAGCCCCAGAATGTGTATATCTCAATATAAGGCATCACTAAAATAAAATTGAAAATTGGATCCCGCGTATAATGACAAAAAAAGAAAAAGAACTAGAAAAAAAGCACCTGAAAAATGCTTAGTAAGAAATGGATGGTAATACTGTTTATTCAAGCTTAGGGCTCACTAAAGGGTAGAGTCATAATGTATAAATAGCTCTTAACAAATCACACCAAAGAGGATAAATACCTCAGTAACAAAGTGACCAAAAGATATGAACTGTCAATTCAAAACGAGAAGAATCACAAATTGCTGACAAAAGGAGGGAAAATTAACTGCATTAATAAGTATTTAAAGAGAATCTCCTTCCCTCAACTCCTCCACCCCCCATGTTCGTCCTAGTTTCTGTGTGCATGACCTTGCATTAGATGAATACTCCTGGCCTCCACCCCCAGCCCTTCAGGAAAGGAACACTGATACACAATAGAAGAGATTGGGAGGAGGAGCTGGGTATTGTCTCTCCATTCGCCTTTTCTTCTTGGATCTGTCTATAGCACATTCATTCTGGTCTGCCCTCTGCCATATATTAAGGGATGCGACCATGTCAGGCAAGACTCTATATTGCCAATATTGTCCAGCAGGATTGGTGACTCTCAAATTTGGAAGTGAAGTAGTAGCAAGACAATTCAGCCAAAGACTTAAAAGCTAAATTCTCCAATCAGCTTTCCAGTAATAACTGATAGTTTGGTCTCTAACATTTCAGCCTCCTGATAGATCAATTAGTTCTAAACCTTAGAGGGGAAGGGAGGTGTTGCTTAATAGACTCCTCAAACCTCAATAATAAATTTAAAATGCAAATTAAAATGTTTTAACCTAGAAAATTGTCAAAGAAAATATGAAAATAGTTGGTAACAATAATGCCACTAGCTAAGGAGGAGGAGGCTTCAGAGAAACAGACCCAGAAGGACATAAGTGAATGTCGCTTTTGGAAGGCCCAATTGTAACACACAGTACAAATCTGAGGAAGTGCTTACTCCTTTCTGAATTTGCCTGCAATTTTAATGCAATTCTGCTCACATTTATTGTGATTTATTTTAGGTTCTAAAGTTTATCTGTGAAACAATTTAAAAGGTACAGAAAAGTTCTGGAAGAATAGTGTGAGGGGTTTAGAGCTACCACATATGAGAATTATCAACTAGCAATAATCAAGCATGCAGTACTAGTAAGCGGACAGATCAACAGAAGCAAATGAAAGTGAGGAAACTGACCCAAACATTTATGAAAATTTAGTACATGATCAAGGCAGCGTTTCAAATCAATTCAAAGAAAATAGTGGTCATAACTGGGTAAAAATGAAAATGATCTAAAAAGAAAATGATTCCTATTTTCTTTATATAAAAAAGAAAGCTAGACAAATATAAAAAAACAAAACTGTAAGACTACCAGATGGAAACACTGGCTCCCATTAACTTCATGCAGCCTTTCTGGATCTCACAGCAGAATGCATACTCTTTTCTGTAACTTGCTAAGTTAAAGATACATATTCTAATCCCTATGGTAACCACTAAACTATAATAACAAAACTAAGAAATACAGCTTTAAAAAATGGAGCACTAAAACTGCTCAATCCAAAAGAAAACAGGAAACAAAGGAAAACAAACAAAAATATATTGGGTAAATATAAAAGAAATAGCAAGATAATGATCTTAATCCAATTGCACTTAATTGGGGGAGTGATGTTCCAATTAAAAGGCAGAGACCCTAAGAAAGGATTAAAATGCAAAACCAACTATACAGCAGAAATGCACTTTAAACATAAATACAGACTTGATAGTTTTTTAAAAAATGGGAAAAGATACTCCCTGCATACACACCAACACACTAAGCACAGGAAAGCTGGAGTGGCGATACTAATATCAGTCAAAGCAGACTTCAAGACAAGAATGACCACCAGAGATAAAGAAGAAATTTTTTATAATGATAAATGGGTCAATTCACCAAATTATTATAGATAATATGGGCATTAAATGGTAAAAACAAGTTATGAAAGATTTCATGCCAATAAATCTGACAACTCAGATCACATGGACATGTTTTTGAAAAGATACAAATTACCAGAACTGACACAAGAATGAGAAATATCTGTATGGCCTTATATCTGTCAAGGAAATTAAATTCATAGTTAAACCCTTCCCCCAACACACACACACACACACGCACGCACACGCACGCACACACACACACACACACACCCTACCTACCTACCTACCTACCTACCTACCTACCTACCTACCTACCTACCTACCTACCTACCTTCTGGCCCAGATTGCTACACTGATTAATTCTATCAGACATTTAAAAGAGAAATAACAATCTTACACTAACTCTTTCACAAAATACAGGAGGAAGGAAAACCTTTCTAACTGTTATTATGATGCTAGTATACCCCTGATACCAAAACCAGACAAGAAAAATATCACAAATCAATATTATAAATATAGACATAAAATACTTCATAAAATATTAAGAAATCAAATCCGTATCTCTCTATATGAGTGTGAACATAAATGTCTATGTGTGTATATATACATTTATGTGTACATTTACATATATATTTTACATATATATTACAAAAACAGGATAAGCAGGAAATGAATGGGCATGCTAATTTGTGGGAACTAAATAGATCCACTAGTCCACATCCCCAGGATCATAACTAATCAGGTCATCCAGTTGTTTTTTATATTAAAACTCTTCAGAAACATAAATTTTATTATTTCTTTGATAACCAACTTCAGTATCTCACGATCCCAGCTTAATTCTTATACTATTTCTACAAAGGCCCAAGAGAAAACCACCAAGAGAAAAATGTATTATAAAAATAAATAGGGGCCGAGCCCGTGGCGCACTTGGTAGAGTGCTGCGCTGGCAGTGCGGCGACGCTCCCGCCGCGGGTTCGGATCCTATATAGGACTGACCGGTGCACTCACTGGCTGAGTGCCGGTCACGAAAAAAACGACAAAAAAAAAAAAATAAATAAAAATAAAAAATAAATAGGATACAACTTTAAGAAATGCACTTTGACGAAAGAAGATATATGTACAAAATATTATAATAAGAATAAAACACTGGGTTCAATGTAAATGTCCGATCGGTAGGAAAATGGTTAAATAAATTAGTAAACATTCATCCAATAGAAAATTATGGAGCCATTAAAAATAATGAGATCAATATCAAAAAAAAAAAAAAAAAAGAAATGCACTTTGACAATTACTGTGAGTTTACCAACAATAATCTTTCCTGTTGTCAAACTTCTGTATATAAAAATGTTTTTTCCCAAACCACTGAAATTATCCAACATGAATGTAAATAAAAGAATAACAAAGTTCAGTGTAAGGAAGCAACATAAAACAAAGTAAAATTCATGATTTGTAGTTGCTGAAGTTGAGTTCTGTTTTACAGTCATTTTTATCCCCAAACTGAATTTTGACTCTTTTGGGTCAAAAATCACTTCAAAAGTTTAAAATGAAGGATGGGAGAGGAAAAAAAGTAAATATACAAGGGTACTTCAAAAAGGTCATGAAAACATATAATTGAAAGATAATATCAATCTTTCCATGAACGTTTTAAAGTACCCTTGTACAGTTAAGTTTATCACCACTAGGTCACTAAACACTTGCTGTAGAAAATCCAAACCCAAACAAGTGCATAGAGTTATTCACACCCATCCTTCTGTCTGTGTGATTCTCTGGGAGATCAGAGGAACAAGCTAAAATTAGTAGAGACCTCTTCTGATTTTTATTAAATCGTTAGCTCACATTTTCTACCCAGTGTAAAAATTAGAAATCAAAATAAAGTGTCAGTATTTCCTAGAGATGTTTCTTTTGCATCACTAATATATTCTACATTTTTAATAAAAATATTAGGACATGTTGTCAGTTTAAAAAAGGCTTTCCAAATGTGTTAATTCATTTATGTGAAAGGTCTTACAATGATGAAAAATTTAACGGTTGAGCTTTAGTGAACCTCATTTACTGGAAAAAAAAAAAAATAAGCAGCACATGAATTGGGACTATTCACTCACACTGCCAATATTTACTGAGCAGCTGTGACGTGCCAGGCTCTGGGGACACAGAGAACAAGATGGATGTGGTCTCTGTCACTGTGGAGCTTAAGTTCTAACCAGGAAGACAAACAGCCGATTACAGCATGTCAGGTGCTCTGATGGGAAAACAGCACGCTGACAGCACTTCACAGGGGGACCCCTCCTTGACGGGGGTCGGGCGGCAAGGACCACGAAAGGGATGCTGTGTGAAGCAGTGAAACCCAAGCCAAATAGGAGTCAGGCTGAGTGCTGGGGTGAGCATAGGGAGAGAACCATCAAGCAGAGGCCACGAAGACACAGGGGCATGCAACAGTGAAGCAACTAAAATGCAGACACATAACCACCTTACCCATAGGATGCTGCTCCCAATTCTGACACCTGTACGTATGACGCCTCTAAAAACAGAAGCTTCCGGCTGTCAGAGCTTCTGCTGATGGTAACAATGCTCCCTAACTAATTAACTCACAGTGCTAGACAGACTGTTCAGATGGTTCCCAATGACCCCTGCCTCCTCCTCTCCACTCCCTCACATGCTCCTGTTAGGGTTAGAGTGGACTAGCGTATTAACTTGCCCCTAACCAACAGAACATGGCTATCACTTCCATGATTAGATTAGGACACTCATGACTTTTGTCTTGCCTGCTCAGTGTGTGTGCTCTGATGTAGCAAGCTGCCAATCGGAGAGGGCACTACTATGGAAATGAGAAGGGTCTCTGGCTAGCAGCCAGCTGGGAACCTACACCCTCAGTCCAACAGCTCAAGGGACTGCAGTCCACCATGGTTATATGAGCTTGGAAGCAGACCCTTCCCAGTCAAGTCTGCAGATGAGACCCAGCCCAGCCAACACCTTGACTGCAGCCTGCAAAAGAGACTGAATCAGGTGACCCAGGTAAGTCATGCCCTGATTCGTGACCCATAAATGCTATGAGATCATATACAGCTGTTATTGTAAGCCACTGCATCGTGGTAATTTGTCACACAACAATAGATAATACACTCATGTATGCACATTCATAATTTTTACAAATATCTTCTACAGCCGTCATAGGTAAAAGTTATTAGGTTGACTACTGTATTTCATTTGTGAGAGAAAAAAAATAGTGTATTTAATGATTAAACAGTATATTTCCCCTACAGAAAAAGCAAATTCTAGCAAAGACAACATATTCCTTTAGTGCAGAAACAAAGGGTCAAAGGCACTGGGCCCTGAAAATGGGTCCCCAGTTCTCTCTTTCCTGTCAGTCCTCACAGGTCTGGGCCCATGGGACAAGTTCCCGGGAACTGCACGTGAAAGACCCCAGCGTTCTTCTACCTCCGTGTCTTCCTGGAAAGACGAGCTGTCTCTCCTCAAACCCCAGTGTCCCAGGATCAACACGAGTTGAGATAGCTGCAAAGGGTTCAGAGTCTGGAAGGGCATCTAGAGGTCATGGCTCCTTCTGTGGTAGCTCAGTGGTTTATCATGGGGGCTCCAAAATCAACCACCTACGTTTGGTCCTGGCTCAGCCTCTTCTAAGATGCCAGGGCTAAAGCAAATCACAATGTCTCTATGCCTTAGTTTCTACATCTGTAAAATGGAAATAATAATGGCACATACCTCGAGGGGCTGTAGTGATATTTTAACCAGATAATTCATGTAAAGGGCTTAGCCCAGTGCCTGCTGAATGTTAGGTTAGTTGTCAGTGTCATCACTATTACTGCTATTAGCACAAGTACCACTTCTATGGTCCCTGTTTGTACAGTAATTCACGTGCATGAACCCAGCTGGGCCACCTGCTGGCTGCAAGACCTTGCACTGGTTCCACTTCCTCGCCTTGGCTTTCCTCTCTAGAAAAGAGAGTGGTCACAGTGCCCGCCTCCCAGGGGCGTAGCGAGGATGGACTAAGAATAAATGGAGAGCTCTTGGAACGGTGCGGGCACACAGAGATCTTGAAAGCAAAACCCCTTGATGGAATTCCTTAACTTTATCCCATGAAGGAAGAGCAATTGCCATTGGGAAATATGGCTGGTCTCCAGCTATGCAGGTAAAACTATAACCAGAAGACCTTGGGTGTTGTCTGATGATGTGTTCAACTAAGACTGAGAGGACATGGAAAATTCCTTTGCTTCTGTGCAACTCAGGGGAAACAGTAGCTAGAACTAACAGTTTAAGAAAGATTCAAGAGATAATCTTAGCAGTGTGGGGGGGGTAAAAATCTTTCCATTTACTGATTGTTTTCCTATAAATTGGGAAAATACACCAACATTTGGTATTAGAGTAAAACATTTGTCAGATTCTGGAATATTCTAAATTTGTATTGTTTGGAATTGCAAGGATGCAGAGCTTCCAACTGACTGCACTGCCACAATCACATGCTCTAATTGGTAATTAACACACTGGTAATTAAGAGTTTACATATATGCTTCACCTGCAAAATATGAAAGATTCCTACAGCAATTCTTATTAACGCCTACCTAGTACCCTGATGAGCCTTTTAAATTTTATTTGCCTTGCAATTCTGCTCGTACTCCTCCTCCCAAAGCTCTTTCTCAAGAAGCCAGTGGGAGCTGCAGGCTGGGAAAATCCACACCCTGGCTGGGTCTCTGCCCTCATCCGTTCTTCTCCAGCACTGATGCCCAGGCCACAGTATGTCCCATACAATGGAGAAGGCAGAAACCAATGATCATTTTGTTTGCTGTGGGTAAATGATATTTGAAAGAGGTGACATTATTAGGACAACCTCAAATAGTCCTGGTTAACAAAGAGATGCCCCAACCCTAGATTAATAAAAACAAAGATTGAAACATGAGATTTAAGGTGGGAGAAAAAGGAACAGAAAGTGTTCTGTTCTCTCAAACCTTGGGATTAACTTGGGACACTCATTTTCCCAGAGCGTCCAGGAATGGTGGTTCAAGGATGCTGAGAGTTTGTGCCTTCCAAGGCGTGAGGGCAAACTTAAGTCACTGGACAACAGTGGTACCATGTGACCCCTTGTATGATCTATAGAGAAGGACCTTAAATTACAAACGCTTTCCCCCGCATCTCCTTTATTCAATGCTTATCCCAACCCAGGGAGGTAGGCTGCATCTCTACCCTCTGTTGACAAATAAAGAAAACGAGCTCAGAAAGATTTAGTAGGCTCCTCAAGGTCGCACGGTTACAAAGGGGCCAAGCCAGGACTCAGAGCCATTTCTCAGTCCAAGTCCAGCATTCTGCCATGATCCAAACCACCTGTCAATTTCATAACTACAGTGTGTAGCGCACAGCACACTCAACCCACTAAATCCACATGGAAGTGACATCGGGGCAGATAAGTTAAAGAAATCTTATTATTTTATGTCACTGATGTGCATAAGAAATGCAGATGCTTTTCTCAGGGATCTTCTCACGCTTGAAAACAGTTGTTTTAATTTGCCTTTCAAACTATATCCTGTCCTGTCCCTTCTGCCACACCCTTTTGAAATCACTTTCTTACCGAACCTCTGTAACCAATGGTTTAGGCTTCAGCTGTGCTGAGGGAGAAAGACAAAAAATATGTTTTGAAGGCAAGCAGAGACCAACGGAGAAAGGAGATTGGGATACATAAGAGAAAACTATGAGAGGAAGTTTCCAGAGGACCATCTACCGCAGCTGAATAAATTATGGTCCAAGAAACAGACTCTCCCTGCTAAGAAACTGAAAGTAGAACTCAATGACTTGAACAGAATAAATCCGACACATTCAAAGGTCAGTGACCAATCAGCCACCTGATTTTTCTAGGTAAATCAGTGGAGAAATCAATCTACGTGAATCATAGTATTTATCCCAAAAGTTACAAAGATACAGATGAGTGTTTCCATTGTTAGCTTACTCCATTAAACGGTCCTCTCTCTGTGTTAGAACTTTTAAGTATGGAACAAATTCAGTATACACTCCTGGAAGGCTCATACGAATGGAGTACTGTTGACACCTCCGCTGGCAGAGGAGCAGCTTCTGGGAGTGTATGTTGGCTTTGTTTCCCAGCTGTTCTAATTTTGCCTCAGCCAGAGGGAGATGGGACAGCTGATGGCTTCACCTCCAGAGCTCAGCTTGGTCCCGTCATTAGCACATCTCACCCCTGCAGTTGCCAAGGCAAAGACTAACATGCCAGCAGGAGAGCAGCTGACTGGCTTTTCTGACCGAGTGTTTGGAATCTTGGAAGCTGAGAACCAGGCTGCCAGGTGGGTTCAACTCATTTTCTGTACATCTTTAGGATCCACTCACTCTATCTGCCATGATGTGAGGGCCTGTATCCGTTTTCCTCACCACTGTATTCCCAGCTGCTGGCAAGAACCTGAGATTACAACAGGCTGCAAATAAATGTGTTGACTAAGAGAACCAAAAAAAAAAAAATCAATATTGGGGATTCCAGTTCTGCAAACACAGTGGACTGAGCTGATGCAGACAGAAAACTTTCCTACTACAAACACACAAAAAGGCTAAAGAAAATGTGGCAATATTTTTAGAGTACCCATATAACTGAACTAAAGAGAGGAAAGGAAGTCATCAGAGGATTAAAGGAATTCCTAGCCAGAGCATTCAGATATAGCCAAAGCCATAGGAACCCAGGAGGCCCAGCAGAAACAGGCCTTCAGTCTAGGAGCTGTAAGTTCAGTGAAAGGAGGTGTGATCTTGAACACACGAGGTGAAGACCTGCAGCCAAGACCCTTGAATAAAAACAGGCCCTTGTAGGCCTGCCATTCTGAAGTCATCAGAGACAGGAAAAACTTTACCCAATGCCCCAGGGAAACTGCAAAGTGGATTATGTCTACCCAGAGATCTGGTGAGGGTTCAGGGGTCTCCCAAGAGAAATCAGAACTTCATGTCTTTGCCATATGGGTGTGAAGACCAAAATTACAATAACCATGTGATGTAAAATTCCCAAGATGAGGAATTTACACAAAAACTGGGCTTAAGCAATTGAAATCCTTTAGGCATCTATCATAAGTAAACAAGTTCTGCTCCACAGGAACTTTCATAATACAGGGTGCACAGGACTCCCACAGAGGGGATAATGCTAAAGGAAAGTAAGCTGAAAATGAGTCCACAGTTCAAAATTACAGGTCATTAGAAGAGATATCACTGATAATACAGAATATGCATTCAAAAAACTTGAGACGATAGAATAATCTGAAAGATAATAATATATACATCTAAAAATCATTAAAGACATGGAAGAATACAGAGATATCATAATGAAAGATAAGGAAAGGACATTACTTTTTAAAAGATCTAGTGAGTTTGAAAAAGAATAAAGTAAAGCTTCCATAAATGAAAAATTAAAGACATTGGAAAATGTAAAGTAAATCAACAGACAGTTTAAAAAGCAATTTAGACACAGCTCAAGAGAGAATTGGTGAAATGCAATTTAGACTTGGAGACATCATCCAGAATATGAAATGAGAAACTCAAAAACAGGTTGACCGAATGACAAGGTCCATTTACATGCAATAAAGGATCCAAATGACAAGTTACAGGAAAAAAAAAAAACCAAGATGGGAACTGGAGAGATAACAGCTGAGAATTTTTCATAATGGACTGGATTCAAGGACAGCAAGGCCAGATATATATATATAAATTAAAAATCAATCCATATCAGAATGCATGGTAATAATACTACAGAACCACACATACACACACAAGAAACTATCTTAAAAGCCGCCAGAGAAAAAGGAAGGTTCAGTGCGAAGGAACAATCATCAAACTAAATGAAGACTACTCAACAATAACAATAGGAGCCAGAACACAACAGGTGATATGTTAAAGAAAAATAACTGCCAACCTAGAATTCTACGCATAATTAAACCAACATTCGTGAAAAAGACAAGCCAAGCATTTCCCAGGCAAGCAAATAGAGAATTTGCTACTTGGAGACCTTTGAAGAAAGACTACTTTAATAAGAAGCAAACTGAATCTAAAAGCAGAAGTGGCTTCCAAGAAGCCATGACAAAAAAAGGAACTGATTACATTAGATAAATCAAAATACACCCGCATTGCTAGAAGCAGAACAAAGCACACTGCTGCCCTAATTCATTTTTTGATGAGAGAGGTGTTTCAAAATGGTAGAACTGAAATACTAGACAACACTAATAATAAAACATGAGAGGAATAACAAAAGGCATTAAAGCATGCTCAGCTCAGTAGAACTGTTAGGGAAGAGATGGAGATGTTGGCTACCTCTAGACTGCTACTGAAGTTCAAATATTAAAAATTTAACAGTACTGCTAAAAATGTGGAAACAAGATATGTAACCTCTAGATTAATAGAAATCAGAAGAAGTTGATGTAAATAATCCCTTAGCAATATAATAGGAGAAAGAAAATAAGAAAAAGGTGTGTAAAAATAGCAAAAACTAAAGTTACTCTCATTAAACTTGAAAAGAAAACTAGGACACTTGCAATCCCCACTTTTGTTTATTATCGCAGTGGAGGCGCTAGCCAATGAGAAAGAAAAAAGTAAAAGAAGTAGAATGCGTAAGAACTGCAAAGGAAAAAACAAAACTTACCATCGTTTTCAGGTGATAACTCTCAGAATTTTTATGAAGTCAATCTACAGACAATCTACTGCAGCTTATAAAATTGAGCAAGATTGCTGAATTCAAAATCAACATACAAAAATCAGTAATATTCATATACACTGAAAAGAAAACATCAATTAGAACTTTGAAAAAAAACATAACTCCACAGATAAAACAATAGCCATGAGCTGAGTAACAGACACATGGGTGTTCACAGTCTGTCTACTTCCGTGTATGTTTAAAATTTTCATTTAAAAAAGTTACTGTTAGTGACATCATTCAGAATGATGACAAATCTATTAGTTACGGTATCTAGAAATAATATTTCCCAAGATATGCAAAAACTTTGGGGAGAAGATTATTTAAAACTTACTGAATAACATTAAAGAGAACAAATAGGAAAATGACCACATTCATGACGGGAAGCCTTGATGTCATGAGAATGTCAATTTGCCTCCAAATTAATCTGTAAGTCCCCATAGGGTATTTTGCAGAACTTAGCAAGAAGATTCTAGAGTTTATATGAAAGACTCAAGTTTCAGGAAGAGTCAAGATAATTTTAAAGAAGAGGAAAAGAAAGGAGAAGGGGAAATTAACCTTTAATGAGAACTTGGCATGGGCTAGGCACTGTTTAAAGCATTTAACACGTATTATCTTATTTAATCCTCACTACAAGGCTGTGGAGGTAGATACTGTTAGTATCAACATTCTATAGATGGGGAAACTGGGGAAGAAAGAGATTACATAATAGGTCCAAGGTTTAGGGTGGCCAACCATCCAGTTTGCCTGACACGGTGGGGTTTCCTGTGTCCAGGCATACCAGGAGGTTAGTCACCTTCCCAAGACCAAGGTGAGTAACGAGGTGGCAGAGCTGACAGGTAAACCCCAGCAAGATGACTTCAGCGTCTGCCGTCTGCACCTCTGTGCACCAGCGATCTAAACAGTTAAGACTTACTATAAAGTATAGGGCAGGAAAACAGTACACTGCTGGCACTGGGATTCAATATAGGTTATCTACATGGAGAAAAAGTAGATGCTGACCTCACACAATGAAACAAAAAAAAATTCAGTTATTCTAAAACTGAACAGCAAAAAGTTAAAATTCAGAAAAAAACTTTTAAAAAAATCTCTCGTGGAACTTAGGAAAGAGAGGAGGATTGCTTAAACCAAACTTAAAAAAAGAAACATGGGCAAATGAGAAGAACAAATAATACAAAAAACGAAGAACATATAAACAGGCAGAGTCGGGTAAGAAGGAAAATGCCAATTAGAACAATGAAACATTTCACATCCAGCTTGGCAACATTTAAAAGTCTGAAAATACCAAGTATTGACAAAAATGTGGATAATCAGAACTCTCCAACAAGTAGGCACGTAAATTGACACAACCAATTAGGAAAGCAATTTTGCAAAATCTAATAAAGTAGAAAATTGGCATGTTCTATGACTCAGCAATTCACACGTAACAGATTCCCTAGAGCTCACACCTGTACGTAAGGAGGCAGAAACAAGGATTTTTGCATCGCTGCAGGATCCAAAAGTTGGGTGAAACAGATATTTATCAACAGAGTGCACAATTTATGGTCTCGCCATTCAATTAAAAGGCATGAACCGAGCACGTGTATGAATATGAATAAGTCTTTAAAATGTATTGATTTTTTAAAAAAGCAAGTTGCAGAAGGTTGTCATATACAGCAGGGTAGCATTTATCAGATATTGATTAGAAATATATATAAATCCACCAACTTCAGAGTAGTACAACCTCTGCACAAGGAGGACTGATAATTGGATTGGTGAAGGTGGAAGGCTATAAACATGTCGTGAACATTCTACATAGAGTAAAATCTGGTTGGTAAGAAGACAGATGTATAACTTATTCTATGCTCTTTTTTTCAACTTAAAAATTTTTACATTTTATAAAAGAATAAATGATGGGACCAGAATTCTTTCTTAAATCATATTTTTCATGATCATATCTCATATTATACTGAAATGGGCTGAAAAATTACCTTATTTTAAAAACAGTACTTAGTGTGCCTCATTTCAGGAATACACCTATTCCACAAACCAGAGAGTAGCTGCACTTTAAGACATAACACAGACACCACATCCCAATGCAGGCTCCCAAGAACACTACCAAGAAACTCAGGATTAAAACAAAAACAAAGCAAAAAAGCAAAACCAGGTTCTCAGATCACATTCAGATTCAAGTGAGCGTAGATCTCAAGAGAAATGCTTAAAATCCTGTCCTGGCTTTGATTACAAACGGCAAAACACAAAACAAGGAATTGGTTAAATTGCAGGCCAGTGCTCACTGTGCCCTGCTGGGGGAAGACTTGTGAAGTTCTATCAGCATTTCTAAGAATGGATTATCTAAACTGATTGGGGAGGACAAAGCTTCCTGGAGCAGGTCAACAGACAGAGGGTCCAGGGTTATCCAATGAGGCTGCCCAGTTTTTAAAACAGTTGCCAAGGAGCTGAGCTCTTGATGTAGCCTTGAGATGATATAAAAACTCAAAGGATAAAAAGTGTCAAGATGATGCTGAATTATTTGGCCTGTCCAACCATCTATATTTTTTAGGCAAGGTGCATTGGGCATTAAATAAAGCACAAGGAAACAGAATAAAAAATAAGCTGAAGACACTACAAAGACTGAAGTGGCAGCCTGTCAGAATGTGTAATATTCAGTGTACACATTTCAATTGGCAAAAAAAGTTTATTTGAACTGCATTACCATTCTGTTTAAAACCAAACTAAATAACAGTCTCATGGCTATAGACATCATAATTATGCCAAAGATAGAGTACTTAGATTACAGAATGTTTACCACCGCAAGGCTAAGACCTGGTCTCTATCAGGAGTGCACCTAGAGACTACCTTGCACCTGCCACTTGGTAGATACCCTCTGAAGCTGTGACTTCCTCTTCTGCAGAATGACAGCAGTGATGGGACCAACTGCAAGCTGCTTTCACCAGGACCATATGAAACAGTGCATGCCCCTGGCACTGAAGACTCAATAAATGCCTTTTTAAGTAACTACATTCTGATATCAACACTTTGGTTTAACAAAATACTAACCAAACATATATAAAGAAACAGCTACTAAAATGCACAGAAACTAACTTTGAAAGCATTCTGTCTAGATGATATCAATTTGACTTCTCAATCCCAGAGACGGATAATTAAAGGACATATACATCCTCCAGAGCTGTTTAATACAGCTCCCAGTGGGCACACAGCCAAAGGGCTACAGTCTAGCCATTTGGTACAGAAGTAACATCTGAAAATGTTTCTCACACCTGTCTTTATAAATCATGGATACTGCAGGAACAATTTGGCTTAAAAAGCTTCTGGAACACACTCTGTAACAACAACAACAAAAAAATTGCAACTGTAATGAGTTCGTTAAGCATCATCTACACCAAGAAGAAATATGCTTAGTTTCTTGTGCTTAGTTTCTTTAAATAACATAGCTGCTTCACTCAAATATATTTTTTTTACACTTTTCACAGCTGCAACATTTATCTAATTAGGTATATGTTGACTTTGAGTTTTTATAGATTTTGAATAGTTTTGAAACATTTAAAAATGGATTTAATTTTTGTTTCCACAGGAAGGGATAGAAAAGCCAAATGACAAGTGAGAGAAAAAAATGTGTCTATATGTTGAGTGTGGTAATAAAATCATGGGCTGACTTCTAAATGTACATAGCAGAAACACAGGTGTTTATCTGTACTCCCTTCTGAAACCCTACAATAAAGGAGTAATGGCAATAACTTAAAAGCAAATAATTGGAGAGGAAATAACAAGTAAGACAAAGCAGCAAAGCTGTGTAAAATGGAAAGAGTAGAGACAAGTGATTGCCTGTTTAGCACAGAAGAGAGAGCTGGAAGCCACCACCTGGAGAGAAAGGAAAGCCATCAGAAGGTGAGATGACTAAACAGAACCCTGGAAGGCCTAGGAATGGGGGGCACTGGGCACCTTTCAAGGCCAAAACAAGCTGGAGCTGAACTACTGTACAAGAAGTTAGAGGCCTAGATCCCTTGCAAAGCCAGCACCTCTAGGTGACCACCCCCTCACTCTGGTAGACACAAGAAATATAGTTCCTGGGGACACTGCAGAAGAGAAGTTCAGTATTCAAGGACTCCCAGACGTAGTAAGGGAGGAGTAGAATTGAAAAGAAAGGATTAATTTTTTTAAGAAAGCATACTTAATGGTAAGACATGCTCTTGAACTGTTTCCCTGCTCAGCTCATAGGCCCTATAGCTGGGCTTAATACTCCTCAGCAAAAGGCTGAAGAATCCTTCTTTGGGCAAACTGACTACCCTAAGAAAAAAAGAGAGAGTCAGTGGTATATGGAGGTCTCCCAATGAAATGAAGGCCCTTCAGTCAATAAATCCATCTGAAGAAGCACACAGAAATTCCAATCGGCTCTTTAATGTCCCGTTTTACCTACAGAGATAAAAAATCAGACATTTGAAGAAAGTCAAAGATTATAACAAATGAGGGAAAAAAAAAGAACCTCAGAGGAAACAATGAGAATGAAGTGAACAAAGGATGCTTAATAAGTAATAATTAACACACTCAGAGGCCACAGGAATTGTGGATCCATTACAAAACAGAACAGAACACTATTTTTAAAAAAGAACATACATAGAACAAGAAACATCTCTTAAAAATTAAGTATATGATAGCAGAAATAAAAAAAATTTAAATAGAAGGGTTGGAAAGTAAAATTAAATTCCTCCAGAAAGCAGAACAAAAATGCAAAGAGATGAAAAATGGATAAGAAAATTAAGAAATGCTTTTGGGATAGGTCCAGCTAACAGCAATTTCAAAAGAAGTATGATTAAAAACAGTGGAGAAGAAACAACTGGAGAAATAATACAAGAAAATATACTAGAACATGAATTTTCTTACTGAAAGGGCCCATTGAGTTCCCAGCACAATTACTGATAGGAACTTCATTAAAGCACATCATCATGAAATGCAAAAATGCTAGGGATAAGGAGAAGATAATAGCTCCCAGAAAGAAAAAAAGACTACATTTAAAAGATTAATGATCAGAATGTGATCCACTTCTCAAGTAGTAATGGGTATAGAGACAGTGAAAAAAAAATCTTATAAAATACTGAGGAAATATGGCTTCCATCTTGGAATTATACACCTAAACAAACTATTAAGGGTGGGATGGAGAGCCATACATAATGTAATATATATTTTATATATAGACACACTATATATATATATATATATATATATATATATAGCATGCAAGGTATGGCAGATATACCTTCTGACCTTTTCTCTTACAGAACTCTTGTTTGAAGTACCAATGTGTATAGCTAAATATATTTACTTTTTTATCATCCTATGCAGCTAGCAGTGGCCCAGTGTCTACCTAAGAGATGATATCTAAGAGAAAATCTGCTATGAAGGTTTATGGAAACATTATTTCCCTGCTAAAAATAGATTTGGTTGACTGCCCTTTGCCTCATCTGTCCTATGTAAGAGGTATGGCAGCCATCATGAGACCCTGAGGCAGTGAGCATAAAGGCAAAAGTCATCATCTAAATATACAGATACAAGTAAAAGAAAGTGCTTAGGTCCCTGATCATATCACTGACCTGTTGCACCAGTGATACCAGGCACTACACTGCTTACTTCACAACTGCTTGTTATGCAAAAAATAAAAAGTTTTTGTAGTCAGGTTTTCTGTTATTTGCATCTGGAAGCATCTCTGACCCAGTCACAAGTTATCAGAAAATTGCATTTCCCAAATACCCTTCCTCAGGAGGTTATGAAAGATGTACTCCACAAAAATAAGGAATAAACTAGAAAAGAGAAGGTTATGGTACTCAGAAAACAGGTGATCCAAGACAGGAAGGATGCGAGAGGAATTTCCAGCATCTTGGCAATAAGAGCAGTTCCTGGGACAGCAGCTGTGCTGTATGCCTAAAAAGCAACCAGTTCATGTTACAGTAGGAGATAAATGGCTCCAGAAAAGATGACACCCGGAAAAGATACATAGTGCATAGATTACCAATGTGTTTTATCATATTCAAAGAAATTTAATAGTTCTCCCAAGAAGTTTGGAGATCAAGTGGAGGTTATGTAAATGACATGAAAAATCAAAAACCAAAGTGTTTTTCCTGCTTTCACTCTCAATACAGAATGCCTCACACCTCTGGTCACCAAATGTGTGGGGATTTCTTCCCACCAACAACAATCAGTTCTTCAGTGGGCACCAACCAGGTGTCTTACAATTTAACTCAATTCTGACACTATCTACCTCGAAAAAATGTCAGCTCCCACAGGTTTTCAGTCCCACAAGACTGTCCCTCTCTCCACAACTTCAGATGACAATCACAAGTAATAGGTTGTCACCTATACTTCTGAAAAAAATGGCTATAAATCAGGTTCTCATGAACCCGTCCTAGGTTTCAATTAATTTGTTAGGACATCTCACAGAACTCAGAGAAAGATTTCTTTATATTTACCTGTTTATTATATAAATAAAGAGAATAATAAAGGATTCAGATGAACAGCCAGAAAGAAGAAATGTAAGGCAAAGAACGTGGGAAGGAATGTGGAGCTTCCATGCTCTCTCCACCTGCTCAGCAATCTGGAAACTCTCCAAACCTGTCTTTTGGGGTATTTATGGCTTCATTACTAGGCATGATTGATTACATTATTGGCCATTGGCGATCAGCACAAACTTCAGTGCCTTTCTACTCCCGGGAGGTTGGGAGGCTAGGGCTGAAAGTCCCAACTCTCTAATCCTGCCTTGGTCTTTCTGGTGACCACTTCCCATCCTGAAGCTATCTAGGGGCCCCCAGCCACTCGTCATCTTATTACCATGTAAAAGACACTCTTATCACTCCAGAGATTCCAAGAATTTTAGGAGCTGAGTGCCAGGAACCAGGGGCAGAAGCCAAACTTATATTTCTTATTATGTCACAGTACCATGGGTGGGTACACAGAAAACAAACAGTAAGAAAACAAAAACAAGGCAATTATTAATTTAAAAAAAAAATTGCAAGAGGGATGAAATGGAATCATAGAATACAGTGTCTCAACTGTAAAAAAATATTTGCAAAGTCTTTATAGTGCAAACAGGAAAAACGGGAATCAGGTCATCTAGAGAGGTTCGGATTTTCTTTCCTAAGGGTCATAGCCACTGGAGAGTTTTAAACAGGACACTTGCATGATCTAATTCATAACTGAAAATAATGACTTTGGCTGTAGAGTTAGGGAGAATATATATGTAGGGACAGGAGGAAAAGCCAATAGACCTATGCTACTGTACTAGAGATAAGAGCCTTATCTCCAGTAGAAATTTAAAAAAAAAAAAAAAGCAAAAATGTGTCCTGGATTGGGGAAGGCACACTTTGAGACAGTTGATAGGAATATACTAGGAAGTTGGTCAAAGAGGAGACTCGGGGATGACTTTCCATATGTTAGCATAAGGCACCTGGAGAAGGCACTGGATCTTATCACTGAGTTGGGGAAGATTTAAGACTAGGGGAGGAGTGATTTGGAAGATGAGGGTTTGGAATTGAGGGTTGTTTTGGATGTGTTAGGGCTGAATCGCCCCAGATAGTATCAAGTAGGCCATTGTGCTGTCGCCCAGCATAAAAGACAAGGCTAGGGACAGACCCAGAATATGCTCTGTGTTCACCAAGTGTAACACCTCTTTTTCTCTTGGCAACACAAAGAGATGTTTTATTATATATGTCTGGATTTTTAAACAACCTCAATGGTATGATTTGGGACACTGATAGATTTAAGTGTTGATACTGAGAATACGAGGGTAAACAATGCATCTTAGAATATCACAATATATAACCCATTCAAAGTGTTTAGGCCTAACTAGTTTTATATCTTGGGTCATATCTATCCTGAGGAAAAACTCCAAGTTGTAGTCATAAAATAATAAAAGTCCCCCATGAAATAATTTCCCATTACTAGCTTGACTTAATAAACATTTTCCTCTAAAAAAAAAAAAAAAATCATCCATGCTCAGTAGACTTCTGTTTACATGTACAGAGCATGTGCCAAGTTAAAGACCACCTCAGGCACACAGAGACTGTTTGGGTTTTTAAAAAGCTCCTTCTCAATAAACATTCATAAGGACCAATTTGTACAAAAGTCTTTCAAAACACTTTTGACTACCATTATTTTTATCTGTAGGTCACAGATTTCCTTAACTAGGCAGTCCGCAGTATTCTTTTTTGGCTTTCTCATTGCTGCTTTGTGCAATCCTTTATTAATTCCCAAGTGGGTCTTCATTGTTGTGTGGATTTGAACAAAAACTGGGTTTTAGCCACATTACAGTAGACGCGGTGGGGGTGGAGGGTAGCAATGGCAATTGCAAAATAAGACCTACCATAAAGTGCTAACGATTCGTGATTGAGGCCAGTTGTTGAAAAATAAATGCCTGCCACATAGAATCACAGAAATTTGGAGCTTGAGGCTAAGGTAAGTCACTCATCGGTGAACCGACAGCGCCCCTAGCGGCAGAAAGAAGGAGGCGGCGACCAGGGGAAACTCCCGAATTTTTAAAAAGGCACCTGCTGGGTGAGTCCTCTTTATGCAAACGGGATCCACAGGTGCCCAGTTTTAAGGAGATCCAACTCGGGAAAAATCGAAGTCTGTAATAAAACAGCTATAATATCTGCACTTTAACTCGAAAAGCGATTATTTACAGCCGAGAAACTGAGTAGAGAGAGGCGGGAGAATTCTGCTAAAAGTTTGGCCGCCAGTGACAACTAGGGAGTAGGGTGGGGGAGTAGAGGTGGGGGGGGAATTAAAGAAGTAGGTAAAAGGGTCAATTATTAAAAATGGACACCTCCGTGGAGGGCTACGAGCACACCTGCGGAGGAAGGGGCCGGCTCACCTGCGCGGCTAGTGCGCGTCCCCCGAGGGAACCTCGTGGAGGGTGGACCCAGAGCCTGGGGTGGGGGGACCCACTACGGGACAGGGCCAGTGAGATGACCCGACGCACATCATCCCAGGAGACACGTGTGACTGTCACGATATAAAGAGACGGCCGGGCACATGTCACCCAAGAGGGGAGAGGACCGGGAACAGCCCCAGGCTATGCCATCCAGCACACGCACTGGCTGCTGAGGGTCCCGAGCCAGGTGACCTCCCGCACCCCGTTCCCCCCACCGGAATTGGTACCTGGGAGGGGGTCGGTCTCCGCGCGCTGGGAGCGCCAGTCCCCGGGCTCCGCAGGTACGCCCAGGTGTGTCGCGTCTAGGGACAGCCCCGGCACTCGGCGTTGCGCCAGCGCAGCGCGAGCTGCCCCGGGGTGGGGGACGGGCAGGGAGCCGCCTGGGCTCAGCGACTTACCTCGGGCCGCGCGGGGCGCGAGCAGAGCCCCGGCCAGGGCGAGCAGCAGGGCGCGGGCAGGGGGCGCGGGCGGCGGGCGCGCTGCCATGGTCGCCGGCCTTCCGTGCAGCAGCTCTGGGGGCCCGGCGGCGAGCGCTGCACCATCCCACGCGGGCGCCGCGACCGCAGGGTTTCCTGCCGCAGCGAGTCAGCTCCGAGCCGGTGGCGAGCGCCCGCCGCTGACGAGCGGGTCTAGCCTTTCATTTCTCTCACAAAGTTGTCCCCGGTGCGTGCGCGCGCGCGCTGTGCTGGCGCGAGCCAGCCTTGGCCGTTGCAGTCAATGAGCGGGGACCAGGACGGTCGCTAGCAGAGAAGGCAGGCCCGGGAGACGGATCCACGGCCAAGTCACCGTTCTCATGACCACGGAACAAATGATCGTCCCCCCCCCCCCGCCCGCCGGCGGCGTCCCGCGGGTCCTAGAGACCGCTCGGGGGCCCCCGGCCAGGGTCCCGCCCAGAGCCGCTGCTCGCCCACCCCCGGGGCGGCCGGGTGCAGAGCGCCCCCCGGGTGGCCGCGGGGACGTGGCTCGGTGGCGGCGCGGGCGCCCGGAGCGCACGCCTCCCCGCCCCGGGATGATGTGGCCGCGGGGCCCCGGGCGCCCGGTGCCAAGAGCACGCGCGGCGGCAGGTCCAGCTTTCCAGGCTGAGGCTGGAAAGGATGACTCGGCGGCTCGCTCCCCGGCTCGCCCGGAACCCGCGGAATGCGGGCAGCAGGTCGGAAAGGCGGCGCCCCCCGTCCCGGTCCTGAGCCCCCAAAGGGGCGTTCCGCGCCTCAGAAATGCGCTTGGACTCGCAGGCCCCGGGCGTCGGGCATCACGCTTCTGGTTTACTAGGTTTTACGTTCATAGATGGGCTCACGTTCCCCCACGTGGCCTGAACCCAGAAAAGGGCGCACGGCGGTGTAAGGAGTGTCTGATTCGCGGAGACTCTCCGGGCCCTGGGGCCGGGGCACCCCGGGTGTTGGAGAGGAATGGACCGCCTCGCCCTGTGACCCTGGTTCTGGGCCGACGCGCCTCTTGGGCCCGACAGCCTCGCTGCGCCTTAGTGGCAGTTTTAGCCACGAGGCTGCTTGGCCTCTCCCAGACAGAAGCGTCTGGGCGAGTTGAGGATGGATGACCCCCACCTGGGAGGCTACCGTGACTCCCAACCTTGGGGACTTATTAGAATGGTAAGGGTTAAAGACAATGCCACCTCCACTGAGACCATTTAACTCAGGATCTCCTGGGCTGGGCGGAGCCTGGATAGTTTTCCAAGCAGCAGGTGATTCCGCTGTGCAGACAGTGCCCAGAGCCGCTGGTAGGAAGTCCCATCCTGGTCCTGGGACCTCTCACCAGTGCCTGAAGGAGTCCCCCACGCTGAGGACTCCAGGAAGCTGCCTCCTTCATGGTCTCTTCCTTCTGCAAAGTAGCTCTTCCCACGAGCTCCCTGCCTGCCCAGGTTTTTGCAGTGTTCCCCCAAACCAGGTCAGCCCTCCTAACAAGCTGCAGGACTTGTTTTAGAAAAGCCAAGTCAGAGGCCCTGGCTCTCTGGCCCCCATCCCAGTGCCAGGGTGTCTCAATACTCAGTCTGGAACCAAGGCCTGGGTTCAGGGCCCAGTTGAAACCCAGCCCTGCTATTAACTAGCTCTGCATGTCCTTCTGTTGTTCATTCACTCACTCAGTCAGAATTAGCAATGCTACATTAGTGGACTTTGGAAACCAAACTAATGAGAAAATGCTTCTTGCCTTCAAAGACTTTTCTGTCTGGCAGGAAAAAACTGATAAATCACCATTATTAAACAGTGTGAGCTGGTTACTTAACCTATTTAATAATAATTAGGTTGTTTGTTAACTTCTATTTTACTGTGTACTCCACAAAATCTGAGTGTGTGCTGAGAGGGCTGATGTACTTCACATGCATCTTTTCGTTTTAAATTCCTGAATATACAGACGAGGAAACTGTACCCTATAGAGGTGAGACAGGTTGCCCACACCACACAGCTAAGAGGTAGGTCAGAACCCAACCTGAGATCTGTTTGCACCTACAGCCTGTGTCTTTAACCCTGAGTTCCAAGCTTCAGCTTTAACATCTGTTAAATGAAAGCAAAATACTTTCACTTGTGAGCATTAAATGAGCTAATGCAATGCCTCCCAACCCACATGATCCCCTCAGTGTTTGTTAAGAATTCAAATCCCCTGGCATTTGCCGGAGATTCTGATTAGGAAGGTCTGGGAAGGACAGTTTCAGCGAGTCCTTAGGTGATTCTGATACTCGTGGTCCACACAACTTCAGAAACACTGAGCAAGAGAATTAAAAATTGTTTCCTTTGAGGTCAATGGGAGAGATTTGCTTTAGGATGAGCCCAGCTGCTGGCCTCGACTCATTCCGACTGGTTAAATGGTTTATTCATAATGGACCTAATAGGCGCTGTGCACTCAGCCAGGGCCTTACACACTTTCTTAATTATCCATTTCTTTTTGCTCTTTAATATTCAGCTGTAACTCTTGACTATAGAAGTCGATTTTTTTTTTTAAAAAAAAGCTTTCTCCAAAGGGCTAAATGTGCCCCAAGACAGTCCTTCATTTGTTTTTGACTGAATTAAACAAAACAGCTATTGCATGAAAAAAAAAAAAAAAAAAAAAAGAAAAGAAAATCCAACCTGCAAGTCCTGGTTTTTCAACCCTCTATTTCACCCTATCTGAGAAGCAAGGAGCCAGGGCTGATGCTCTGTCCATAAGACCTCAAGCATGTCAATAACAGCCACTCGCGAAGAGCGAATCAGCAGATGGTCTGCCTTTGGATGGGAATTCTGCCTCCTCATCCACAGGAAATGGAAGCTGATGTCACATTCAATACTGGATTGTTAGGTAATGGTGTAGGGTCAGAGGCCAGGATCTGCTCATTAAAATTTCAGATAGATGGTTCCTTGTCCCTTCCTTTCTAGAAGAATTGACCTTTGCAATACCGTTTCCTGTGTGCTATTTTTGTTTAACAGCCTGGGCATTCACAATGAACAGGGCACTCATTTCTTACCCAAGCTCACATTGAGCTCAATCCACTTTGAGCACAAGCAGATGAAAAATGGAGGCCAATTTCCCTAAGCAGGATTTTACAGGCAGCTTCTCCTGACTTCTGCAGTACATGAGGGGCTGGCCTCCCTGCAGCATGACCTATCGATGGAACTTCAGTCGCAAGCTCACAGGACAGCTTTTCTCTCTCCAAGCACAGTTCCCAAGGCTTGCTGCAAAAGTAAACAAACACAGTGGCCCCGTGATTAAGATTCTTGGAAATCTTTTTAATTCCATCTCTTGGGGAGATTGAAACTCTTGTTTCTCTCAGCCTCTAATAACGTGTAGTCTATTTTTCTTCTTGTAGATGTTCTCAAGAATCTATGCCTTCACCTCCTAAGAAACTGGCTCACAATGAACCTCTTCTGGGCAGGTGAAATGCTCTTGTCTCTGACGCTTCCAGTATTGCATGGGATCAGTCCTTAAGTAACCTGTCTAAATGCCAAACAATGAATGCTGCTTGGGGGTGGGGGGGACGGTAAGGAACTCATGGATGCTCAGAGTCACAAGGGACAGGAAAGGTCACCCTATCTATATATATCTGTGTTGGCCTGCCAATTGGCCATTCAACTTCCCCTCCTACACATACTGCAACGGGGACCTCATTACCACCCCTTCCAAAGAGAGACTGTTTAAAGTACCCCAAGTGACTGATATCACCAGGAGGAACAGACGCTGTGCCCAGAACACCAGCTGCTGAGACAGCCCTGTTGGCTGCACATGCCCATCTTCTCCCACAAGAAAGGCAAACAGGGAACCTCACAAACCATGAATGCATAACACAAGAGACCAAACATCTGAGGAGACTCCTTCATTCAAGAAATAGAGCTCAATCCCCTTCTTCAGTGTGAGCTCAGTGACTCTTTCCAATGAATAAACACAGCTGGAGTGACAGTGTGTAAGTTCTGAGATTAAGTGCTAGAAGGCAATTCAGCTTCCTCCTTGACTTGGGTCACTAGCTCTGGGGGAAGCCAGATGCCATGCCGTGGGGATGCTCAAACAGCCCCATGGAGAAGACCGAGGTCTCCTGCCAGTGGCTGTGGGAGTGAGCCATCTCGGAAGCAGATCTTCCAGCTGCAGTCAAATTTGCAGATGACAGCAGCCCTCGGCAATATCTGACTGCAACCTTGTGAGAGACCCTGCAGCAGAACTATCCAGCTAAGCCTCTCCCAAATTCCTGACTCACAGAAACCCCTGAGACCATGAATGCTTGTTGTTTTTTGAGCCGTAATCTGGGGGGGGGGGGGGGGGGTAATTTGTTACACAGCAATAACTAATACACATTTAATAATTTCATTTCTGTACTTTTTTCTAGCTTCCAAGGATTCCCAATAATTTCAACGTCAAGAGCACCTCCCTTCTTGTCATTGAGCTTTGGATATGGATTGTAGATAGGGTGGCCATGAGTCCCGGTTTTGTCTTAGCATAACCAACTGCCCCTCAGTCTCACAAGCATCCTGGTTCGCCAACAAACTGCACGGTTAAGCTATCAGTAGATGCATGTGCCTTGTACATCATGTTTTGGGGGCAGAAGGGGAAGGCAGGCACACACGCTTGGTTCTAAGTCTTGACTCAGTTCCTTCTGTGAAGGATGGTTGAATGAATGACTGACTCTGATGAATTGTGTACCTAAGCATGGCAACAGCTGTGACACCCAAAGCCAGACTGTCTTGGGGCATGAAGTTTCACAAGGTTCTCTGAGTATTTTCACCGCATGGTTAGCCAGTCACACAGTGAGATGATCTAAACTGCCACTTCTGGAAGTTGTAGGACATTTACCAGCTGCCAAAAAATCTGCACCCTTTGCTGGTGGCTGTCTCTTGAATGCATCCGAGAGAAAATGCGATGAAAGGTCATGCTTGCTCTTGGATTGAGACACCCACCAGAGGAGACAGAGATGCTCCCACCACCCAGGCCGGCCACTCACTTGTCAGGTTTCTGTTCCTGAAAGCTGCACAGTCTCCCAGAAGACAGGAGAATTGGGGATGGTGAGAGGTGGGGGAGGACTTAAAGGCACTTTGGAAACAAGCAGGGGCCTCTATATCTAGTCCTCAGCAGGTTTCCTCCCAGGGAGAGAGGCCAGACCTACTTTACAATAACTGCAGGGAAGGCCATTCCAGGACTGTGTACATTATGTAACTGCTTCTGTACCTGGTCTCTCTTGTGGCAAATTAGGCATTTGCCTCTTATTCTGTGCTCTTGCAGTTGGAAAATAACTGGACGCTGGCCTCTCTTCATGCACTGGAGCACGGCTCCCATTCCATCTCTACTGTTTTAGGCAGATCCACCCCAGTTCCTTTAACGCGCCTCCTGGGTCCTGTTCTCACTCTCTTTAATCATGTTTGTTGCTCTCCTTTGGATCTTCTCCAGCTTCTTGATTTCTCTTAAACAGTGGAGGCCAAATGTGGCCACAGAGCTCCAAGAAGGGTCTCCAGGAGTCAAGGGAAGCAGAGGGCTGCTTTATTGTGTTTGGCGGGGTCTCTCTGCAGTCGAGACTTTTAACTCCTCTTTGGGGGCCCTCGCTAGTTTCTACCGTGGGGATGAGGAGCAGTTCTGGGTACTTCTGGGGAGGTTGGCTCCTCTGTGATGGCTGTGGCTGGCCCTCATCCCGTCCACGAAGCAGCCTTGCCTGTAGTCCCCGCAGCTCTCCTTCTTACCAATACTGATTTCATTCTACTCTCTGGACCTCGGTTTTCTATGCTACTTTGATTTCTCTCTGTCCTGCATCCTGGTGAGCACTTTCATCCTGGGCTCCTTTCTCCCATTAATTTCTTGATGGACTCAGGCAGAAAAGACAACTGAAAACTTCTAGCGCCTGCGGCCCATTGTTCTACTACACTAAGCTCTGGTCTGGGATCTGATGCAGCTTTAATTTTTTAGCAGTAACCAAGCATTGGAAATTCCATCTCCACCAGATCCTGACACAGCAGCACTGGTTACCATAAGCCCCCCGGCACCTATCAGCATAGCAGGTGGGCCTCTGCTTGCCTGGGTCCACACGTGCCTGTCTCCAGACGGTCCTCAGCCGTACCCATGAGTGATTCTTCAGCTCTCTTTGTCCTAGGATGGGCTGAAACATAAAGAAGCAAAAGTAGAGCAAACATCCTCAGGGACACAGACACAAACCTTCAAAGACTTCCTAGTCTTGTGCTACAGAGAATGGCTTTAGGCCTACCTCAGATAATCACAACAGACAGCATCTGTCCTGCAGCCACTGTGCCCCAGGCCTCCAAGACCTCAGCAACCCTCATTGAATCCCATTAATTATTCTTCCTGTTTGGAAGGAGGAAAATGAGCCACAAGAGATGACTTGCCCATGAACACAAAACTCGAAAGTGGTACGACTGGGATTGGAGGCGGGGTCTGTCTGACTCCAAGGATCTCCCATTTCATCTTCTCCTTGCAGACACTGGCCTGACCCTCCAGTCATAGCTGGCTCCTTCCTTTCTCTCTCTCTCAGCCACAACCTTGCAATTGAGCATCAAGTCTTGTCCATTTGACCTCAGACATCCCTCCGAGTCTGTCCTCTCCACCCACTCCTCCCCCAGCCCCAGGGCCAGATAATCATGGTGCCTCCCCTCAGGAACAGTCACAGGCTCCTGGGGCTGGTTTTACTCCCAGTCCAGCTTCTGCTACTGCACGGGCACTTTTAAAATGGAAATCTGACAACACACCACTGGGTCCTTACTGCCTCCAGAAATATATAGAATCTCCTTCATGGGACACACAGGGCTATTTGGGATTAGGCCAACCAGTGCTCCCAGGCTCATCTCCTTCCCACCTCTTGTCACCCAGCCCCACCCTCAGTCACACTTGAGGTTTGCAAAATGTTTAACCCTTCATGGTTTTCTATACGCTTCCCCTTGTGTCAGGATGCCCTGTCCTCGGCCCCACAGCTGATACCCATCCTTCAGTTCCTAGGGTGGTACCATTTCCTTTCTGATATCTTTTCTACCACTCCTGGCAAAATAAAGATTTCCTTTCTTCCTCTCACAGTTGTGTGTATCCACTGTCGGTGTGAGGCTTACCACTTGGTGTTCTAATAATTATTGTTGTGCAAGCCTGTCTGCCTTATGAGACGGGGATCCCCTTGGAGATAAGCCCCTGCCTTGCTTACTCTTATATCTGATATGCCCAGACCTAGCCCAGAGCCTGGCAAAGAGAAGAGACAGCAATTTCTGGTTCAGTGGATAAATGAACCGATGTGTGCCCAGGTTCCCACACGGGTCTTTAAGAATTTTCCTCTCTATACAGTTTTCCAATCCAGGCTCAAGAATAGTGATTCCATGTAAGTGTATTTATTGCTGAGATCCAAGAAGATAAGTGGACAATATTTCATTTCTTTCCCAAACCATTCTCCCAAGAAACTCCCTAATTATTCCAGTTAAGGCCCATTACCATTGCAAATCAGATTTTCACAGAACTAGCAATTTGTACTGGGACTTGCTTTATTTTCTAAAATCTCTCATTTTTAACTGAGTCTGTTACTTCTGGTACTATATTTAAATTTAATAGCAACAAAATAAAACTCTTTTAAGGCTCCAAACAACCTCCAATTGGGTCTTGTTCTGGTAAGCAGACAATGGATAAGGATTGTGGTTACTTGGAGATCTTGCCAACAATGGAAAAAATAAATAAGAGTATGAGTCAGAATAACTTGAAACCAGAAATGTATGTTGGTAATAACTCAGAAAGTCACATGGAAGAGCCTCGGTCACAAAATCAAATTTGATTGTTTTTTAAAAATTACAGTCTCATGTATTAGAGAGCCCCTTCCAGCTGGTAGAGTGCCAAGAAACCTTACAAAATCTCATCTTGGGAAATCAAAATCCTGCACCATCAGGAAAATGCTGTTGCTCTTGGGTGCATGATGTAGACTCTCTCGTGTCCCATATGGAAAAATGCCCCACAGTGGTGAGGCAGCCATGGCATCACTACAGAAGAGACTGTCTGGTGAGACAAAAGCCCTCCCTGCAGCCGCAACCTTATAGGCTCATTTCCAGCAGCACTGGGGGAGCAGCAGCATCGTGCTGGGTGGGGGTGTCATGGAACTGGATTCCATGTCCAATTTGATTGCACTGGAATACAAGAAGCATGACCCAATAATGTGGTTTTGCTATTCAAGACCAGCCACTTATTCACCATGGAGGGAAGAAAGCACCCTGCTTATTTGTCCCCAAGCAGAACACTGCTCCCCAACCCCATGCTGGGCTTCCTAATAACCATCAGGCTTAAATCTGCCAGCATAGTCCTGGTGACCAGCAACGATGACCTCCATCCTGGAGAAAGAACATGCATGCAATCAGCACTGGTACAGGGGAGTGTCTGGTGTCACCCCCACCCTCAAAATGATCCTTTTGGCCTTAGCAGAACAGGCACCAGGGAACTAAACATGAAATCCTTCTAGAGCTGAACCCTACTTCCTTCTTCTACTTAGACTTATGGCAGTTGACCTATTTTACAGCTCTTTTACTGACCTACTTTAAATTTCTATTTTGGAAAGTGGCACAAAAGTCTCTCATATCCTGCAAAAGAAGAGGAGGAAACACAGGCAGCATGGACACACACACACCCCAGAAGTCAAGGCTGTAGTCATTTTCCACAAAGGAGCAATTGTTTTCTGTCCCCAAGGAAAGAAAGAAATAAACTTGTAAGAAAATACTTTTAAAAGAATCAACAGTTCTTTTAAAAATAAAAACATATATGTTCATTTATTAGATGTTTATTTTCTGGTAAAATACCTGCAGGGTAATGTCAATGCATGGTGGAAAGCCTCCTCTTATAGACAGAAGCCAGGAAACTTGTGTCTGAGTCACGGCAGACTTAGGGGCAAATGCCTCTGAAACTCTTCCCTGTTTAGTGTCATTTTAATCAGATGTTGCAGTAAGCTGGTGGAATAAAAACTGCATGTCTGTTTTACAAGAGAGAGTTGTGTTTCTGATAGCAAATGACCAGACATCGAGTTCCCAAGTGCTAGATTTGGCCTGCCCAACAATGATGCTATGGTAATGGCAATCGCCACGTAATGAGCATTTATCATGGTCCAAACATTTTGCATGTGTTACTAATAAACCTCCCTATTGTCTTGTGAGGTATATTTTAGTTTCCCATTTTACAGATGGAAAAAGTAGGGCTCAGTGATATTAAGTAAATTAATCAAAACCTCAAAACTAGCAAGTAGTGAACCCAAACTAGGACACAAACCTAGGTCTGTCTAAGTCTAGAGTCTACATTTTCTTCCCCTAAACTAAAGTAGACTACCTCTTATAAAAGCAGATTCTACCCAAATTTGTACTTACATTCTGTGATCATCTTCCACCCACTTGGTTTCTGCCCCCTACCACCTATAAAATGGTAGGTGATAACACTGTAAAAGTGATAACTCTTTAGCACTGATAGATTTTGTACGTTGATTAAAAATGGAAAGGTATGGAATGCAATACAGTATCCTGGATTAGATCGTGGAACAGAAAAAGAACATTAGTGGAAAAACTAGTGAAATCTGAATAAAGTCTGGAAAGTAGTTAATAGTGACATACGGATGTTGGTTTCCTAGCTTTGTCAAATGTACTGTGCTATTTCAGATGTTGACAGTAGGTGAAACTGAATGAAGGATATGGGGAACTTTCTGTACTATCTTTGTGACTTTTTGATAAGTCTGAAATTATTCCAACATTTAAAAGGAGGTTGGGGGAAGAAAAATTAGTTCTTCTGTGGTTCCTGATTCTCTAGGCAATTCAATCAAAATTTGCACCAAGTACTATTTATTGCAGACTGAACAGACATGTGGTATAACATTTTCCAATTACACATCAATGCATTAGGATTAACAAATTTATTTAAAAGTGCTACTGAATGCAATATACTTTTTTGTCCTGATACAAGATTTATAATATAAATCTTTCCACGAACTTTTTGAAGTACCCTCATATTTTCTTTTTATTTTTTTCTCCCAAATACATTAAATTTACTTGGGAATAGGAAATAGGACTATAATCTTGAATGCACACCATGGCAAGCCACAAATGCATTCAGTGAAGGAAGGGTCAGAGAAAGCTTTTTTTTTTTTTTTAATCATATTCACTGTTACAAATCATACTTATTCTTTATGCCCCTTATCCAATCTCTTCCCTTCCCCTCTCCTTCCTTCCCCCCTCCATCCCCCCTCTAATAACCATAGATTTGTTCTCTCCACCTGAAAGATTAACTGCTCCTCTGTTGGTTTGTTGCCTAGATGATCTGTCCAGTACTGAGACAGGTGTGATCAATCCTCCCCTATTATCGTAAATCAGATGCTGCTTTTATTACTCTGGAGTGTGCTTTCTGGAAACAGAGGACATCTTCTTCTTTTATTTACTTTTTATATATTTTCTTAATCAATGAATGCCAAAAATGGAACTATTATCCAGTGAAAAGTTGTTGGCCTTACAAAGTGGCCTTAAAAGCTGGGTGGAGAAAAGTGTATATAATATGCTTCCATTTATCTGAGAGGTTGTGATATGAATATATGTCTATGGGTATAATGTTATACTATTATTATATTGTTTTTGAAAGGAAAGAATAAGCCATAAATATTTTAAAAAATTATTTGATATATGGGGGACAAAGGGATCTGACAAAGAGAAAAGAAGGAACTCAGACTTCTCTGAATATACTGTGGTCAATAGATTTGATTTTCAGACCACGGAAATATTTTTACATACTTATAAAACAAATTAAAATATTAAAAAATTAGTCCCTAAAAGTCAAAAGCAAAAGAAAACAAATAAACCTAGCTATATATTGATTTGTGGCATGACCACAAAGGAACTATTCCACGTCACTTTAAAACATTAAATTTATTGTACATTTTTAGTAAGACACACTCTAAGAACAAAACATACAAAAAAACTCAAAACTTAAATGTTTTTAGCAATCACATTATTGGCTATATGGTTAGGGTTGTTGTTCTGAAATTTAAGATTAACAGGATCAAGTAAAACATTCCCTAAATTCTAACTGAACATAGTTGTGTAAACTCATGACATATTTTATTTTAGAAAATAAAACATATTTCCTAGCTTTATGCACTTAAAAGGTCTGGAAACAGTGATCAACCCACCAATACTAAATGCTTCTAGTGCCTGCATTATGGTCTCTCTGTACCATTTCCCCTTAAATGCAGCCAGGGCTCCTTGGAGATGTGGCTGATTCCAGGTCTGGGGCAGGAAATGTGTAAGGTGAGCCTGCACTGTCTTGCCATATCAAAAGAAAGAAAGCCACCAGAGATCACTAGAATCACGTCAAAAGGATCCAGGAGCTAACCTAAGCTGACATGAATCAAAGATGGGACAATTTGGGCAACAATAATAACCTAGTGTATTGAAACACACCAAGTACATTCGTATTCATGCATTCATTAGGACAGGTAAACAAACAGACAAAACGTCTGTTTGGTTGCTTGGGATGCTAGTGAACCAAGTCATTATCTTGAAAATGGGTTAATAATGAGAAAGATTCAAGTATTTTTCCTGCCTTTTCTGTATGCGCTCTACCTTAGGATATTCAAATAGTTGATGAGAGAAAGTCTCTCCTTATAGAATTAGTCCAGGTAATAAATGAAGAAGGAACAATAGACTTAGGGCATCCTCATTCTGCAGCCCTGCTGAAATGACAGATCTAGGAATGATCTTTGGCGGCTACTGACCGACCAGAGGTTATGCCTGTCATTGAACATATACAACATGACATACACATCTAGCCAAGATGATTTTTAAAATGTGTAAGGGGCAGAGAAACATGTTCAAAAACACTGTGGGGATGCAACTAGCTAAATCTGGACTATGGGAAACTAGAGCTTTTGCACTATTCAACGTGGGTTTGAAGACCGGCATCCGCATCCGTTGGGAGCTTGTTTAAATGCAAGTTCTCAGGCCCTGCCTCAGTGCTACTGATTCAGACTCTGTGGGGCTGGTGCTCGGGAAGCTGTATTTTCACAAGATCATCAGGTGACTCTTTTGCATGCTGAAATGTGAGAAGCAGAGATGTGCAGGACAAGAAAGCTGCTTTCTTTAACAAATAAACTGCAAGAAAACTGAGAATGGGGAACCTATGGGTTTAAAAGAGAGTTTTTAAAAATATCAACAATATACGGCAGGCCAACCTTGTTGTGCTACTGATTTGCACAGGCTGCAAAAATCTTTTATTAGAGAAATGCGGCAATCCGAACGTTTCTGATATTTGATATTAAGAAGTTAATTTTTTAAGGTACGATAGTAGTCTCATGGTTGTGTTTTACAGGAGACCTTCCTTTTAGGGGTATGTACCTAAACATTTGTGCATGAACTGATGTCATACTAAGACCTGTTTCTAAATGATGTTGGGGAAGGAGGTAAAAACTGGAGGGACACACCTGAAACAAGATTAGCCATGGCTTCGTGATTATTGTGTGTGTGGGGGGGGGGTTCATTAAACCCATGTGAGTTTAAACTACTCTCTCTTTAATGTTTCAAACTTTCCAGAATAAGATGGTTCAGGAAAATAATACAGCAAATATAATAAAATGTTAACAACTGTTAAATTGGACCGATGGATTATTACGGTGTGTGGCATGATATTTATATTTTGGTTTTCATCCACGGTTCCTGGCTCATGTTACTCTCTGACCTTCTCCCACCCTCCTTTCACCTCTCCTTTTTCTCCCTGAGGAAGAAAATTCTTGGACCTTCCTTGTCTGATCGTAGGTCATAAGACCCCCACTCAGGAGGAGTCCTGCCCCATGCCTGGGAGGAAGAAATGCTGCACAGAGAGGCCAAGAAGAATCTGAAGAGACAGGCCTTGCTGCGTTTCCCCACCCAGGCTGTTAGTGTCAGATCAGACCCTTTCTGTCCATGCTTCAGCCATGCATGCCTATGAAATGAAGCTTCCATAAAAACCCAAGAGCACAGGGTCCAGGGAGCTTCCCGATAGCTGAACATGCAGAGGTTCCTGGAGGGCGGCAGCCTGGGGAGGGCCTGGACGCTCTGCACCCCTCCCCACACCTTGCCCTGTGCATCTCTTCATGTGTATCCTTTGTGATATCCTTTACAATAAACCAGTAAACGTAAGTAGATGTTTCTCTGAGTTCTATGAGCTGCTCAAGCAAACTAACTGAATGCAAGAAGGGGGTTGTGGGAACCTTGACTTATAGCTGGTTGGTCAGAAGTTCCAGAGGCCTGGACTTGTAACCCGGCATCAGAAGTGGGGCAACCTTGGGGGCTGAACCTTCACCCTGTGCAACCTGACACTATCTCCAGGTAGACAGTGTCAGAACTGAATTGGAGGACACCCCGCTGGTGTCCACTGAAGAACTGCTGGCTTGCTTGCCAGTGGGGAGAAATCCCCATGCCTTTGATCACGGGAGCCAGAAGTCTGTCTTCGGTGAAGCTCGTTGTGCCATGAGCATAGAGGAAAGACAGTGTGTGTTTTCCCCTCACTTACGCGGGGTGGTTATTTGACTTTCTACTTTTCTGTATGCTTAAAACTTATGTTTATAGTTAAAAGTAAAAAAAAAAAAAATTCATTGGAAAAAAATTGAAATAGTTTCTCATGCTTTAAAATATGGGTATCGCTGTAGAAAACACTGACATATTTGCTTTGGCCGTTATTGATTGAATTTTCATATGCAGAGACTACATTAGACAATTTCAGATGCTATTAGCTTAAGCATTATTGTCACCAATTTAAACATACAGGAAGTGGGGTCTAAAGAGGCATTTCCCACAGTCACGGTGCTATGAGTAGGTCGATCCCACACTGGTCTCTGTCTAGTTCTCTTCTCTTCCTACCCTTCTCCCTGCTAGGAATTTAAGAATAAAATCTTTTCGTCTAGCATATTGTTTATAATTCCTACAAACTTGGGGATCCTTTATGTGTTGAAGAGCATTAAGTGATGGCATTCTGTTTGTTGGTTGGTTTTTTACTTTAAAAAAATGTATTGAATTATAACATACATACATGAATGTAGGTGCATGAATATTAAGTACACAACCTCGTGAGTCTTACTTGTATGTGTAACCCTGCACTGCCACCCAGATCAAGGTATAGAACACTTCCAGCACCTCTACTCTGTGGGCCCCTTCCTTGCCAAAACCTTTCCACCATAGGGAACAAATATACTAGTTTCTATCACCATAGAAGTGTATCATAGTGGCTAGTTACTTGTGTCTGGCTTCTCTCAGTCGTCTTTATGCCTATGAGACTCACACATGTTATTTCATACAGCAATACATAGGCCAGCAGCTTATTGTTTTTATTGCTGCACAGTATTCCATTGTATGAATATACCTCAATTTATCCAGCCTGCTGTTGATGGAAATTTGGGTTATTTCCACTTTTTAACTATTATGAATATACCTGTAACCAACATTCTTGTAGATGTCTTCTGTGGACATATGCATGCACTTATCTTGGGTATAAGAGTGGAACTGCTGGGTCATAGGGTCAGCATGTATTTCTCTATAGTAGGTAACTGCCAAAAAGTGTCCAGCATGGTTGTACCAACTGTCATACCCACAGGCACAATGTGAAAGTTCCAGTTGCTTCATATGCATAGGGACACTAGAGGTTGCCACTGTTTTCGCCAATCTGATATCACCCTGTCTTGGACACCTCCCCTGAGAGGTCCTGTGCTCTTCTGCAGAATTAGTACTCTCTCCTCTGGCTCCCACAACATTTTTTCCATATCTCTGCTATGCCTCTGGCAGAATTGCTTGTTTCCTGTTTGTCTCCCCTCATTAGACTCTAAATCCCTCCAGGACAGGGGCCACGTCTTACTCTTTATGAGGTCCTAGTGTTTATCGCAGGGCCTGGCTCAAGCAATGTTTGATTGAATGAATAAATGAATTGACCGATCAATCAACCAATCAATGTTCTTAACAGCCTAAAACATACTTACCTGGTAGGACTTTGTTCTCCTTTTATATAATCAACTACATTCTTTGGACCATGTGGACGTTCTTCCATAGCTGTAACACACAGGGAGAACATGTTTGGCCTGAAATTCGGAGAGCTCCAGGGACTGGGGGCGGTTTTCCCTCTGCATGGCCTCGTTTGCACCAGGCCTGGAGGAGCAAAGGAGCAGGACCAGGCTGCCAGGAGGAAGCTGCTGTGGTTGGCAATTAGCTCAGACGGTGCAGGTCTGTTTTGAAAAGTCCATCTCTTAGCCCCCGGCCGCCATATTGCCATGTTCACAGCAAACAGCATCTACACATAGTGCATTTTCAATACTTGCCAAAACCAGCAATCTTCTCTGTGTGGAGGGCTGATGGGATATAAATGCTGTGCCTGCCCAGCCCGCCTCTCCTTCAGGAATTCCCAGCGGTGACCTCGTGGTCCAAGTGCACGCATGGAGAGGAAAATGATCACGGAGCCACTATTTTGGATTTCTCTAAGAGACATGTCTACAGAAAGGCTGACATTTGTATAGTGGTGAATTGAGAATTCACTGCTAGGTTAAAACAACCTGGGTGCCTGTGTAGATCATGGTAACTATCAGCAATTAAACTTAAAAGTCCATCTTTCAGGCAAATATTTGGCTTTTGTTGAACTTCCACAAAATGATTACACTGGTGGACTGCCATCTGCAACTTTGGTTGTGAGCAATTTATGAGGATTTCTCTATGCAGAGGGTGCTGCAGACACACATACACAAACACAGAAACTAAAAAGAGTGCTGAAAAAGCGGAGCTATGAGAAAGAGGTGCGGGAAATTGAGAGGAACGTAATTCTAGCATCACCAGGGGTTTCTTCAAGTCACACCAGCCCGGGGGTGAGAATGAGCCTGCGTTCTTTCTGCATTTTACTGCATTTATCTGGCTTTTTGGTGCACTTTCTTTACTGGCCCCTGTGCCTGCCCAAGGGCCCAAGACTCAGACCTTCACCTCCAGGTTGCCCCCAGGACATCCATGTGTGCTTTTGAGCAAATGCCCTTGGCCTCCCTGTCCCCCAACCCCTCTGCCTGGTCCTCAGCCCCATCTCCCTGAAGCTGTGCACAAAGAAACCTTGGAAGGGTCAGATGGCCAGTGCTGGGCTCTGACAGTGAACTGTGACACATGACCCCAGTCAGGCTGCCTTGTTTCCAAATGTCTCCTTGGAATTTTAGTGAAGATAGCACTTGTCAGTTTGGGCTGAAAAAAATGTATTATTGTGGGAACATTCTCAGTGTTCTCATACTTAACCCCTGTGCCCATCCCTCCCAGGAAAGGAAATCCCATCTGGATGGCTTCTGGATGTCCCACCTGCTGGGATAGTTTATTGCTGCCTGGCAAACTCCTGGGCTTTGTGCTGCAGGAGGAGGGATGGGCAGAGAGGGCAAGACTTCCCCTGAAGCCCAGGAGCTTAGGTTGTTTCTATGTAAGAAAGAGCCGGGAGTGGGGAGGAAGCTTGGGGGGCTGGAGGGGTGGAGGAACAGGTGGTGCCTGATTTGGGGGACGGAGGACAGTTGGGGTGGGGAGAATTAAAAACGGAGGACTCCGAAGAATAGGGTGTATGTTCCTGAGTGTTACGATTTGAAGAAGCCAAAGGAAGGAATGGATTCCCGTGGGTTTGTTTGCTTCTGGAAAGTGGCGTCAGCCGTGGACTGGGTGGTCACTCAGAGTCTGCTCTCAGTCTGCTACAGCCTGGGTGGCCCGCCCTCTCTAGATAGTCCAGGACTTCCTGTTAGTCCTGCACTGGGAGGGGGCCACGCAGAAGGCTGCCCACTGTCTGCCCACCCGGGTCCACGTCCCCACAGTGAGCGGGGCTGGGGGTTAAGCTGGTACAGGTGACATAGGAACAAATACTGAGAAGGGGCTCATTCAGCATTGCTGGTGGTCAGCTGTGCTTCCTGTGCCCCCAGGTCAGGTCCTGGAGCAAAGGAAAGCGTAAGTTTCACAGGAAGTGCAGAGTAGCAAGAACGGTTTCCTGTTTCCAGAGTCAGACGGGACCAACCAAAGCTCAAGCTCTAGTCAATTCCTCAGAAACATCTGAACAACATAAGATGGCCAGTAAAGGTTGGTTGGTTTGTTTCATTTTGAATCAGACTAAATATTTATGGTGCTTGAATTGATAGGTACAGACATTAATAAAGGAGCTTCTGCGGGTGACATTATTTAATAAAGTGACTGTTAGGGAAATTATGGTGTTTGAAAGATGTTACCAAGTCAACGAAAGCCAAACTTCCCAGAAACAGTAAATGATGTGAAATAATGCTCATTAGATCAGGGACAAAAGCAAGATTTAAACAAAATATCATGCAAATTCTGTGTGGGCTCCTATCATCTTTCTATTTATCACTCTCCTGCTCTCTCTAGCTATGTAAATAACTAAATATAAAAGTTCATAGAAAATATACCAAAATATTCACGTTGGTTTTTTGGGTTGATGGAATTGTGGGCAACTTTAGTTTCCTTATTAAGGCTTTTTGCAATTTCGAGTTTTTCTTAAAATATACTTCAGTTGGCCTTTGCTATGTAACCACTACTCTAAAAGGTAATGGCTTAACACAAGAAACACTTAATATTTCTCATGATCCTGTGGGCCCTTGGGGCTGTTCCTCGGGTCCCACCGGCTTGGTGGGCCTTTTGGTCAGTTGACAGCAAGGTGGGGACAGGACGCCCAGTGTGGCTGCACTCACATTTCCAGTAGTTGGCAGGTTGGTTGTTCTAAAGGCTTGAGCTGGGATTGGCGTCTCAATGCCCTGCTGCCCTTAATTCTCTGATATGCCAGCCCAGGACTCACCCTATGGTGGTCTCAGGGTTCCAAAGAGCAGGAAGAGAGGCCAAGTCCTAAGGTGAACGCTCTGTTCAAGCCTCTGCCCGCATCACGTGAGCTCATGTACATTGGGCAAAGCAAGTCATACAACACACCAGGGCTGAGGCGGTGTCTGTGCACCCAGGGATGGGGGACCGTGGCCATGCGGGAAAACGTGCATGACAATTGAAATTAAAAAAAAGTTCATTTTTAGAGAAAAAAATTGAAGAAAATTTTGCAAAGAGAGTTGGAATTTTGGTTGAGAGTTCTAAGAAGCCAGGGCTTCTAAGAAAATCAGGTATTCACAGAAGTAATGAGCCATTTGTAGCCACTGTTGACTATACATTTATTTTTTTAAAGGCCATAAGATGGTGGACACTCTTTCACTTCATTTAAACAGGCTGCTTTTTCAATGACCTTTTCTTTTTTCATTAATTTAAAATAAATGTTTGTGGTAAGCAGGACTTCAGTCCCTATGATGTCTACCCCCAGTATTACACCTGTGAATATATCCCATCACAAGGCAAAAGAGAATTAAGTTTGCAGGTGGAATTAAAGTTGCTAATATCAGCTGACCTTAAAATAGGAAGATTATCCTGGATTATGTGGGTGGGCCCAATGTCTTTAAAAGCAGAATAGGAAGACAGAAGGGTCAGTCATTGAGATTTGAGGGACTCAGGAAAGATTTGAGGTTTTGGAGGGACTTGGCTCACTATTGCTGGCTTGAAGAGGGAGAAAAGAACCATAAACTAAGGAATATGAGGGGCCTGTAGAAGCTGAGAATGGCCCTGAGCCGACAGCCAGCAAGGACACAGAGACACACGGGAATCTACAACACGAGAGCTCAATTCTGCCAGCAACCTGCACAAACTCAAGTGGATCCATCCCCAGAGGCCCCAGAAAGGAACACAGCCCGGCCCTGCAACACCTTAATTTTTGCCCATTGGGACTCACACCGGACTTCTGACCTACAGAACTATAAAGTAATACATGTGTTTCAGTTTGTGATAATTCGTTATAGAGCAACAGAAAACGAACACAATGTTTACTATAAAAGTTTTAGAAACTACATGAAAGCAGAAAGAATGAAGCAAAAACCATCCATAGTCCTATCATCCTTAGATAATCACATTTTAGTTCAGATGTACTTTTTATCTGTTTAACTACCTTATCCAATTGAGATCATAGTGAACCTATGTTTTTATAAATGATTTTTTTTTTTTTTTTTTTTTTTTTACTGAACAGATATTGACACTTTCCCATGCCAGTAAATTGTCTTTTGTGTTCTCAAAAACAGAATTTTATTAATCAGATCTTGGAAGTGTTGATACAGAGATACGTAGGGTGTGGGAGCTTAGTGGGAGCTGGGGGGAGTGGGGCAGGAGCTACTTTCTAGAAGAGAGGAGGTCTTGGAGAGACAGTAGGAGTTCAGCAGGTGAAGACGTTTAGGATAGCTTTCCTGGGAGAGGGAACAGTGTGGACGAAGATGCAGGGGAGCAAATCCAGTGCACAGTTCCTGCAGTGGTAGGTTTACTTCCTCAACCAGAGCAGGAGCTGCGGAGGGGTAGGAGGAAGCCTGGAGCGGGATCAGAGCTCCTGGCACCTTCACCACTGGTTTGGAAAGCACCCTCTGAAAGACCGTTCTCTTATCTGGATCTGGTCACTGTTTCCTTCAGGGATTCCTTTTTGACAAATGACTTACGACTTCCCCCTGAAAGAGAGCTACAATCTCTACTCCAGGAAAGAACTGTGCAAACCAGATTTTCCTAGAACAATGCTCCAACTCCAGAAAGCCGCATTCCAACTACAATGGCGTCAAAACAGTCAATACCCCGGAGTCTTTTGGGAAAATGGAGATCACTCTAATCTTTTGACAACAACTTGCTGCAGAACTGAAATTTGCTGACATGAAATAAACACATTTAATTATTACCAACATATAAGCGAGTGTTGGCAGAAAGACACTGTCGGGTTCAGTGTGCCAACCTCATGCATGCTGGGACTGTGAGCCATGGGTTTTTTTTCTGATCTGGGTTTTCTTCTAAAACTTTGAATTCCGAGGAGCTGCTTAAATGGGTGGCAGACAGCTGGATGGGGAGCTCATTTTTGTCCTCTGGGACACAGATAGGACAGTCAAAAACACTATCTTTGCCAAGAAGATGGCTTTCAGCCACTGGAGGCCACGTTTTCTTGCTCTTTTGCAAGCAGAAGAGAGGGACAACAGGGTTTCTCTCTGCTCACAATAGTCCAAAGAATTTATATCCCGGAATAATTAAGTAATTCCTACTTTTGTCTCGACTGGTGGGGATAAGTTGAACAACCCCCTTCACCCCAGTACTGCATCTACCCGAGCAGGGAGGCTGGCTGGGTCCCCTGCTTTCTCTGGGACCTGTTCTCTGTTTCTATGTGCCACATTGTCTGCAGGCCAAAGCCTGAAACTGTAGAACCCCCTCTCCCACCCTCTTCCCCAAACTCGCCTCCTAATCCAACCTAATTCCACCTGGGTACTCTGTCTGCTGCCCTTTAAAACATCAAAGAACAGCTGCTCTTTCCAGCATAATGGTTGTCTTTGTTATTCCCACACGACTGGAACCTTTAAAATGTCACTTCCTTGCAGATCTCATTTGGTATAAGTGAAATGGATTTTAAAGTTAAAACTTGCACTTGGAGGTTTATTCCTGGGGATTGTATCTCTTTTTGCCTTCTGCCAGCTCACCCCTGGGGTCCGAGACCCTGATGTAAACATATAGGGCTCTTTTGCAAATCCTGGAGAGCCTTATGGTTTCTAAATCTTTCCTATCAGAATTTACAGAGAGAGAGAGAGACATCCCTGAGGACATTCTACTGGGGCAATTAAGCATTTGGCCTCGAGAATATTGCTATTTTTAATGATTTTCTTTTCTCTTCCAGCAGCAATTGCGTTCACCTTAGAAATATTTTTTTTTTTGTAAGATTGGATGCGTCGTATTAGAAATGACCAATTCCATCATGTCCTGGACGGGTCTCCCCCAGAACCCTGTTACCTGTCAGATTCTGCTCCTTGGGGGCAATCTGTTCAGTCCCTCTGGTCTGCTCAGGAGTTGGAGTCTCTATCCCAGCACCTCTCCTGGACCCTGGCAAGAAAGTTGGGGGGAAAAAAAAAAAATGCATCCTGTCTTTCCAAAGTCATTGCTATGTCAGGATCTGTTCACTGATAGCTGAACTTCCACCGAGCCAACCTGAGTCCGACCTATGCTCAACTCTAGGAGACAGTCACACCCCCACTCCCAAAGGCCACTGGATCTTTCAGGTCATCACAGCAGCCTTGAGAAGAAGCCTGGGAGCCATGAGGAGGGCTGCCAAGTGAAATGAAAAGGAAGCAGTGACCATTCACACAATTTAAAAGTACACATTTTTTCCAAGGTCAGTGTGAAGGTTAATTCTAGGTGTCAACTCGGTTAGATGAAGCAATGCTGAGAAACCTGGTAAAGCTGTCTTTTCAGGTGTGTCCATGAGGGTGTTCCCAGCAGAGATTAGCATGAGGGTCTGAGTGGCCTGGGTGGGAAAGACCCACCCTCAGTGTGGGTGGGAACCATCCGATCCTCTGGGGGTCCGGAGAGAGCAAAAGACAGAGGAAAGAGGTGAGGCTCTCTCTCTGCTGGAGCTGGACACACTCTTCTCTCCTGTCCGTGGACATCAGAGCTCGAGACTCTTCGGCTTTGGGTTCCAGGACTTACACCAAGGACACCATCAGCTTCCCTGGCTTTGAGGCCTTCGGACTTGGACTGAGTCACACTATTGGCATCCAGTTTGCAGAAGGCCTATCAAGGGATTTTTCTTCATAATCGTGTGATATAATTCTCCTAATAAATCCCCTCTCAAATACTTATAACATATCCTATTGATTCTGTCTCTCTGGAAAATCCTGACTAATACAGTCAGTGACCATTGTTCCTGAACACTGACCTTTTTGGGGGTGGGTCTTCCCGGTCAGGGGGCTGACGGCTCTGGATTCCTGCCAACTCGCCCTCCACCATGTCTCCCTCCCAGGCGTGATGACCCATGAGCCTCCACTCTTATCTCCAGGCTTAGCTCAGGTGGCAAATAGGTTTATCTCACAGGGTCACTTCAGAGTGTGTGGTGGCTTCCAGGATTGCTGAGTCCAGACGATTCTGAGGCTACACTTGGGTTTAGTAGGAGAGAAGGCAGCCACTAGTCAGGAGGTCTTCCTAGGGCCCGCGATGGGGAGAAGCTAGGTCTCTGCACAGCTCCTGAGGCATCCCCCTGCCCTTGCTGTTCTTGTTATTAGAGGACCACTAGAAGGTGATGCTCGGGACTGCAAGGCTCTCTGCAGACCCAGAGCTTCCCGACAGGGGAGGGGAACCTGGCTCACAGAGCAGACAGTTTTATATAGATAAGGAAGGAGCTTCTTTCTCAGGGGCTCATTCAGGCCTTTTTAGGATCAACTGCCATGCACACCGCTTCCACCCAAACCCTCAGCCAGGGCTGCCTGTGTCTGTAACGTTGCCGTGTATTTCCCAGTGGTATAGTAGTGAGTCCTTCAAAAACACCACTGTAATGGATTTACTTTTTCTTCAAATGGATATACTAGTTTTCATAACCTTTCCTCTACTATTAGACATTTGGCTTACTCACATTTTTTACCTTTTAAAATTTTAGAACAGTTTCTTAGAATAGAGTTCCAGAAGTAGAATTATTAGTTCAAAAGAAATGTACACTTTTAAAGATTACATATTGTAGTGGGTTGAATTATGTCCCCCGCAAAACTCACTGAAGCTTAATTGTGTCCCCCAAGTTTTATGTATTAGAAACAGCTCCCATGGTGACTGTTAAAAGGGTGGGAAATCCTATTATGGTAATTGCAAGGTGGGGCCTTGAAGAGGTGACTGGATTGTAGGACCGTGCAGTAGTGAATGGATTAATAGTGGTGGTCAGGGACGTGGTTCTGAGGGCTTTAAAAGAAGAGGAGAGGCTGTCTTTCTGTCTCTCTCTCTCTCTCTGCTTCCACCGTCTTGCAATGTGAGACCCCTGGGTCACTGTTGCCACCACCAGATGGACTTTGGAATTCCCAGCCTCAGAAACTGTAAGCGGTAAATTTTGTTTTCTTTATAAATCACCCAGTTGCAGGTATTTTGTTATAAGTAATAAAAACAGACTAATACACATAGGTATTTCCAAGTTGATTTCAAGAGTGTATCAACTTATTGTCTAGCCAGTAATGAAAAAATTAGTTTAAAAACTTGAGAGGTAACAAGTTATGATTTACTTCTTAAGATAATGTGTTATTTTTATTAAATTACAAAGGTAGAAAATTTGCAAAATATAAAATAAAAGGAGAAAATAAAAATAACATATGAAGGTCATTATTTAGGGGCGAAAGGACATAATTTTTGCAACTATCAAATAGTTCAGAAAAACAACACAAAATAATTTTATATAATGTGCATAATATTACATGTATAATAATATGCATGTGATTCATACATATACATGTAAATTGCATATTATACATAAACAATACTATATATTATATGTCATATAACATATATTATACATACATGTTATATATATTCACATATTACATAAAATTATATTATTTTATATAAGTCATGTAATATATGTGTGTGCATGTGTGTGTGGAGAGAGAAAGAAAACAATAAAGCAAATGTAAAATGTTAACAATTGGTGAGCCTGGGTATTCATTGTACTATTCTTGCAACTTACCTACAGATGTGATATTATTTCAAAATAAAAGATTAGATTTTGAATAATATACTTTTAGGATTTTATTTTCTATGCATAAAAATATTATTTTCCACTAATTTAGGGTTCATTATGCAGCCTTTTCAACAGCAGGCTTTGCAATGTTACAGTCGACCATAATGAGGTTTCCATGACCTTTGCATACCATCTTATGGATGTAAACAATTTCCTTCCTGTGGAACTTTTGAGTTGTTTCCAATTTTTCACTAATAAAAATAACATTTCAGGAAGTGTCCCTGGACACAAATCTTTAGTCACATCTTTGATAAATTCCCATACTGGGAATTGTGGGTCAAAAAGCACCCCCATCTCAAAGACCAACGCATTCTGCACCTAGAAATGCAGAAGCACTGCTTTCTCTGCTGCCAGAAACAGAACCTGGCTCAACGCAGCTCAGGTGATAAGCAGGGTCTACTGTGGCTTGTGGGGAGATCTTGGGGCCTCCAGGTGCAGGAAACACAGCCTGGCCCTGGGGACCTGAAGAGCCTGGCGCTACCATCTTTGTATCTGCCTCTGCGGCCATCTCCCCTACTAGCTCCTTCCTCCTCCTGGCAAGAGGGCAGCTCCTCTGGGAGGCTGTGAGTTCTGTGACTCCCCCTCCCTCCAGCTCCTGGGAGCCTTTGCTGTGCTGTGCTGTGCTGTGCACTCTGGCCCCGTGCCCCAGGCCCTCCCTTGCTGGTGAGCTGTTCCTCATGGTGAGTGTAGGTCAGAGAAGTAGTGGATGTGTGGGGTGGGCTTGGTGGGCTTGGGAGCACAGACTCTAGAACAGGCATGAGCGGAGAGGTGGTGACCCACACCTGCAAGTTGCACCCTTCCCTGCATTTTCACTAATGGTTTTCTATGAATCTTAAAAAGAAAAGAAAGGAAAGTTTGATAGGTTTAAATGTCTTATTATTTTGATTGCATTTCTTGGAATACTAGTGATGCTCAGCATTTTTGTATGTTTGTCATCAATTTACATTTCTTCTGTGAAGGGCTTGTTCGTGTCCTTTCACCGCTTTTTATTGGATTTGTTTTTCCTTTATTGAGCTGTATGAAACCTTTATTAAAAATCTTACCCTTTGTCACATAGTTACAAATATTTGTCTCATTTTGCCATTTGCCTTTTAGATTTTGTTTACAGTGTCTTTTGATATTCAGCAGTATCTTAGTCTGTTGGGGCTGCCATAAAAAAAATGCCATAGACTGGGTAATTTATAGTAGAAGTTCATTGCTTACTATTGTGGAGGCTGGGAAGTCCAAGATCAAGGCACCAGCAGATTCAGTGTGGCACCTCCTGCTGTGTCCTCACACTGGTGAAAGGGACAAACAGCTTCCTTGCACCTCTTTTATATGGTCACTAATCACCTCCGTAAAGCCCCACCTCTTAATAACCTCACACTGGCAATTAAGTTTCAACATATGAATTTTGGGAGGACACGTTCAGACCATAGCAGGCAGTTTCTCATGTTTGTAGAGTCAAATCTAAGTCCTTCCTTCCTTCCTTCCTTCCTTCCTTCCTTCCTTCCTTCCTTCCTTCCTTCCTTCCTTCCTTCCTTCCTTCCTTCTTTCCTTCCTTCCTTCCTTCCTTTTTTACTGCAGCTTAACATTTGTAGAAATGCTTCTTCCATTGCTTTCATTAGAAAGGTTTTGTCTTCCATATGCTTATAAATTATTTATCTATATATTTTCTTCTAGTTGCTTTAATTTTTTGTACTGCCTCCCCTCTTGAATGTACCTAGGAGTACCTAATACAGTGCACCGAGTAGGCGCTTAATTAACAAGTGTTTGCTGTTGATTTGCAGCAGGGTAATGAAAGCTCTTTATGGTCTGATGACTTTTGAAAATTATTTGCAAGGCTGCAAATAAGAATTCAAGAAGCAATTTCCTAAATGGTACCCAAGTGACTTTCAGAGGACCAAGCTAATTGAATTCAAGCCATAAGTGGGTGCTGCCCCTCCAGGACAATATCCTCCAGCGGGTAGTGAAGATGAGCTTTTTCCAGAGTTTGGGAGTCCAGTAACAGAAACAAATGAAGATTGAAGTCACCATCTTTCTTCCTCTTCAGAAATTTGAATTATAATGTGCACCTTCTAATGCCTATGATTTCTAAAAATTCAGGGATAATTGTACAAGTGTTGTCTGCAAAGAGCAAAGCCAGAGCATTGTTTTAAAGTGGAAAGTGGTGTTCACAAGCTCACAGCAATGAATCAACTGTCACTGCAAATCTTTTTGCAGTGCCTTTTAGCACATACATTGGAGACAACAATAACATCATTTGTGATTCATGGACTTTGGGTCCCATTTTAGAAAGTTCTCACCAACACCACAACACAACATGCAGTGCACCTGTAAAGATGTGCTGCTTGCTCAGTGTCTCTCTGCTTTCTCAACTTTGGGGAACCATCTTTGATTTGAAATCTTGCTTTTTGGACAGAATAATCGATTCTGTGTTGACTCCTTGACCACAAGATCATGAGCTCTCTTGGTCATTGCAAATCAACATTTGTAGAATTGTCTCTTTTCATCAACATCAAGAAAAAAGGAGCTTGGGATTTCTAAATAAAGTGTCGGGAGAAAATGGATGTGTGTATCACACAGATTATGCTGTTAATGCATTTTTAGATGAAGTTAATATTTTATGGGTTATTAATAATACATGTGTTGAAGGAAAATGCACGTATTCTATACAAGGAAGAGAAAGTTAGAAACTTTCGATTTCACATAGTTGTATCACAGTGTAGTTGTGGCATCCATTTGACAAAATCTTGCCCAGTATGGTTCTTGTATCAGGAATAAGGTTCTTCTGTTGATATAACCTGGAGGGTTCAGAAGTCAGGAGCTTGTGTGCAGTCTCTGGCTGAGGCTGTTGCTGACAGAAGCTCCTGCTTTCCTTACCCGCCACGTGCCCTATCCCCAGCTCCGAGCAGGGTCAGTGCTGGAACATCCTCTGAGAAGAACCTTAGGCTGGGCATAGACATGGCACTTCTCTGTGAGTGTGTACGAGAAGTCTTTCTCACCTTTTAGAATGGGATTCAAACTTAGCAGCAATTTCTGATCAGAATTTAAAAGGGTCTGTCTGTCCCTGTGTTTTTGACCTGGAGGAGAGAACTTAAGCAACGTCTGCTTTCTCAGATGGAGCAAGACATGGAAAGAGGAAGAGGGAGAAAGAGCTGGTGCTGTGATGGCAACACTAAGCCCTGAGGGCCGATGGCATTGAAGTGAGAAGAACATCTCGACACCCATAGGCCCCAGTTTCTGGGGAGGAGAAGCATGTCGAAGCCCCTGCCTCCAGCGTGCTTTCAGTCTAGTTGAAACATCATATTATAATATTATTCTCATTCATGATAAACCTCCCTCATTCTTCCTTATTCTGCAGTACCTTACATTTCACGGCTGAGGATGCAAGTTTCCAAGACAGATCTTTTCTAATTTTATTTCCCTGAAGCTTTGAGGGATCCTATTCCATAATTTAAGTTGCTTCAGGGTTGCTAAAATTGCTTAAACTTTTAGTGAGATCCAAAAATATGTCTGTATGTTCAATTCTTAGACACACTCCCTCTGCAGCATGGTGTCAGTATAAGAGCTCAGCGATCTGGAGGGAGACAGATATGGCTCAGATCTCAGTCCCAGCTCAGAACGTGGGCAAGCGGCCCGTGTCCCCGGCTCCTCCCTCCGCTCCTGTGCAATGGAGATTATTCAGGGGGAGCGCCCTCACTGGCATGCTTCTCAGAGATGAGCTCAGGGGAGGGAGAAGAGAACCATTTAACCAGCGATCAGATGACTGCTCAATGTCCCACTGCAGCCTCTGCCCTGGAGGCAGGACCAGATGGCAGATGCAAATCTATGGTTCCCACGCTTCTCAGAGTATGACCCTCTCACCATGTTGAGTAAGAGTCTAGTAGGTTAAAGGAAACACTTTTTGTACATCATGTCCCTTAAACTGCCAACACCTTCATCTGAAGGTCAATCAATCTGTTTCAGAGCTGGGGGAACACTGACCTGCACTGTCTTCAGGATGGCACCTAAGGGATTTTTATACCATAATATTCCATTTGAATGACTTTAGAAACAATTACTACCCCTCCCATCCCCTATTAAAGGAAGCCAGTCCAGAGCCCCCTGCCCCTACCTCCTACGGCTCTTCTGAGAATAATACATGTGAATTGGGCATCGTTTGTAAACACGTGGGGGGTAACTGTTCATTAGCCATGAGACTTTTTCCCTCAGAAAAGAAAGACGTGGGAAATCCCAGAAAACAAAAGGAGGCCATTGAGCAGCTTTGACATCTTTTATGAGACAATTGTCTTGAAAGCCAGGCCTTGTGGGGGCATGGGGAGTAAGTTTCCTGCATGCCATCAGCATATCAAGAGCTATGTCTAGGGGCCTGGGTCATGGAGGTTACCTACCTGCTGGGGCAGAGAGAATTCTGGATATAATATAGAGGAGAAATACACTTCCACTTGATTGGACAGAGGAAGGGCCTGATTTGGTTCTCTGGCAGGTTTCCAGGCCCTTCCATGGGGCGTGTAGGAAGTGTTGGGATGCTCGCCTACACCCCGTGAGTACATGGACAAGGTGGGTGATGGCTCTGCTGCCACACTTGCCAGAGGCTGTGCCTGCATGAGCAAAGTGCTCCTGAAGCCAAGGACAGTAGAGCAGACTGCAGAGACCGGACTCTGTGAGAGCCACAGCAGGACATACAGTCCCTGTGAACCAGAGGTGGAGCAGGACCAGCAAGAAGAACCAGTGGGCTCAAGCTCAGAGGTCACCCTCTGCAGACGTGGCCGGATGCCAGCAGAATGGGCAAGGAAAACCGGGACTGCATAGGATAGCAAGGGTCCTGTGCTAGTTGACCAGGGCTGTAATGACAAAACACCATAAACTGGGTGGCTTAAACAACAGATATTTATTTCTCACACTGCTGGAGGCTGAGAAGTGCAAGATCAAGGTGCTGGTGAGGTAGGTTTCATTCTGAAGTCTCCTCTCCTGGCTCATAGGCTGCCACTATCTCACTGTGGGCTCACATGGCCTCTTCTGTGTGTGCTCTCGGACAGAGCGGGAGAGAGAGAGAGCTCTCTAGTGTCTCTTCTGACAAGCACACTAATCCTATTGGACCAGGGCCCCACCCTTACGACCTCACTTAACCTTAATTACTTCCTTAGAGTCCCTGTCTCCAAATACAGCTATACTGGAGATTAGGGCTTAACATACGAACACATTCAGTCCATAGCAGATCTGTTGCTACCCAGGGACTCTGTAAGCATATCTGAGACTGTCTCACTCACCCCTCTCCCCAGTAAACCCTGGCACGTGGCTAGCAGTCGTCTTGGGAAGGAGCAGGGTGGTGGCAGAACTCGGAAAAACTGAGCATGCACCTAGGCAGGTGTTACACTTTAACCGGACTGAACCTTTCAGTGCAGTGGAACTGTTGGATTCAGAAGAGACAACACGCTAAGTTCCCATCTCCCCACTTAATAGCAGGATGGGAGTTCTAGAAATGGGCAGGACAGGAAGGGGACACCGTTTATTTTCATGTGCTGAGGGTGCTGTGACTCAACAGCAACACGTGAGGCACAAGGAAAGTGAGTGGCACATGGTCAGCACCCCAAATGTTTTCTATGCTTCTACGGTTAGAAATGTTTGCAATGCCTTCCGGGTTCAGCACTTTTCTTTCCAGGTTCTCTCCGTTTGCAGATGGTTCACCACCCACCAATCAGAAGCCACTTCCTATGCTGGGGCTGGGGGTGGAGGAGGGGGAATCTTGCCCAGCTGCCAGTTGAGAATTAGGCTTGAAACACACTGATCTGAAACAAATGCTTCAACAAAAACATATTTCGCCCATCTGAATTAATTCTGCCATCCGGAAATATTGATGCACACACACGCCAGTTTAATCCACACAAAAGTATTTGTTATCCATTGTAAAGAGCTAGACTTCAGCCTTGCTAATGAAATGTCACAAGCTACCAAAAGAACCCAGAAAAATATCCTGAATTATTTTGTCTTTTATATTTAGCAAACATTTCAGCTAAGGGAGCAAGACTTGGTATTATAATGATGTCAGCGTATAATAATTAAATCTGGCCTACCAGCCTTCAGGTATATTTTTTAACAAAACAAACACAGGAGCTCTGCATGTGCACTCAGTAGATTTTAATGTTAAGCACACATTTGGCAACGTGTACCAGAAAAGTGGGCCATCACCACTAATTCCTTTGGTATCCACGTAATAACATTAGTCAAAAGAAACAACAGTGGATATAACATAAAAGGGTTTATTTTTTTTATAATTGGCACAGGTGAAAAGGTTTATAAAGTCCCTCACTGACATCACTGGGGCAGGTAAAGCCACAGTCTCGTTGGCTTTGATGAGAGGATATTAATCATCTATCCTCATAGCTAACATGGCAACAGTTGTAATATCTTTTTCCTGATGTCTGTTACAGCTGTTGCACCGTTTCAGGCATGTCAGGAAAGCAAAGATGTTTGAACAGAGGAGGAATACTCTGAAAGTCATCAAAAGGACACTTTTTTCTATGTCATTCACTCTTGGTGCTGTTTAATAAAAATGATTTAAAGAAATGCATTTTTTTCTCGGTGCAATTTCAATCATAAGCTTCTTTTTCTTCCCTTCTAAGCTTTGATAAGAAGAACCCAGCATTTTTTAAGATGCTAGAGGCAAGTAAAGTCTCTTCCTCCCATTTCCGCCCCTTCAAGTTCCTGTTGCACTAAGATCTGAGAGAAAGGCCACTGCTTGAAGTCATGTTTCCGGCTGCACCATGGCAGGGCACAGCAGAGTGTGTTTGTGAAACCCTTCTTAAAGAAGTCAGAAGAAAAGCAGAAAGACTTCAGTGTCTCCCCCTAGCCCCCCAACATACACCCCAGACAACGAACTACCCCAGACAGCCTCTTGGGGTCTCAGGATCACAACTGTGCCTGAGGCAACAGACACAACTTGGAAAAAAAAAACACCTTTAATTCTGACTTGCCAGGGTTGCTGCGTTCCATGTGGCTAAAACATCTGCGTGAGTAAAGGAGTCTGCCCATCCCGGACGAGCAGCCTAACTGTAGGGAGGAAGTGGGGATCCGATGGAATCTTAGGAAGCTTTTGGATGGCCTGGTCTCCTGCCTCGGTGGGGAAATGTCCCGTCAGCCTGGGACAGACAAAAGAAGGCTGGAGGGATTTCCATAATGATTCAGTCCCTGGTGCGGGCTGCTTCAGCAAGTGACAGCCAATTTCAAAAGTCTTCTAATAGAGCTAGACATTCATGGGTAATTATCAAGTATTAATGAAAATACAAATGTGATATCTCTATAATGTAGAACCATCTGTGATGAACTTAGTCTAATCACTTAACACATCATTTCCTTTGCTTTTGCAATGTGCACGCAAACACTCTCACACAAACCCACAGTGGATCATTTTTCTATCATGTTCTTATTTCCTTAACTGTCAGATCTCCTGCTGGGTGGCCACAACACCCCCGCGCCTGCTTGTCCTGCCTCTGAAGTGTCTCATACCCAGACTGTGGGTCATTTGATGCAGTCAGAGACCAGGTCCACTGCTGGCAATTTTCATACCAGTAAGTGTTGAAATGGGGGGAATTTTGAAGCCATAGATTTTTCAACCACTCTTCCACAATTGGTTGTTTCACAAATTATTCTTTCAAAGAGCCTTGTTAAATCTGAGCAAGCATCTGCTGACTCACTCAGGGCGCACACACTTCCAGGAAGTTCAGTTGGCAGTAGACACCAGCTAAAAAAACCAAGGCAATTGTTTTTCCATTATTCCATTACCAGCTGGCAGAGAGGACAAATAACCAAAATAGGAATTTCTCCTTCGACATGAAGTCATGGAGACCACAGGGAGAGAGACTGGTGCTGTTGCAGCCTGGTCATCGCAAATGATTTCAAATGTTACTCGGTCCAAGCTCATGAACATCAGCTAAAATCTTTCATCCTGCGACCTGCCGCATCATTGCAGAATTGTTCTAGGCCAGAATCAAAGTGCACTCAGATGTAAATAAATCGATTCCAGAAAAGAATTTGATTGTTGAAGTATAATGGTAAATTCTATTTGGAATTTTCCAAATCCTCAAAGTGTTTCCTGAAGTCTGATTTTAATAAGAGAATCCAACAAATGGCCAAGTCCTGAGAGCAATATAAGGGATGGCTGTTATTATTTCATATTTATTATAACATTATTATATTTCTGTTGAAACCTTATAACAGAAAAGAAATGCTGGATATCTGAAATTTGTTTATCAGCATTAAAAGACAAACAACTTCAACAACAATCGGAAAAGAAAATCAGTTGACAGAAAACCAAACTTCTGTTTCCAGCCTGTCCTGAGCTAGCTGTCCAGGGGAAAGACCAGCTCAAACCAGACATCATCCATTCCTAACCAGTTCTCGACCTCAGACACCTCGGAACTGTCCTCAGACATACATTAGTCAATGGCATTTAATCTTATGTGACTTTTATTTATTCTTTAGATTTTAAGACTTGCCATCAGGTTTCCAAAGGGGATAAGCTCTTTATGACCATTTTTGAAAGTTGGCTCCATCCAGGCATTCTCTCTTCAAATGTTAGACATAAATCCACTTCTTGAAAAGGGTCACAGGACAGTCTAGAAGTGGCTGGGCTCTGAATTTAAATGATGGGTTGGGAAAAGCTTTGGAAACTCTCTGGGGATATGAAAGAAAAATAAGAAAAGGTGTGTAGGATCTTTTTTTTTTTTTTTTATTAAGTTTTATTTTGTCGATATACATTGTGGCTGATTATTGCTCCCCATCACCAAAACCTCCCTCCCTCCTCCCTCCCCCCTCCCCCCCAACAATGTCCTTTCTGTTTGCTTGTCGTATCAACTTCAAGTAATTGTGGTTGTTATATCTTCTTCCCCTCCCCGGTTTGTGTGTGTGTGTGTGTGTGTGTGTGTGTGTCTGAATTTATTTATTTATTTTTAGCTCCCACCAATAAGTGAGAACATGTGGTATTTCTCTTTCTGTGCCTGACTTGTTTCACTTCATATAATTCTCTCAAGGTCCATCCATGTTGTTGCAAATGGCAGTATTTCATTCGTTTTTATAGCTGAGTAGTATTCCATTGTGTAGATGTACCACATTTTCTGTATCCACTCATCCGATGATGGGCATTTGGGCTGGTTCCAACTCTTGGCTATTGTAAAGAGTGCTGCGATAAACATTGGGGAACAGGTATACCTTCGACTTGATGATTTCCATTCCTCTGGGTATATTCCCAGCAGTGGGATAGCTGGGTCGTATGGTAGATCTATCTGCAATTGTTTGAGGAACCTCCATACCATTTTCCATAGAGGCTGCACCATTTTGCAGTCCCACCAACAATGTATGAGAGTTCTTTTTTCTCCGCAACCTCGCCAGCATTTATCGTTCAGAGTCTTTTGGATTTTAGCCATCCTAACTGGGGTTAGATGGTATCTCAATGTGGTTTTGATTTGCATTTCCCGGATGCTGAGTGATGTTGAGCATTTTTTCATGTCTGTTGGCCATTTGTATATCTTCTTTAGAGAAATGCCTACTTAGCTCTTTTGCCCAGTTTTTAATTGGGTTGCTTGTTTTCTTCTGGTAAAGTTGTTTGAGTTCCTTATATATTCTGGATATTAATCCTTTGTCAGATGTATATTTTGCAAATATTTTCTCCCACTCTGTTGGTTGTCTTTTAACTCTTTTAATTGTTTCTTTTGCTGTGCAGAAGCTTTTTAGTTGGATATAATCCCATTTGTTTATTTTTCCTTTGGTTGCCCGTGCTTTTGGGGTCGTATTCATGAAGTCTGTGCCCAGTCCTATTTCCTGAAGTGTTTCTCCTATGTTTTCTTTAAGAAGTTTTATTGTTTCAGGGTGTATATTTAAATCCTTAATCCATTTTGAGTTGATTTTAGTATACGGTGAGAGGTATGGATCTAGTTTCATTCTCCTGCATATGGATTTCCAGTTATCCCAGCACCATTTGCTGAAGAGGCAGTCCCTTCCCCAGTGAATAGGCTTGGTGCCTTTGTCAAAGATCAGATGGCAGTAAGTGTGTGGGTTGATTTCTGGATTCTCTATTCTATTCCATTGGTCAGTGTGTCTGTTTTTATGCCAGTGGTGTGTAGGATCTTTACCTAAGAAAGATTGTTCTTTAATATCATAGATTGAATTAAAAATTTGTTTAAAAAGCATTTAAAATATAAATAGAAACGTAGCATCCTGGAAAAGGTCAAATAAGTTCAAGAAAGCAAGAATTAACTTAAGGTAAGCTTGCCATGCTGCTGAAATGGTTTCTAGGAGTAAGAAGAGCATGAAAGACAACAAAATAGGATTATGAAGTGTCTTGTTTGCATGACTGATTTTTGCTGGAGCGATACCCTTGAATTCAGTGGTCTTTTGGAGCATCTCACTGCCAAGTTGAGGGACTGGGATGAACAACTCATGGCCCCTGTGCTCTTGGGTTTCCCGGGACACTTCTGTTTCCACCTCTACTTACTACAGGAACAGTCACGGTGTGTTTGCTTTGGGCCGGTTGTTCTTCCAGTAAGCACTCAACTCACGCTGACTTTTTCTATTCCCATACAATCCAATTGTATTAGTTCTTTTCTATTGCTTATAACAGAATACCTGAAACTGGATCATTTATAAAGAAACAAAATTCGTTTCTTACAGTTTTGGAGGCTGGGACGTCCACAGTCCATGGGGTGCATCTGGTGAGGGCCTTCTTGGTGGTGACTCTACAGTGACACAGGGTGTTGCACAGCAAGAAATTCATGAGCGGAGAGCTGACCATCTCACTACCTCTCCTTAAAAAGCCATCAGAACCAGACCCATGACAACCCATTGCTCCATGAATGGATAAATCCATTCATGAGGGCACAGTCCTTGAGAACCAATCACCTTTCAAAGGCCCCACCTTTCAAATATCATAATCAGATTTCCCACTTCTTAACACTGCTGCAGTGGAGATCAGGTTTCCAACACATGAACTTTGGGGGGACGCATAGCACCAATGAAGGAGCCACTATAACTATCTGCATTTTCTAGTAGAGAAAACTGAGGCAGTTAAACAACTTGCTGTGCCAGTTATTGATGGTATTCTCTCTCACCTCCAAATTCACCCTTTTTGCCTGCTCTATTAACGTGGATTCAGGCCCTTTAAGTATTTTCCCTTTGCCTGCTGGTGCAATGTTAAGCCTTGCCAGTAGGGGGAGATGGAGAGACACTGCAGGACAAAGGGGTGCTGCTCCCTAGATCCTACGCCTGCTGGGCAGGCTCCAGAGCCAGGCTCCTGCGGTGCACTCAGCCAGCAGCCCCAGGGACCAGCTGCTTGCCCAGCACCCTGCCTGAGGTGGTATTGTGGCAAAGTGCCTCCTATGAGACAGCTCCCTGTGCATACAGAGGGCAGATTTCTGGAAATTCCAGAGGGTAGATTTCCAACAAGTTCCATCAGAATGACACCATAGAAACTTCTCTGTCATCTGCTGAGCCACACCTGTTCCCTCTCAGCCCAGGGCTAGGAGTGGACGCTCTTCCTGGAGGGAGCGCTGCTCTTTTGTCTGCTGTTCCTACCTACATTCTTTAGAGCAATCTTTACTTCTTACTAAGCAATCCCCACGACTCCAGTCCTCTGTTATGGTTAATAATAAACCTTCTTGTTCAAGTTACTGTGTCGTTTCTCTCTCCTGGCTGGACACAGACCAGGGAGCAGCAGCCAAAATTTGAGTCCAGGAAGTCGGCTCCTAAGCCTCCACTCCTGACAGTGTTGTCAGACCACCTCCCATGGGCAGGATGGCACAGGCTCTGATGCAATGTGCACCACAGTGAAGTTTCTAATTTACACTGGACGGCAGGGCAGGGAGGGCACAGTGTCAGGAGAGAACCTCGAGGCAGAGTTTTTAAACAGTTTTCCAACAGACACGTAAAGCAAGAGCGGACAGCATGTGCAGCAGTGGGAGGAGGGAGGGAAGGGTGGCAACCCAGGAAAGGGACAGAGGTGTCACCAGGGCTTCTGTTTCACTCCCCAAACTTCCATCTCATTCAAGGGAGATTCCTAGCGAGATTTAGGGATCCTAAATCTTGCTCTCAACAGTTTTCCCTGCTTCTCTTGTATCAGCTCTCTGGGAGGCGCCATTCTCCACGGGGGCATCTGAAGCACGAGGACTTCCCTGGAGGCCAGAAGGTGGAGGAGGAGCAGGTGGGTGGCACCCGCTGGGCCTGGGCGGCATTCACACTGAGCGTCACCTATCGCAGCTGCCCCGTCCACAGCAGAGCACATACCAGAAACACACTCGCATCTTTGTAACAACTGCATTTATTTCCATTTTTGTTGTAAAAACTAGTTTGTCCTTAACTCCCAAAACACACATTCATAAATAATGAATATTGTAAATGTTTGGAAAAACAAATAGTGGAGTTGGAGTCACTAGGCCATTTTTAACAACCCAACTTGTGGGGGGCAGATGTGCCGAAACACTGAAGCTCTCTGCACATTCGACCCCCAAAAGTTGCCCCCCAAAAGGGCTTTCATCAAAATACATTGTTTTGCTTTGTGCAGAAAGGTGCTGTGAGGGGGTAGGGAGGGTGGGTGGGGGCGGGGAGCTGCGCTGACTGCTCCAGGTCACGCAGACACAGACCGCTCGCCCCAGAGTCTCAGGCACAGCACCCACTTATTTGCAAAATCAGCCTCTGGTGTTACATGGTGCACAACTCCAGAAAGTTTTAAAGCAATGTGATGACCCACATGGAGTTTGCAGAACTGGCCGACATTGGGATTAGTATTTACAAAGTGATGGATTTTGGTCCTTGAAATTTGATGGAAAAATATCCCCCAGGGATCTAAGCACACATGAGTGCACAAGACATTTCTGTTTGGGTGGAAATGGCCAGGGAGGGGAGTGAGAATCAGAAGCAGAAGGTAAAGTTTGGATGTAAAGAGATGAAGGGGACTCAGTCTGGTGGGTTCCATTGTATTGGTTTCTCCGCAACAGGTTGTTGACCTATTTCTTCGAGGGCTATTATTTCTGCTGGGTTTGGGTCAATAATTCAGGACATGATGGTTTCCTTTATGAAAAAAAAATCATAAGTAATACAAGTGTTTTCACTTCATCAAGATAATGCTAAGTTTAATGGCTGGCCCAGCGTTTGAAGTCGTCCACGTCTGGGCGGTGTGGTCAGCAGGGCAGCCTGTGGTTAGACCGCGTTCCTTTGAAGGAGCTGGTCCAGTAATTGCTAGAGGGGCAGGAAACAGAGATGTCAAGTTCAGGGTCACCACTGCACCCCATGCACACCACCCCTGCAGGGACGAAGCGCTACCTTTTTGAAGACTTCAGCGCGGAGCCTGTTGCTCTGTAAGATCACCCTTTTCTTTTGCTCTTCTCTTTTCTTTCTAACTTCTGGCAAGTTATTATAGATTCTGAAACAGATTCAGGAAACATTTTGAATGGTGCCCGACAGTGTGTTCCTGTGGCGGGGCTGTGTCCTGTCTTTCGGCAGCTCTCTCATCTCAAGGGGAGGATCGCTGCATAGGGGCTGCCTGGAAACTGTGACATGCAGGGTGAAGGGCTTCCCAGCCAGTCCCCAGAACAGGGCTGCATGCAGGGATAGTGCCTTGTCTCTGTGCTTCGGGGCCAGGGCAACAGGCAGAGTCCTCCGTCGGGGCAAAGTTAGAGAGGCCACTTGCTTATTTACAAGTCACTTTTCTTGTCCCTTCATTCTCTATGATAATTAACTACTTTTAAATGAGGGATTCTAAGCCTGCTCGGTGCCATCCTGATTGTAAACCTCGCCCCAAATACATTTCTGACACTCAGTTTTTGCCTTGTGACTTAGAAAGGATCAGTGAGTAAATTAACTGAAGTAGCAGGAACTATAATACTGGAATAAAACTCACATAAATGTATGTGTTTTTACCTCCACCTATTGCATTTCTAATTAAGCTGCTACCAAAAACATCCCAGGCACAATAAGTATTATGTTCTTGTTCTGATGTAAAAGTAGGAGCTTCCAAGTTACAAGCAAGGCCCAGGGGATCCTTCTTCTAGACACGTCTTTCCTACTTCCTAACAGAAACTTCTCCTGTACTGAGACCAACCAATATTTCTGCTAGAATCCACTGACACAGTGGAATCACTGTAGCCTGTTTTTGGGTTGCTATACACATGGCACTCAGCTAAAACACCTTCTATTCATTTTTTTCTTATGTTTGAAAGCCAGATCCAATCTGTTTAAAATGTTCCATCATTAAAATAATAAGTAGAGAGTATAAAAATTATAATGACAATATTAGCAGGTGACATCTTGGTTATAGGGAACTAGGCTAATCACTTGACACGAATGATCACATTTAATCCTCACAACAGTTGGAAGAGGCATATAGTGTCCCACTGTTACATAAATGAGGAACCCAAGCCCCAGCAAGATCAGGAGACTTGCCTAACTCCCCTCGGTCAGCTGGTGGTGGGCTGACATTCCAACTTCAGCTGACTCTTACCACCCAACAGTGTCACCCAACTATGTAGCATAAAGCTACTTATGAGGTCTGGGAAATGCTCGTGCCCAGTACAGTGGCTGGCATACCCTGGGCATCAACACACATTTAATGAATGCATAAATAAGTGAACACAGAGTTCCTACATTCAGGAGTGATTCTAGAAAGGACCAGGAGAGACCATAAAGAAATCAGTAGGAAAGCTCACATGTACCAAAGCTCTGTAAAGAAAATTTCTTCAGATCCATGTAGACCTATCTTCCTGATACTAACCATCTGAATCATCTGGAGAGTTTAAAATTAAAACCACCAGGTCCCACCTCTGTAGCTTCTGACTCAATGTTTTCTTTTCCTTTTTTGACTGACTCAGTATTTTCTTTAAAAGCTTCCCAAATGAATCATGGTCCATTCATACAGTGGACCACTCTGTGGGTAGTCAAAACCAATGAGGAAAATAATCTATATCTGATGACACAGAATGAGCTCACAGACATAAAGCGAAAAAAGCAAGCCACAGGAAGATACTCTACAGGATGATGCCATTTATGGTTAGAAATCACATAATTGCATATGTAAAGACAGAAGTCTATTTTAAGGCAGAGAGAAAGGCCTGGAAGGAGGCGCAGAAGACATAACTGTGGGCATCTCGAGAGACAGGACAGGGACGGGGAAAGTGGGATGGAAAGGGGAAGGGGATGGTTGGTCATGAGGGAAATTTAGCTTTATCTCCATTGCCTCAAGTTTTAAAATGAAAATGTAATTTAACCATATTATTAAAAATAAAGAATGCCAAGAAAAGAAAGCTCTGGTGTGCTTCTGTGGGTGAGCCAAGGTCAGAGCCCACCCAGGACGCAGCCCACAGAGCAGAGCGAAAACCTGATTGCTGCCTCCATCAGAGGAGACCAGCAGGGGGAAGCCAGTGACGGGGGTGAGGGGACAGCCCCAACTCACTCCTCTGTCCCCTTGGAGCCTCAGTTTCCTCCTCATTAAAATGATAGGACCATACTCTCGGTCCACTAACGCTGCTTCGAGATCTCTTATTTTAATTGCCTCGTTTGCAAAGGCCAATAATAGTAATAGTAGTAGTAGTAGTAGCTTTGGGTTTGGGGACTTGGAGGGGAAGATTTGGCTGAATTTGCCACTCAACTGAAAAGGGAATGCTTTTGGCATGAGGTGTACACAACCGTACACTTCTAAAACAGCAAGTCTTAAAACCCAGGGGGCCCTTTAAAAACCCCAGCTAGAATGCTAAGGGTCAGGTCTTCAATGGGATGGTCCCCTCTCTTCACTTTCACCTCCTTATTTACAGAGGCTCCCTATCGATGATCAAAGTGACCTAATAACATTGGAAACAACATAATCACGGTAAGAGCAGAGATTTTGTGCCTGGAGTGGGGAGAAAAGTATTCTTCCTATTTCAATGGTTTCTCTAAGTGCACTATCAATTTGATTTAATTATTATAATTCCTCCCAGTGCTAGAAACTTTATTATAAGCTACAGTAATGACATTTTACTTGCATGAACTTGGCCAACACTGCTGAGCTATTTCATTTTGGTTAGGAGGCCAGGTCTCAAAGAATGGCAGCCTTTGTGCGCACCAGGTTGGTGAGGGTCAGTAGGAGACTTGAATAGCAATCAGCCAAGCAGGACAGGGAGAAAGTGCTGGCCCCGTGGAAACTGCCGGAGATGGAGCACCAGGAAAGCCAGCTCGAGGCCCCTCCCTGGCTCCACTGGCTCCCACGCACCATAGGCTTCCAAGTTTGGATTCTTTCCTTCAGGCCTTGCCCACAGGCAAGGCTCTCAGGAGAAACAGCTTCCCTTCTCTTTATAACGTTACCTTCAAAGGTGTGGTGACTAATAGCTCCTGCCCAGTGTGGCAATGTGAATGGGCAGGCAAGTTCCAGTTAAGAGTCTGGGGACCTCTCAGAGACCAATTACTGGACTGGTTCAGAATCCAAGACCTACCACTTTCCTAAGGTTTTGCCAAGATGAGCATTAACATTCAGAGTCGCAATTCAACAACTGTACTCGTTTTAGCAAGTTTTTCAGATTTGTGGCCAGGAAGACCTAAGGCCTTAAACAGAGACCTAGAAATAATGGTTCTGCTGGGCAGCACCTGGACCCATCAAAGCACCCTCACTCCCCCCTCCCCAAATTCTTTCCAATTTACACTATAGTCCAGTACCTTTTAGATCGCATATGCATCTCCTTCTCTGAAATGTACCTTTCTTTGGGTTTGAACAAGTTATCTGGAAAAAATGGAAAGAGGATTAATTTCAGAAGGTACAGAATATCACACATTTCTAGGGAAACAGTGGTGAATTTAGTACAAACTCTGTTATTGATTCTTTTTTTTTTTGTCATTTTTGTGACCGGCCGCACCGTGCTCAGCCAGTGAGTGCACCGGCCATCCTTATATAGGATCCGAACCCGCGGCGGGAGCACTGCTGCGCTCCCAGCGCCGCACTCTCCCGAGTGCGCCACAGGGTCGACCCCTGTTATTGATTCTTAACCTAAGCCACAGCCTGTTACAAAGGCTGCAAGACTCAGTAGAGACTCATACACTATAAGTGGTTGTATTGACAATTGACCAACCACAGTCATCTTGACAATAGTTAAGGGCGGGCATGAAGAATGTTAGCACATTGGATTTTTAAGGCCTCTAAGGGTAAGGAAATCTCCCAGCTATCCCTAGAGTGTTTGGAGAGCAGGGGGTTTCACTCATGTCTATGGTTCTCCAACAGGCTGCTCAGCCTCTGCAGGATGAAGACCACTTTGCTCCCTTTCCCATGTCCAAAAAGCTAATGGACAACAACACAATAGTCATGTATGCTCAGTGTTCTTTGAGAGAGTAGAGAGGTTAAAATTCACTATAAGACTGGAATGTTTTTCAACGTAAGTACGTATTACTAATCACAATGATATTTACAGATGGCACACTTGAAAATAGCATGCATTAAAAAAAACAGTGTATGCCCTTTTGCAATAACTGAGAAGGGGACTTTTGCAACGACTCTGAAATTCCCATGAGACCTTCAGTCCCATAGGTTAGCCAAGGGTCTGGCACACATAAATGCTCCTGGGGTGCTTCTTGCATGGGGGTGTATCTGAGCAGCAGCCATGCCTTCTGGAACCCTTGGACAGTAACCAGCTCACGGCCTTCATTCAGCGTAAGCAGACAGGCCACTTGGCATCCTTACAAAGCATCGCAGAATTGCAGTGGGCTCCTGGGTGTGTTTCTGTTCATCTCCCCCGACCCCTGGGCCTGTGCCCCCTTGCTCATTTCCAAGAGTAAACAAAAGCAAATGTGAGCTATTAGACACACCACTGTCTGTCCTGTTTCCAGAACTCTTTTCAGCCTGTTCTGCCACAGCAGATGTTTGAATTCTGGGCCCAGCAGCCCACGTTAGGTGCAAAACAAGCAGGTCTCTGTCTGGGAGGTCTCCCCAGCCAGGGGCTCCACCCCACCCTGGGAAATGTTATCATGTTGGCTGCTGCTGACTATGAGTTTTCATTTTTATTTTATTTTATCAAGAGACAGTGTAGTTGATTTTCGTGTCCCTTTACCAGTTCCTCTTTTTTCCCTTTCCCTTTCCCTCCTCCCCCATCAACATCATATCTGTTCACTTATCTTAACAAGTTCAAGGAGTTGTTGTGTTGTGTCTCTGCCAACCCCCATTTATTTGTTTGTATATTTATTTATTAATTTATGTATTTATTTATTTTTGACTGTGAGTTTTCATAACAGCCCCAAGCCCAAATGATGAATGGCAGGGGCCTTCCTGGCTGGGAGGACAGAGAGAGGCAGAAAGGAGAGGGCCTGCCCTGCGCACGGCTCCCACCTCACCAGACTGGGAAGAGCACACCTAGGGGGAGCGGCTTTCGGCACTTGGAGAGGCAGCAGCCAGGGAGGGGCAGGCAGCAGCATCGTACACCTGAGTGCAGCCTTAGGGTTTACGACAACACTGCCAGCCCTTAGCGGACACCTCCTCGTGTGATCTCAGTCGTTACACCAACCCTGTGACATGCTCATGACTTTTAGCATTTTAGGGTTGAGGTCATTGAAGTTCAAAAGGGCTACCTGCTCAGGTGCACACAGTAAATGAGTGAGTGGCAGAGCTGGGCTTCAGTCCACGTCAGCCCAGCCCTGTCCACACTCGCCACTAACCTCAGTACACTGCCACCAACTCGTGGCTGCATATTTGCATCCCACATACTCCTTCCCTTCCCTCTACACTTAATGAGCAATTACGATGTTGCCAGGGGATGCTCCCAGTAAAAAATAATAGATAAGATCCTGCCTCTGCGGGGTTTCAATTGTTCAGAGAGGAGCTGGACAATTAGCAAACCAGCTACAAAGTATCTGCCAAGTGCTCTAATGAAAATGAAATGCCGCCCTCTGGTAAAGGGGGACTGGGTGGCAGGAAGGCCCGTTGCAGAGGAGATTTTAAACCCAGACCCGAATGACCACAAGGGCCAGTGTGGGCGGATCTGGGAGAAGGGAACAGTGAGTTCCTGTGGCAGGAACCGGATGAGGATCTTGGTGGTTGCAGCAGAGGGAGGGAGGGCACAGAGGTGAGGACAAAGACTGCTGGGATTCTTACCCAGGTTACATTGACAGCCGACTGGAGATTTGGACAAAGATTTCCATGCACGGGCATTGGAATCCCAACCAGAATCTTCAGATGACTCTAACATGTGCCAGAATCAGGAACCACCTACGTTGGGTTTTGCAAACCTGTTTAAGGAGCTTTGCAAGCCTATTAAAAAGTTTACCTACAGAGTAAGAGAGATGGAGAGCCATATGGAGTTTAAAACAGGAGATCTGATTTTTACTGTTAAAAGATGACCACAGTAGCTCTTCAGAACATGAACTGGGTGGTGGAGATGCAACAGTGGCAGCAGGGTGACAGGCCAGGCAGTTGCAGCCAGGTGGATGACAGACGGCAGTGCTCAGTGTGCAGAGTAGCCACGTGGCTCATCTATCCTGGACAGGTGCAAAGTGAGTCGTGGGGCCAAGAGAGATGAATCAAGGATGACTCCAGGCTTTGAGTTAAGCAACCCATTTATTTGACAATTAAATTTTTATCTCCTTGGTACTAGGTAGTCACAATACAAAGATAAATAAGACTAAGAGCTCAGAGCCTAGGATGAGAGCCAGATAAATAAGGCTCTTAGGTGTCAGGACCAAAGCTTGTGCAGGGCGAAGGAGGCCTCCGGGAACAGTGGTCAGGTCCACCAGGGGAGAGGGGGTCTGGGAAGACTCAGAGCAGGAGACAGCTGAGTCATGAAGCAGAACAAGGTGTTCCCTGACAGCTGGTGGGGGCTGGGGGTGAGAGGAAGGGTGGCCCAGGACCACAGGGACCTGCCTGCAGCAAGAGTCGGCTCCTCAAGGATGCATGCTGCACGACCACAGTGGTAGGTGGAAACTGCCCTGCGTGTGCTCTATGCAAAACTACAGTGAGGACCCCACCTGTCAATTCTCTCCTAATGGAAGTCCTGTCTTTGCAAAATTAGTGACTGGTGAGAACAATTTTCAGCCTACTTATAGGGCTTTTATGGATTTTTCTTGAAGCTTCGCATATTCCAATTCACCGATAGAAGCTGCAGTTGTATTTACCTTCCATTATCATTCAGATAGGGGAGGGTTTTGTTTTTTCCCCTCCAATAAAGTTACTAAAGCAAATTGCCCATTTTGTATTTCTGAAAAAAATGTTTTTCCCAAATGTCTTGCATCTGGGTCATTACTGAATACAAACAGAGGGCCTATTGTTAATTTAATTTGGCAAAGCCAGGCTTCCTTAAACCCTTGCCTGTTACAAAGTCAGCAAATAACCAGGTACCAAGATTTTGGAACTTCTGAGGCTGCTCTAGTAAAATCAAGTCTTGACATCCCATTAATCTCCATAAACACATGGAGGTGTTTTTTATAATCCCCACAATGGATGTGTGCATGCGTGCACGCGCGCGCGCGCACACACACACACACAGACAGGTGGTCTCAACATCCAGACAGCTGACAGTGTCACCAGGATCACCCTACGCCAACATGATTGGTTGTTTATGGGGCTTGAGCTGTTTTTCCTCCATGCAGAGCCCTTATCTACAGCTCTGATTGCAAAGCTTTATTTTCCCTGTTGAACGAGTAATCTAAATGATAATCAAGTTCACATGATTTATTACGACAATGCCCTCCCAGAAGCCTATTTTCTGCAGTTGCCCTGAGCACTTTGAAGAATGTTTCAGGCATTTGCTTTTCTATCTTAGAAAGACCAAAACCAAGAGATGCCTGTTGGAGATGATTCAGCAGGGAGCCAGCAAGCCAGCTTGAAGTATAGATGCCGAGTCTACACCTCCCTGAATCTGCTATTGAAGATGGGCCTTCTCAAAAGGAATAGAAATAGGGTGTATTTTAGGGAGACCCCAACATGTTTGTATTCTAAGATCACAAGGCTATTCATTTTGCTGATTTCAAAGCCAATGGGCAGCTGGCTATCTTGCCGCTGGAGTAATTTACATCATGGTTTTCAAGACTTAAATCCAGTTACTTGCACATCATTTCTGTTCAGCTCACCATGGCGGAACCTCTCATTTGCTTGATGTGGGCAACAGCAGAGCAGTCTATCTTGGACTAATTAGCCCTCCAGAAATTAAACCGTACACCGTGCAAAGGTGAGATAGGCTCATGGTAACACCTTGTGCTGGATAAACATTTTCATTTTTCCAGAATCACTTCCAGCTTCTGTGGAATCCCGCCCCCGCCTGGCAGTTGCATGTGGCGACCAGCTTGTGCTCGGGGCCTGGAAGGTCAGTGGAAGCTGCGCAGATGCTGCATTTATATGAAAACGATGCTGTGTGCCAATTATCACCTGGACACACCAGGGAGATGCTGATGTCACAGTTTGTAGGTGCAACAAGGCTCTCAGACCCTTCTGGTGAAGGAATACAAAATTAAGAAATAAAAAATAAAGCAGAGAGTCTCCAGAAAGATCTATCCCTTTTTGCATTCTCATTTTGAGAAATAAGGTGTGAATGGGTTCCTGGTTAAGGATGTGAATCATTCTCCTTGCGGAGAGCTCAGCTCCTGCGCAGAGAGATTCACCATCAAGCTCAGAGCAGGGCACAGTCTCGGGGCCTCCATGGAAAGAGACTGCTAGGGAGTTACAGGATGGACTTGAGAATAGGTCTGCCCCTTCGGGATGGGGGGTGGTGATGAGAAGGGCCCACCATGAGCTGTGGTGGCCCACGGGCCTCCTGCAGATCTTCCTATGGGAGAACCCTCGACACTACGTGGGTAGATGAGGCCAGGGGACCACAGCTTCGGTTCCCCAACCAGAGGAAACCAGAGCCCCAAGTCAAACATGTCTATGTAAAACATTTGGGGAGAAGAGTGGAGTCTTGCATTCCCTGACCCCATCCTATTCTATCTCCTGGACCCAAGAGCACTGTCATCAGTCCCCACCTCCTCCAGACTCCCTCAGGGTCCTCTACTATGATTCTAGACTTGTTTACCACTGTCTGCCTGGCCAACTCTCTCCCCAGGTGGCACGTGAACCCCTAGAGAACAACCCTGCTCCTTCCCATCTATACTCCATCGCTATGGTCAAAAGACACCAAGTGCTTAATGTTTTTGTTTATTGGTTGGTTATTCCTCAAGAGATCCAGCAAGGGACGAAGGGGCTCAAGGATCTCCCCATAAACTTCAGGGACTGCTGAGGAGGGCTGGCCCGTACCACCTCATAACTCGCATTGCCAGTCCTGCCAAGGACCCATGGAACAAACTGAACTGTGTGAATTTAGTTCCCCTCAATGTCAGCAGGATCAGAAACTCTCAAATCAAACCAAATTCCTACTCAAGACCAGAAATGCACAAAGTAAACCCCAGTAAAGGCCTCCTGCCAATTGCCTAAAACATGCATTTCCCCCAGGGGAGCTCTGCAGCAGCTGGCACAGTGATGTACAGTATTTTCTGCAATGAGCACACTGTTGCGGGTGAAGGCAAACCAGATGTAAAATGGGCAGCTTCACCCAGCCTCTAGGATTTAATGACCCCAAGTCTTAATGACCTCACTAAATATGACAGGAAATTTATAGTTCCTTTCTGCTTACATAAAAATAATATGAGCATCAGTAAATTAAACAGTATGCTTTTATGGTGTACATATGATAATTCCTTTGGATCATTCGATCTTCCATAACATGGTAAAGTTGTCTCATGTCTAAGTCTAAAGACCTGGGGTCAGTTTAGGTCTCTGCTCAGCGCTTTGTGCCCTGGGACAAGCTACTTGAGCTCCCTAAGATTTGGTTCCACCTCTGCTCAGCGGAGGAACATCGTCTGCTTTAAAGGTTCTTCGAAGGACTCATGGGAATGATTCATATGAAGTGCTCTATAAACCATGAAGAAGCTAACAGCAGCAGCAACACTAACTACCACCTGTCCCATGTGTCCCCCTCTGCACTGGACCCTTACCCCCTGATTCATGTTTCAAGTCACCCTGACAACAAACCAATAAGCAGGTCTTCTCTCCTCTTTCCAGGTGAGGAAATGGGGGTCTCAGGTCTCTAAGTAACTAGCTAGGAAACCTGAAAGTTGAATACTGAAGGAATCAATGGGATTTTTATCCTCTGCAGAAGATATAATGCTGTGATTCTCAACATAAGGGTTATATTTTCACATAAAAGCCAACATCTGTATGGCTTCCACTTACCTTCCAGTCCCTGAACCAGCAGCATCAGCATCACCTGGGAACGTGTTACGGATACAAGTTCTCAGTCCCCACTTCAGGTCATCTGAATCAGAAATTCTGGGGTTCAGCTTGTGATCTGTGTCTTCACAAGTCCTCCAGGTGATTCTGATGCTCGCCTAAATCTGAGGACCGCTGTTACCTTGATAGGATGTAACAAGAGTGATAAGGAAAAAAGCCAAGTCTCTGCATGGGTTTTGAGGCTTCGAGGAAGGACTCCTAGATATAATACAAGATGCCCAATTAAATTTGCATTTCAGATTAAAAACAAATACTTCTTTAGCATGGGTATGTTCCATGTAATATTTGGGATGTACTTACACTAAATAAAGTTTCATTGTTTATCTAAAATGCAAATTTAACTGGGCCTCCTATATTTTCATTTGATAAATCCAGCACCCCTACTTTGAGCATTTGGAGAGCCTCTCCATGCCATGGCCACAAATGATGAGGCCCCAGCCTCATCAAAGTATGACAGCTCAACAAACTATGACATTGAGGCCCTAGCCTCAGGGTCCCCAGAGTCATAGTTTGAGACAGCTGCATTTGAAGGCGACGCTGGAAGGTGAGCCTCTTCTGTCGCTATGCAGTTAGTTCTCTGGCAGTTTACTGCTTCTTCCAGTCATTTTCTCAGCACATTGGTATGGATGAGCCCACACCCCAATTTGCTTTTCAGTGGTTTTCTCATATTGTGACATCTGTGAAGCACTTTCCAAAGAGAATGTGACTGGCTCCTCTTTTTTCCAAAGGACTTTGTGTTGGCACTAGCAAGGTGGTATTGTTACAGAACACTTATTCTTTTTTAAAAGAAATAATAGCTAAAAATTTCTTAAATCTGGGGATAGATATAAACATTCAGAGATAGCAATACTGAAAGCTGAAAGATCTCCAGTGAGATTCACCCCAAAAAAGGCAATACCAAGATATAGTAAAAATCAAACCGTCAAAAATTAAAGACAAAGATAGAATTTTTTTATTGAAACATAATTGATTATACATATTTATTGGTTTGAGTTGAATATCAATACCTGTGTACAATATGTGATCAAATCAAGATAATTAGTATATTTATCATCATAAAATGTAATGACATTTTGTGACCCTTAACCAGTTTCTTATTAACCCTCCCTCCCCCTCCCCCCTCCCTACCTCTAATAACCACAGTTCTGTTCTTTCCTTTTGAAAGTTCAGCATATTGTTGTGATTGGTCTTTCTTTCTTTCTTTCCTTCTTAATTTATTTATATATTATTATTATTTTTTAGCTCCCACTTATGAGTGAGGACATGCAGTATTTCTCTTCCTGTGCCTGGCTTTTTTCACTTACTGTACATTTCTCCAAGTTTATCCATGTTGCTATAAATGGGAGAATTTTACTCTTTTTTATGGCAAAGTAGTATTCCATTGTGTATATATACCACATTTTCCTTGTCTAGTCATCTGTCAATGGATGTTTAGGTTAGTTCCATATCTCATTGTAAATAGAGCTGTGATAAACATGGGAGTTCAGGTATCCCTCTGACATGATGATTTCCATTCCTTTGGATATATACCCAGCAGTGGGATTGCTGGATCATATGGCAGTTCTATCTGTAGTTGTTTGATAAATCTCCATACTATTTTCCATAATGGCTGCACTATTTTACAGTCCCACCAACAGTGTAGAAGGATTCCCCTTTTCTTCACATCCTTGCCAGCATTTGGTATTCTTTGTATTTTTGATAATAGCCAATCTATCTGGGGTGAGATGATATCTCACTGTGGTTTTGATTTGCATTTCCCTGACACTTAGTGATGTTGAACATTTTTTCATGTACCTATTGGTCACTTGTATGTCTTCCTTTGAGAAATATCTGTTCAGGTCCTTTGCCTATTTCATAATTGGATATTTATTTTTTTACTGTTAAGTTGTTTGAGTTCCTTATATATTCTGTATATTAATTCCTTGTTGGATGTATAGTTTGAAAATATTTTCTCCCATTCTGTAGGTTGTCTGTTCATTGTGTTGATTGTTTCCTTTGCTGTGCAGAAGCATACAGAATTTTGAAAGCAAAAGAGAAAAGAAAATCCTCACATACAAGGAAAACACCATAATGCTATAAGCAGATTTTTCAGCAGAAACTTTGCAGGCCAGGAGAGACTGGGATGATATATTTAAAGTACTAGAAGAAAAAGCTGCCAACCAAAAATACTTTACCTGGTAAAGCTGTCCTTCAGAAATGAAAGAGAGATAAAGACTTTGCCAGAGAAATAAATTTGAGGGAGTTCATCACCACTCAACTTGCTTTACAAGAAATGCTAAAGAAAGTTTTTCAAGCTGAAACAAAGATGCTAATTAGTAACATGAAAACTTATGGCAGTATAAAACTCATTGGTAAAAGTACATACATAGTCAAATTCATAACAGTATAACACTAATAGTGGCATGTAAGTCACTTATATCTCTAGTAGAAAGGTTAAAAGACAAAACTATTACAAATAACTATAGCTATAATAATTTGTTATGAGATACATAATATAGAAATATGTAAATTGTGATATCAAAAACATAACATGTGGAAGGGAGAAGTAAAAGTATAGTTTTGGTATATGATCAAAGTTAAGTTGTTAACTTAAACTAGCCTGTTATAACTATGTTTTATGTAAGCCTTATGGTAACCACAAGGCAAAAACCTATAGTAGACACAAAAGAGATAAACAAAAAAGGAATCAAAGCATGCCACTACAGAAAACCATCAAATCATAAAGGAAGACAGCAAGAGTGGAAGAGGGGAACAAAGAATCAATAAAACAACCAGAAAACAATTAACAAATATCAGTAGTAAGTCTTTACCTATCAATAATTACTTTGAAAGTAAATGGATTAAATTCTCTAATCGAAAGACATAGAGTGGCTGAATGAATAAAAGACCAGAACTGTAAAAAGAGACAAGGAAGATAATAATATAGTAATAAAGGGGTCAATTCATCAAGAGGATATATATATAATTATAAATATATATGCACCCAACATTGGAACACCTAAATAGATAAAAAAAAAAAAAAAAAATTGGTCTGAAGGGAGAGATAAACAGCAGTGCAATAATAGAAGGAAACTTCAATCCCCCTATTACCAACAATGAATAGATAATCCAGGCAGAAAATCAACAAGGAACCATTGAACTACACTTTAGACCAAATGGACCTAATAAGCATATACAGTGCATTCCATCCAATAGCAGCAGAATAAACATTCTTCTCAAGTGCACACAGAACATTCTCCAGGATAGATCATGTGTTAGGCCCCAAAATGAGCCTTAAAAAATTTTAAGAAACAGTAATTTTTTTTTTTTTTTTTGGTGGCTGGCAGGTACAGGGATCTGAACCCTTGATCTCAGTGTTATAACACTGCACTCTAGCCAGCTGAGCTTACTGCATGAGTGCACAATTTTCTAAGGCTTACCTGTGTGTGAAAAACAAATTATAAAAAAAAATTAAGAAGATTAAAATCATATCAAGTATCATTTCTAGCTAGATGGCATAGAATCAGAAATCACTAAAAGGAGAAAATTGGAAAATTAACAAATATGTAGAAATTATGCAAACAATGGGACAAAGAAGAAATCTAAAGGAAAATTTTAAAAATACCTTGGGACAAATAAAAATGGAAACACAACACACCAAAACTTACAAGATGCAACAAAAGCAGTTCTAAGAGAAAAATTTATAGCAATAAATGTCTACATTAAAAAAGAAGATAGATCTCAACAACCTAAATTAATACCTGGAGGAAGTAGAAAAACAGAAACAACATAAGCCCAAAGTTAGAAGGAAGGAAATAAAGTTCAGAACAGAAATAAATGGAATAGAGAATAGAAAAATAGAAAAGATCAACAAAACTAAAAATTGCTTTTTTGAAAAGATAAACAAAATTAATAAAACTTTAGCTAGACTAAGAAAAAAGAGAAAAGACAAAATCAGAAATGAAAGAGGAGACATTACAATTGATACCACATACCACAGAAATAAGAAAAATCATGAGACTACTATGAACAATTATATGTCTATAAATTGAATAATCTAGAAGAAACAGATAAATTCCTAGAAACATACAACCCACCAAGACTGAATCATGAATAAATAGAAAATCTGAATAGACCAATAATGAGTAAGGAGATTGAATCAGAAATTATAAATATCCCATCAAAGAAAAGCCCAAGATCTGCTTTCTTTGTGGATGAATTCTAACATACATTTAAATAATACCAATTCTTCTCAAACTCTTCCAGAAAATTGAAGAGGAGGGAATACTTCCAAACTCATTTTATGGGACCAGCATTATGCTGATACCAAAGCCATACAAGGACACTGCAAGAAAAGAAAATTACAGACAATATCTCTTATGAACATAGATGCAAATATCCTCAGCAAAATATTAGCAAACTGAATTAAACAGCACAATAAAAAGATCATTCACCATGACCAAGTGTGATTTATCCCAGGATGCAAGGATGGTTCAACATACACAAATCAGTAAATGTGATACACCACATTAACAGAATGAAGGACAAAAACTATACAGTCAACTCAATAGAAGGATAAAAAGCATTTGACAAAATTCAGCATTCTTTTATAATAAAAACTCTCAAAAAATTAGGTATAGAAGAAATGTACCTCAACACAGTAAGGCCATTTATAACAAGGCCACAGCTAACATCATACTCAACAGTGAAAAGCAGAAAAAGTTGAAGGCTTTTCCTCTAAGATCAAGAACAAAACAGGGAGGGATGCTCACTCTCACCACTTCAAAATGTTATGGAATTCAAAGCAATCACACAAGAAAAAGAAATAAAAGGAATCCAAATAAGAAAGGAAGAAGTGAAATTGTTTCTGTCTGTGGACGATGTGATTTTATATGTAGAAAGCCCTAAAAATTCCACCTAAAAACTGTTAGAAATAAATTAATTCAGTAAAGTCACAGGATACAAAATCAACACATGAAAAGCAGTAGCATTTTTATACACTAACAACAAACTATCTGAAAAAGAAATCAAGAAAGCAATCTCATTTACAGTAGCATTAAAAAAATAAAATACATGGGAATACATTTAACTGAGGAGGTGAAAGATATATCCATGGAAAACTAGAAAACATTGATGAAAGAAATTGAAGAAGACATAAATAAATGAAAAGATATCCTGTGTTCATGGATTTGAGAAACTAAAATTGTTAAAATGTCCATACTACCCAAAATGGTCTACAGATTTAGTGTAATCCCTATCAAAATTCCAATGACATTTCTTATAGAAATAGAAGATGCAACCCTAAAATTCATATGGAATCACAAAAGACCCCAAATAGCCAAAACAATCATGAGCAAAAAGAACACTGTAGGCATCACAATACCTGATTTCAAAAGCTACTACAAAGCTATAATAAACAAAACAGGATGGTACTGGCATAAAGTAGACATAAAGATCCATGGAATAGAGAGTCCAGAAATAAATCCACACATTTACTTTCAACCGATCTTCAACAAATGTGCTGAGAAAACACCATAAGGAAAGGACAATCTCTTCAATAAACTGGGTTGGGAAAACTGTTGATTTATAACAGAAGAATAAAATTAGACCCTTATCTCACACCATATACAAAAATCAACTCAAAATGAATTAAAACACTTAAACTTAATATCTGGAACTCTAAAACTACTGGAAAAAAACATAGGAGAAAAGTTCCATGACATTGGTTGGATAATGATTTTTTTGGATATGACCCTGAAAGCACAGACAACAAAAGAAAAATAGATATATGGGATAGCATTAAAGTAAAAAGTCTATGCACAGCAAAGGAAACAATCAACAGAGTGAAGAGACAACCTACAGAAAAGAAGAAAATATTTGCAAACTATACATCTGATAAGGGGATAATATCTAAAATACATAAGGGACTCAAACAATTCAATAGCAAAATCTGATTAAATCAATCTGATTAAAAAATGGGCAAAGGACCTGGATAGACATTTCTCAAATGAAGACACTCAATGGCCAAACATTATATGAAAAAATGTTTAGCATCACTAATCATCAGGGAAATGCAAATGAAAACCACAATGAGATATCACCTCATACATGTTAGGATGGATATTTTCAAAAAAACAAACTATAACAAATAGTGGCAAGAATGTGGAGAAAAGGGAACCCTTGTACACTCACTGCTGGTGGGAATGTAAATTAACATAGCCAGTATGGAGATTCCTAAAAAAATTAAAAATATAACTACCCCTGGTCCAATAATCCCACTGCTGGGTATATATCAAAAGGAAATGAAATCAGTATGTTGAAGACATATTTGCACTCATGTGTTCATTGCATCATTATTCACAATAGCCAAGATACAGAATCAACCTAAGTGTCCATCAATGAATGAGTAGACAAAAAAATGTGCTGTACATATATCTCGTACACACCCACATGCACACACACACACAATGAAATACTATTCAGCCTGAGAAAGGAAGGAAATTATGTCATTTGTGACACGGTGGGTGAACCTGGAGGACATTATGCTGAATAAAATAAGCCAGGCACAGAAAAACAAACACTGCATGACCTCACTTATATGTGGAATCTAAAAAAGTCAATCTCACAGAAGTGGAGAGTAGAAGCGTGGTTACCAGGAACCCGAGGTGGGAGAGGAACAGAGGGATGTTGGTCAAAGGGTACAAAGTTTCAGTTAGACAGGAGGGATAAGTTCTGGAGACCTACTGGACAGCATGGTGTATACCTAATCATAAAGTATTGTGTACTCCAAAATTACTAACAGAGTAGATTCTAAATATTCTTACCACACACACACAAAGTATGTGAGGTGATGGATATGTTCATTACCTTGATTTTGGCATTTTACAGTGTATACATATGTCAAAAACATTATGTCATACACCATAAATATATGCAATTGTTATTTGTCAATTAAACCTTAATAAAGCTGAAACAAAATATGGGGGGGGTTTCAACTAGTGTAAACGACCCATTCAAAGGAACTTTAACAATGGCTCAATCACACAGCTCACCATAGAAGAGCAACCTCTAGTACAAGTCTGATAGAATAACTGTTGATATGAAAGTCATTGTTGGATCCCATCCCAGAGTCTCCCAGCATTTTTAAGAAAAACATAAAATACGGTGATTTATAGATGATTAATAAACCTCATGCTTGTTGCGAAGTTGATTTATATCCTAGTGTCACTGCAAGGTACAACTGCTTTGTGGAATATAATGGGAAGTGATTTGAAAAATAAAATCAAGGCAATTGGGAAAAGTAGTTCCTCATAAAGGCATTTCCTTACCATTCTACAACTCGGTGTTTTTACTTTGTGTTACTTTAATTGGAAGAAACATTGTCCTTTTAGTCTACTTCTAATCAACAGACATAAGTTGATCATTTCTTCCCATGCTGCTTTAAAAAACACAACGCCTTACAGTGTCTGTAAAGGACACTAGTAATAGTGTACCTGTGAATGGCTTTGAACAGGGGAAACAGTCTTTTAAGTAATCCATTCTTCCTTTTTTCTTTGTGGACTGATGAAGTAAACATTTATTTTTATATGGCAAGCACATTTAAAAATTCCTTTGTGAAAAAATATTGGGAGAACTAGCCACAAATATTTATTTAAATGTTTTATGAAAAAATATTTATGAGATCAGAAAAGGCAATAAGGACAGTATAGCCTGTGATCCGCTAGCTGCGTGACGAATGGCACATTTTTATTACTGCAATGACTTCTGCTGCCATCTCATATCTGCTGGGTCACATCTCCAACTAGATGCTCTGGGAATGCAAATTAATTTTAATACTTGCTCCAGCCAAGAATCATCAGAGGAGGCAGATCTGCAGAAGAAGGAATTCTGCAGTGCTTTCCGGAGAATTCCATTCTACTGGTTCATGATTTGAATGGCTCTGACCTGGCTCACCTTGGAAAATGTGGATAATGAAATTCAGATTAATTCAGTTTGATTTTCTAGATGCAGCAGAGGCTCCCAGAGCGACTTGGTGTGGTGTGTGCCCTCCGGCACTTACAATTTGGGAGATTTTCCCAGCACACCCACATGACTATAATCCAAAGCAAAGATGGTAAAAAGGTAGGTGATCTACAGAGATACAGGAATACAAGAGCCGTGAGTTTTCAAATAGGGGTGAGAGGAGCGAAAGAGAGAAGATGGGAGTGAGGGAGGGCTTGGTGGAAGAAGGGGATGCTCCTCATGGGTTTTCCATACACTCAAAAGTTAAGGAGATACCCTGAGAGAGCCACAGAAGGTGACCTTGGCAGGCAGGGTGTGTGGAGGGGGGGTGGGGGATGAGCTTAGACAGAAGCAAGGCAACAGGGGCTGGGTCTAAGTACTGTCAGCCCTTCTGAGTTGGCTGCAGCATTGTGCACAGGTAGCAGCAGTGATGCATAGTTAGCAAAGTGCTCAGGTAAGAAGTGAAAGCCACTACATAGCCCAGGTCATACAGGAAGCAGAGAAAAGGGCTGGGGGGTAAGAGTGTAATGAAGAGGCTGGACTTGAGATGGGTTTGTGAGGTTAGGCAGGATTCTGTGACTCAGAGAGGAGGGACAGGTAAAGCTTCCACATGCTGATTTGGGACCCTGATTGTACATGTCCCTGGAGTTAAGGAAAGACAGTAAGTGAGACCAACTGGGAAGGTTGGAGAGGTCAGATTCAGGTTGGGAGGGGTCTGGCTTTCAGGGTGTGAAATGGAGTCCACGGAAGCTCTGAGGCTGGTGCCACAGCCCAGTAGGAGATTAAGGCCAGGTTTGGGGAGCTGCAATGGGCACAGGATGAAGTCAGAGAAGTGTCAACAGGGGATGATAAGGACTGTCACTGACTGAGCACCTACTACCTGCAGGTGCTGTATCTCATACTACCTACAGGTGTTGTACCCTATACTACCTGCAGGTGCTGTATCTCATACTACCTACAGGTGTTGTACCCTATACTACCTGCAGGTGCTGTATCTCATACTACCTACAGGTGTTGTACCCTATACTACCTGCAGGTGCTGTATCTCATACTACCTACAGGTGTTGTACCCTATACTACCTGTAGGTGCTGTACCTTGTACTCCCAGCAGTGCTGAACCCTATACTGCCTACAGGTACTGTACTCTATACTACCCGCAGGTGCTGGAGGTGGTCCTTCATACCTGCTTTCAGCCTATCCTGCTCTGGACCTATCCTGTAAGGTCGAAGCAATGACTAATTCAGAAGCACTTGAATTCCCAGGCTATGGTCAGCCTTTACAAGTAACCCAATTCACCTGGGAGCCCAGGAGCTGTGTGGTATTGATGGGGAGGCCATGCTTATAGCTCCCAGGTAACTCTGGTGAATTGAACAGGTAAAGCCCTGACTTGGGAAGAAGAGAGTGGCTCTCAGCTGGAGTGTTGGTAATATCAGAGACTGAAAACAAAGCCCAGCCCTCCTGCTATGTACCCTCTACTTCCTTGGGTCTCAGCCTCTCTCCTCCACAACTCAGCAATCGCCACCTTGTAGTGATTCTTGCATCTATGAGCCTCCCCCATCCACCACCTTTCTGCACCCCACTGCCCTGCCGTAGGTACTGCCTTTGTCATGTCTCATGTGGAGCTATAGTACTCAGCACCCTGCCTCAGTTTTTGATCTCAAAATAAGGTTACACTTGTAGCAGCACAGACAATGCCTTTTAGCCTCCTTGGGTTCATCTTCTCTGGGGCTCATCTTTGGCTCCTCCATCTCCCCGCCTGCTCCCACCCCCATTTTACGGTCCAATCGTGGTTTAATAGAGCATCCCTAGGGACTTCAACTGTGTTTTCACCTTCCCACCCCCATGAACCACGATTCACCTGCACAGTTTCTACCCATCCTTGTGTGAGGTCTCCTCCAACAGGAGCCTTCCATATTCCCAGGGCCTGGGAACTTTAGCCAGGACCTTTATAATGCTGCTTCCTGTCCCTCTGTAGTCCCCAATTCTTCATGAAAATTCCCTGCCTCCGAGCAGGGAGCCCCAGCCCTAATTAACACTCACACACATGCATTATCCTGCCTAAGCCTCAAAGGCTGCTCAGAATTCATTAGCTCCTCTGCACCCAGAAGCAGACAAGAGAGCACGGCCAGGGTCTTAGGCAAGGAGCCAAGGGCAGTACTCTCCACCCAAAAGCAGGCAAGAAAGCATGCCAAAAACACCACTTCTGTGAAATGGGCCCACCATAGCCACCACCACAACAATGGCTGCCAAAAAGTGGCTTGACACCATAGCAGCAGCCACAGCCACTGTGCAGGTAGCCCACTGGACACTTGACTGCATTGACACAAGGAGAGTCACCAGCAGGGACTGGAGAAAGAAGAGGACGTCTCTGTCCTCAAAGCCCACTCCAGAGTAATAGAAGAAACAACTGCTCTACCAGATGACCAAACATCAGCGTAGAAATACTAGAAATACAACAACCCAAGAAAATATGACACTACCTAAAGAACACAGTAATTCTCAAATACCAGACTCTACAGAGCAGGGAACACTTGAAATGATTAAGAAGGAATTCTGAGCAACAACCTTAAGGAAAGTCATTGAGATACGAGAAGACTCAGAAAACGTAATGAAATGAAAAAAAAAAAATCCAGGATATGAAGTAGGAAATTTACAAAGAGATTAATACCTTAAAAAAGAATGCAGCAGAACTCATGGAACTGAAAGATTCATTCAACAAAATAAAAAACACAACTGATAGCTTAAGTAGCAGGCTAAAACATACAGAAGAAAGAATTTCTGATCTCGAAGATAGTCTTTTCAAAATAACCTGGGTGGACAAAAAAAAAAAGAAAAAGGAAAAAAGAATTTTAAAAAATGAAGGAAATCCTAGAGAGTGAGCAGACAACCTGAAGCACACAAACATTCAAGTCATGGGTGTTCCAGAAAGGGAGGAGAAAGTAAAAGGCACAGAAAACCTATTCAGGGCCGAGCCCGTGGTGCACTCGGGAGAGTGTGGTGCTGGGAGCATGGTGACGCTCCCGCTGCGGGTTCGGATCCTATATAGGAATGGCCGGTGCACTCACTGGCTGAGTGCCGGTCACGAAAAAGACAAAAAAAAAAAGAAAACCTATTCAATGAAATAATAACGGAAAACTTCCCAGTTATAGGGGAAGACATAGACCTTCAGATCCAGGAGGCTCAAAGATTCCCCCAAACAGATTGAACCTCAAAAGATCCTCTCCAAGTCACATTATAGTCAAACTGGCAAAGCTTAAAGACAAAGAAAGGATCTTAAAAGAAGCAAGAGAAAAGTGTCAAGTCACATATAAGGGAGCCCCTATCAGACTAACAGCAGACTTCTCAAAAGAAACTCTACAAGCCAGAAGAAAATGGGATGATATACCCAAAATACTGAAAGAAAAAAACTGCCAACCAAGAGTACTACACCCAGCAAGGCTATCCTTCAGAAACAAGGGAAAAATAGTGTATTTTCCAGACAAACAAAAACTGCAAGAGTTCACCACCAAAAATAACCAGCCCTATACGAAATCCTCAAGGAAGTCCTACATCTGGAATCTGAAAAACAATAATCACTACTACTAATACACAAGAAAGAACAAAACTCACTGGTAGAACAAAAATGCAAGCAGGTAAGAGAAAGAAACTAAATTGTATTACCACAAAAAGCCAGAGTAACAATGTAATAATGTCCCTACTTCATTTCTGATTTTAGTAATTTTGCTATTCTCTCTTTCTTCTTGGGTAGTCTAGATACAAGTTTGCAAATTTTGTTGATCTTTCTAAAGCATCAACTTTTGGTTTTGTTGATTTTATCTATTGTGTTTTAATTCCCTATTTCATATATTTCTGTCATGATCTTTGTTATTTCCTACTTATATTTGCTTTTGGTTTAGTTTGCTCTACTTTTTCTATTGTCTTAAGGTAGAAGTTTACATTACTGATTTGAGATTTTTTTCTTATGTTTTAGGTGTTTACAAGTATATATTTTCCTCCAAGCACTGCATGAGCCCTGCACCCTATAAAGTTTGATATGTTGCGCTTTGATCTTTATCTCAAAGTACTCTCTAATTTCCCTGTGATGTTTCTTTTTACTCATTGTTAATTTAGGAGGGTGTTGATTAATTTCCACAAATTTGTGAGTTTTCTAAATTTCCTTCTGTTATTGTGGTCAGAGAACATATTTTCTATGATCTTAGTCTTTTTTTTAAAAAAAGAAACTTAAACAAATAAAAAAGTTCATGGAAAGATTTCCATTATCTTTCAATTCTATTTTTCCATGAACTTTTTAAAGTGTACTTGTGTTTATATTCTGTTTTATTGATTTTTTAATGCAATTTATGTTGTTAAACTTATATATTTAATTTCTGTGCTTGATTTCTTTTTATTAATTGGATTTGACTTGCTTAGAAATTAATTTGCCTTTGAAAAGTTTATTCATCTTCCTCTATTGAAATTAATTTGATATTTGTATGCTTTGGGAAGACTTTAGAGAGCTATTTCAAATAACTGTAGAGATTATAAAATGAAATATGTAAATTTTAATGATTTATAACTCCAGTTTTGTGAAAATTTGAAGCCCTACTTTCTACAGAGTATTTTATTATTCATCTATTATTCAATTTACGTATTTGTTATTTGAACAAATAAATGTGTATATCCTTAAAAAAAATTAAGCCTGCTCATTAAAAAATTTGGAAGATACTTAAAAGTAGAAAAAAAGAAAACAATTGATCCTCTACCTCTCAGAGTGACAGACCTGACAAATACTATGAACGTGACTTTTTTTTAACTTAAGAAAAGTTGTAATTTTTAAAAACATAATAAAATTCAGTCATAAATTTAAAAAAAAAGAATTCACTAGCCAACATGAAGCATAGCTGGTCCCTGATTCTTGCCCTCATCGTTCCTGCAAGTCCAGGGACTGGCTTTTCCCAGCACTGTCAGTGGTCGGAGCTCCCACCTGAGTCCCCCAGATCTGTTGCTGAGCCAAGCCTGCTCCACGATCCCTGATCAGAGGCAGCTACCCCAGCTCAGAAAGCAAATGTGAGTCTTCATTTTACCAGACGCCTTGATGCTGTAGCCAGAGCTCATCCATGCATATGATTTATTAACCAATTTAGCATGTAAGAAAAACATCTGCATTTTGCTTTTATCATCTTGCCAGCAGACAGGCTGAAGACAAGATGTGTGCTGTAGGCTTGGTTAATGAGGCCTTAAACACCCCTCTCACTTGCCCGAGCTCACACGAGCTCTGGTTTCAGAAGTTGTCTAATTGAACTGACCCAACACAAACAAACATGGAAGTAAAGCCCTCATCACCACATAAATACCGCAGGGACAAGCCGAATGCCGCAAAACCCGTGCTGGCCAAGTCCCACCGAGAGTGCTGCAGTCACCAGGACTGTTGGAATTTGGGGAATAAAAAGGAGCCTCGGTTATTTAAAACTATTGACCGGGTCTGATCATCTTTCATTATATAAAATTTTAAGATTTTCATTTAAAGGAATGTGAACATGTAAGGATATTTGTTTTGGGAGGAACACCACAGATAAAGGATGTGGTGACTGGGGCTGTGTCTCCCAGAAGGATGTGTTCAGATCCTAAACCTCCTGTACCTGCAAACGTGGCCTTACCTGGAAATAGGGTCTTTGCGATTAAAGTGAAGTCATACTGGATCAGGGTTCACTAATGACTAGTGTCTTTATGAGAAGAGGGAATTTGGACACAAAGACACATGAAAGGACATCACATAAAGACAGAGGCAGAAATTGGAGCAATGTGTCTACAAGCCAAGGATTGCCGGAAACCTCCAGAAGCTGGGAGAGAGGCCTGGAACAGATCCTCCCTCAGAGCCTCCAGAGGGAACCAATCCTGCCAACACCTTCATGTTGACCTGTGGACTCCAGAACTCTGAGAGAACAAATTTTTGTTCTTTTAAGCCTCCTTACTTGTGGTGATTTCCTAGAGCAGTCCCAGGAAACCAATACAGTTTTCCAAGGCCATGTCACTTCTGCTATTTGGGATGATGGTATTCCAGACCCCCTGTGGCCGGCAAAGCCAGGAGGTGCTGGCTGAGCAGAGGAGAGACCCAGCCCAGCCCCACACTGCACAGGTGCCCAGGTGCCTCTGGATCTCCATTTCTTCCTACACAAAGTGAAGGGACCTGGCTGGAAAGGAAGCCCCACAGGTGGCATTTTCTGTGAGTCCATGAATACGTTGAGCTCTAAAGTGGTGTCATTTTATAATTGCTGACCACAGATCCGGTAGCCTAACTGTTTTTATCAAGTGGTATCTTCAGACCCGTTGAGGCTGAGTGGCCCACCCAGCGTGGGCAGCACCGGCCGGCCCTCCCCAGGGCAGGCATAGGCACTGAAGGCCCCAGGGGACTCCTGGTTGTGGCTGGCATTCGGTCCTCACAGCCACTTGAGAAGTCTGCGCCTGAACCCAGCTACTCTTCATGGGGCCAGAGACTAAACAGGCCCCTAGAGAACACACTCGAACCAAGCCTATAACTGCCAACTGGCTCGAAAGGCTGGTTAGAGACACATTTCCAGTGGGGAACTCTTTGCACATCCACTTTGTTGATTTCCTTTCCTTACATACTGGAGAGTGTCGCGAGGAAGGAGCAGCGGGTGTTTTTCCAAACCCTCTGCTGCGAGAAGGATGCATCAAGCCCACCCTCACTGGAATCTTCTGACAACTCTCCCGGCTGTGCTTGGAGTGGGAGGAAGGAGACTCGGCCGCCATGGACCGTGAAGGTTAACAGGAATCCCATTACAGCACCCTTTTCCTCTGTCTCCCAGGCCCCCTTTATAAGATCTTAGTAATGTTTGCTAAGCTGCACTTTATTGAATATGGTTATTTTCCCAGAAGACTTTTAATCAGAATTGTTTTCATGATTTCACCTCCTGGGGGCCAAAACATTTTCCTAGGATGAAATATCTCATTCCTCTATCCAAAGGAATAAAATTAAGGTTACTTCAGGCCTCCAGATCTTAAGATTTGGGTTGGCACGCCATAAGTATGTGCTCCGATGTCCCCCATTCGTGCCCTCATCCCTTCCTGTTATTCTTGCTAGTTTAATGGTCTGTTTATAAGCTCTGTGCAGAAAGGACAGGGGTCAGCCTTGCTCCCGGTGGTATCCCCAGCTTGCAGCATGGTGCCTGGCCCCGAGAAGGCTCCCGGTAACTCCCTCCCCCAGGAGTGAATGAGTGCCCCCCCTCACAGGGTCGGCTTGACACTGGCCTCCCAGGGCTCAGAAAGCCAGCCATCCATTTTCTGAGCTCACAGCAGGAAAGGGGTTTCAAGATGACGAATGTTGATGTAGACAAGCTGGAGTCAACCTCTCACCCGAGATCTGTTTTGCAATCTATAAAGGGCAAAGGGGATCCCTTGCAAATATCTGTTAGGAGCCAAGAATTTGAACTAGCTACCCCGGCTGCTACAGTGGTGTGGCTTCTTTCCCAGCTGTAATGGTAAAGTTGTGTCCCAAGTTATTTCTGCTGAGTTCAATGCCCATATGCAATCTCTCAAAATGGGCTGGCTTCCAGAACAGGCTCTACGATGCTGAGGTTTGGCCACTGGGAGCCAATATGGTTCTGTGTACGTCAGGGGCATCACTTGGAAGCATCACTCCTGAGTGAAGGCCCCAGCCCTGAGGACCACTCTCTCCCCCCACCGCACCTCCTTTGCCACCTCCATCTTCTCCAGACCCCCCGAGCCCCCACGGCTTACCACTAAGAGGATGGGGGACGGTGAACTGCTTCTTGTTGGTGCGGACAGGAAGGAGGCTCTGCTTCTGCCCCAGGCTCTCCTTCCGCTGTTCTTTTCTCTGCTGGACCATGAGTTCTAGCTTTTTCAGCCGTTCTTGTGAGCGAGAAATGAACTGAGGCTTACGGACTTCCAGTGCTTCCTAATTGGAGCAAAGAAAATATTTTATTTTGAAGGGAAGTGACACAGAATGGCAGTGCATCAGTCCGATATGGCCAAGAAGTCGATTGAAAGTGCCACACTCAGAGACCAAAAGCCATGGTGCAAAAGCACATCAGGATTTTCTTCCACAAGCTCGTGTACAGAGGGTAACAGAAGCTCTTCCCTGCTGGTGATGACGGTGATGATGGTGATGCCAGGGGCCTTGGCAGTCAGTGCTGGCCTGCACCGAGGGCCCCTCTGTGACACAATGGACCAGTGACCAGCATGGAGGCTGTGAGCGCAAATGTCCACCCACTTGCCCTTCTACCTGGCAAGTCATTCATTTCCAACAGACCAAAATCTGAGCACCCTGCATTTGCACCCCAAGAGATGTGGCAGCAAAGGCTGAAGGGCGATGGGTCGCCTGCTTCTGCCAGGGGTTGGAAGACTTACGAAACCCAGACACAGATCATCCTCCCCGTGTGAAAAATGTGCCTTTTTAGGAGAACCCGTAACTGGCTAAAGGAGCAACTTCTCCTGGTAGAACGAACTGGGAGGAAATTTTGCCAACATGGAATGGTTCTATGAGCTCACAGAGCAGGTCAGAAGTCCCCATATGTCCACTGCAGCCTCATTTCTCCCACCTCTGTGCACTAAGCCACCCCACAGTCTATTGGAAAAGACTAACACCAATAATAACGTATTGCTCTGTGCCAGACAATGGCCAGGAGCCGTAGGTGTACTCAGTGTCTCTTGGAATCCCCACATCGATTCTGGAAGGCAGGTATATTTATTCCTATTTCATAAATGCAAACACTGAGGCTCCTTGTTGTTTGATTACATGGTGACCCCTCAGCTCTGCGAGTCCCACGCTTTTCCCACCCTGCCTTTTAATGTCTTAACTTGCTATTTCTTCATGTCTCTGCCCACATGGCTCCCCTGCCTATAGTACCTCCCACAGCCACACCCTCTCTCCCAGTCAGCCCTGTTGGATCTCCCTGGTCAGCCTGAGCATCGCGGTGGTCCACGGCCTGCCTCGTGCCAGAGTGATTCATGCATGTTTATCTCCGTGCTAGGCTGTGAGCTCCTGGGAGGCACAGGCCCCGTCTCATTGATTTCATATCTCTCACAGCCACTGCCCGAGTTCTGCACAAAGTAGGTGCTCCGCAAAGGCTCGCTGGGTGTGCTGCCATGGCAGAAACGTTCCTCTGCCCCATTCTTTCCCCAGCCCTCAGGGGAGCTCAGAGCCACCTGGTACTGGGCACCACAAGGCCCAGGTCACAGGGTGTGCTGAAGCTTTAGGAGAGTTCCAGGCCTGGAGAGACGGCCCCTGGGAACAGCCCAAGGACAGCCCTGTAGGCTCAGGCTGCCTTGGAGTCACCATGACCATTTCGCCCAGGACCCACTGAGGCCCCAGGGATGCAGGAGTCACCAAAGGAGCCACCTCCATGTCTGCAGGGAAGTTTACGACCAGGAAGGGAAGGCGTGGCTGGCCATGCCATACACGGTTGGCAGGGCCCTCTCTGAGATGGTTTGCCCTCCTTGTTTTTATATCTCTGTATTTTTTGTGTACATTTTTTACAGTATACACATCACTTCTACAACTGAGAAAAGATGCTTGCATATCCTTCAACTCATGACCTCGTGACTTTGGACAACTTCCTTAATCTTTCAAAACTCAATAGCCTCTTCTGAAAACCAGGTTTGTAGGGGTTCCTGCCTTCTGGGGGTCTTGCAAAGATTGAAGGTGCTGATGCCTACGAAGCGACCTGTGTCATGTCTGGGCACCTGTCATTGCTGTGATCATTGGCACTATTGATAGTATTTGATCCTCATTCTAACCTGGTGGAGTTATTATCACCTCCATCATGTAAACAATGAAACCGAGGCTCAGAAAGGTTGGAGGACCTCCCCAGAGAGTCACACGGCCACTAGCAAGGGAGTCGAATTCCCAGCCTCAGGGGCAGAAATGAAGACATGTGCCAACTGGCTCCCAGGGAAGGTCTCCCCTTGGCGGGAATCGAGCCAGGATGCCCAGAAGGCCTCACCTGCAAGGTCAAGGAGCCGGCAGGCGTTTGCCGAGGCTTAGAACCGTCTTCCGAAAGGCCAGGGGTCTCTGATCCCCCGGGGGCTGCTGGCGAGGGGGGCGCTGGAGAAGGCTCAGGTGTGGCAGGGTCCTCACTGTCCTTACGTTCCTGTATGTTAACCACCAAGTCACAGCATGTGTAATCTCCTAGGAGGGAAGATTGAGAATTCCATTAGACACAGAAGACAATTCTGAAAATAGAAACGCCAGTGGGTTATTAATGGTCCTTGTTAAGCCGACAAGATTATGCCTCATGTCAGGCCCTCCCGGCTGCCCTGGTCACAGGGAGGAACGTCACAGTCCACCAGGCTTCACAACTGACTGATTTCGCCGAGGCGGTGTTCCCTTGCTTCTGATGCCATTTCTCAAAAGGAAGTGAAACTTTTCTGTCCTGTGCTTCCTATTAAGCACGTCCTGTACAATTGTTACAGTTCAGTTGTTTGGGACGGTGTATTAATCTATCCGCGTTTGCTGCACTAACGGTGTAAGCACAGAGGAATGGTGTTCAATTATTTATCCCTCGCCTTCATTGGCCACCAGCTTTGCGTGAGTCATTGGAATGACTTCTCTCTCAAGCCTGGTTTTGACCTCTTCCTGGGACCGTTTTGACTTTCCTTTGTGGAAAAGATCAGGAAAGGATTGACTCACAGCACCTCGGGCAGGGCAGCCTCTGGGGTGCTGGAAGGGGATCGATAAGTGTTCACTGGCCCCAGCCTGGAACATAAGGACAGATCCATCAGTCCCTCCTTAGCCCAGTTCCCCTACGCTCCCCACGGCCCCTTGCCCACCCCACATGGCCTCACCAAATCACGGCAGCCGTGGGTTTCAGAGGATGAACCCCGAGATTCGTCCTGGCTCCTCACCCCACATGTTCTGCCCTCTCCACGAAGCCCCTCTGATTCCTCCACCTGGCCACCTCCCACCTCCAGGCTGAGTCCCAGCCTTCAGGGCTGAGACCCAGCCCTGCCTCTGCCCTGTTCCTGCAGGGGGGACCACACGCCACCCATTTGGCAGCCTTGGTTACTATGTGGGCTCGTAAGATGAGGTTTTAACCCACAAGCCTGTGACTCCCTGAGGGCTGGACCAAGTAGTATTCTCCTGTGTCTCTGCACAGTTCCAGGCTGGGTGCCGAAAAGGAGCTAGTTGTGTTGGGAGTGGAGAGGTGGCCATGGAGGCTTACCTGGCCATAGGATGCATCTCCACAGTGCCATGGATCTCCTATCTGAACCCTCTGCTACTGGTGGACCAGCTGTTCTACATACACTCAGAGCCACCCGTGTTCCCTACCACCTACCAGCCCAAGCTGAGCAGACTTCTCACGGCTTTTTCATGGGGGACATTCACCTCCCCCTGTCACCTTTATTCTCTACCAGCACCACACTCCTCAGTGGTTTTCAAGTCATTTTCTTTCACTTTCCTAAGCTCTTGTTCCTTCTGGAGGTTTTCCCTGTGTCTCCCCTCCCTGCCAGGCCTCATCACTAGCCCCCGGACCCCCCTCCTGTGGGGTGAACCCCACCTTCCCCACACCACCTCCATCTCCTTGCGAGCATTCTCTGACTGTGCACAGGGAAGCCCAGCTTCTCTGCATCCTCCTGCACCATCCTCCTCGTGACAAGCCCAGCCACCCCAGGGCCAGTCCTAATGCACCATCTTCTCTGCTCATCCAAAGATCTGTCTGCTAGATCCTGAATGCCTCTGCTCCTGAGGCCCCTCCTGCCCAGTGACACGCTCACTCTCTACTCCAGCGGGTTGGCAGCCCCCCAGCCTTGGCCCTGTCCCATCTGCTTTCCACATTGCTCAGGAGACAGTTTCCTTTAGAGCAAATTTAATTATGTCTCTTCCCCTTCAAGGGCTTGGCCCTGCCTTCAGTTCAAACTCCCTTCCCAGGTTTAGAAGGGTCTTCCAACCTAACCCGCATGACTCGTGCAGACCCACGCCAGCTCCCCACCTCCCATGAGCTCTGGCCCCCGGACCCCTGCAGCCCCCTTCAGCCACATCTTCCACGAGCTCCTTGCTCTGTGTTTGCATTTCCTTCGGCCTGCATGCACTTGGTCCTTCATCTGATTTTTAAACCTCTTGTCAACCTTTAAGTTCCTGCTCAAAATCATTTCCTGGGGGAAGGTGCCTCTGCCAGACCCTCCTCCAAGGGTCAGGGGTTGTCCTCAGCTTCCCAATAGCCCACCCCACACATGGTTATGCTGCTGACTGTCTCCTGCACTGGACTGAGAGCCTGGAGGGCAGGGAGCACCAAGCACAGTGCCCGGCATACAGTAGGTGATTAATAAGTGCTTCTCTGGTGGATTAATGAATGAAGAGCTAGGGATTAACTTGGATTCCAAATGACATTATTTTTTATCAATTACCATAACCATTTTAACTTTTACAACCTAAAGCTATATAATCTGGTGTTTTTCTTTCTGTCCTTTTCTATAAGTTCTTTGAGAAAATCTTTAGAGTGAGAGAAAATCTAAATTTTCCCACTAATATAACTGGACACCATAGGCCATTTTTCTATTCTATTCTTGTATTCTTTTGATATGTCATTGTTCACCGCACTATTTAGTAGTGGCCAACAGCTTGACTTCCAGAGAAATGATGACCCTGTTCTAATTCTTGGTCCCCTCCTCCATGAGAGACTGAGACCAGGACCTACCTTGTGGACACCATCAGGTCCAGTGTGCTCATGCTTGTTAAGTGTTAGGACATGTGGTGCTGCGCCCATCAGCCATGGTCCCTGCTGGTCAGTTACAGGGGACATGGTGACCCTGGTGGATCTGTTGCCTTCAGAACAGCCACACCAGTGTCCCTTCCTCAGCTAAGTCCAGGAGCCAGCCATGTGCCCGGCAAGACAAGGAACCCCTGACCCACGTGGGGCTGCCTTCCGGATGCTTGGGAGGTAGAAGGCCCACCATTTAAACCTGCTGACCCTGCCCCCTCTCTGCTGTCTGCATTGGGGAAAGGGAAGCTTTGTAAGGTGAGCCTACATGAACCAGGCCCGGGAAGATGCAGTGCTGCTTTCTATGTGAACATCCAGAAAGAATTGTCTCAACCCGCCACCTCGCGCCTTACCTTTGGGGACCTCTCTTTCTATCTGAACACCACTGTCTTCCTGTGGAGATGTGCACAAATCTTGTAAGGGGCAAAGAAACCCAGGCAAAGGGCTTCTGGGTTTCAGGAGGCTCTGATGTCGTCCCTTCTGTGGGCTCAGAAAGGTCGCTAGACCAACAGTCATCACCTGGAGAACTAGCCCCATCGGGAAGGAAATGTCTAATGGGCTTCTGTTCCACCGGGGGAGCAAAGTCACACGGGCTTTTCCTTGTTGCTTCTTGCTGCTTCCAGGAAATACTTTTGTTTCTACTAAAAATAAAATGAGAGTTGTGCTCAAATATGTGGCAAGCCCACATCTAATGGACTGACGTCTACTGCACACAGAGCTCCTGTGGGTCAGGCCTATGGGGCTGCCACTGTGGTTCAGGAGAATTGGCCATCAGAGCCCAGTGGCCACGTGCTCTTGAAACTTTCTGCATGCGATCGTCGTTCCTGGTAAGATTTCCCCCAAAGTTCACTTGGAGCTCCGTTTGCATGAGGGTACTTCAAAAGGTTCGTGGAAAGATTAGCATTATCTTTCAATTCCATTTTTCTACAGACTTTTTGAAGTGCCCTTGTGCACTACTGTCATGTATATGGCTCTAAAGAAACTGTGCTCAGTGGCACCCTTAGGGATTCGTATTACATTCTCTACAGTGAGCCATAGAGGGGGTGAGTTCACGCCTTGACCCTGCGCCAGAGCACCTGGGTTCAAATCTCACCTCCACCACATTTAAGCTATCTAGCCTCATCTAGAAAACTGAGGTGAGGTGATAATATAATGAATTAACAATATAAAATATTATCAATTAAATTTATTATTAGATCATTTAGTTTTGCATAATAAAATTTTATATTTTTAGTATAATTTACCTGATTATATTTTATATAAAAATAATGTGAGTATTGTTTATATTATTAATATAAATATCTAATGTTAAAATTGAGGTAATAATAAAATAATAAGCCATGTACAGTACCTGATACACAGTAAGCATTTAATGAATGTTAGTTATTGTTACTAATGCACACTATCACTGTTACCGCTGATGCCAAGCTATGTACGATGGCAAGTACAGAGGTAAGAAACAGCTTAGCAGGTCAGTATGCACAGCTCTGACAAAGCCGTGAATCGAAAGATGGGTACAACGTGCTGCTTGTTTCCACACTGTCATGTCAGATACCTAGAAACCACCTTATGCCCATCCATGGGGGACTGGTTAAATAAGTTACGTACATCACTTAAAAAGAACGAGGCAGATGCTCTTGTTAGATGTGAAATGTCTCTAGGATACATTATTAAGAGAACAAAGCAAAATGCAGGATCGTGTGTTGTGTCCTCTTCCCCAGAAATGCTTATTGACTCTGAATATCTCTGCAAGGACCCAGAAGACTTGGGAAAGAGTTGCTTTGGCCGAGAGCAATGCCAGGCTAGGAACTGAGAGTAGAAGAGAGACTTTCTTTTCACTGACTGTTTTATACTCTGATATTTTTTAAAACTGTTTTCTTCTGGAATACTCTATAAATTTTTTTTTAAGTCACTTGTTTGAAATAAGGCAGGGACGCTTCACCAATTGCCTCCCTACCTGCCCCCCCCCCCACGTTGCCACCTGCTGATACTGGGCAAGGGAAACATCCCCACCTGGGGCAAGAGGGCCATTGCTGTTGGTGGGATTGCCTCCCAGCCTTCCTGTTTGTTGGGGCAGAAAAAAAATGTTGTGAACCACTGGAATAATGAAAGTTGTTAGAAGGCTCTTGCTGTATTTTCTCAAAGTGTCTTACACACACACAAAATGAGTCCATGGCTACCTGGCTCTGAGGATAACACCCTTCTCTCTCAACAGTTCTCAGATGTCTGCAACATGTCCCAGCCCCTCTAATCCCGAGTCTCTGGCATCCCAGCCAATGAGAACAGGGTGAGTGTGGCTGTGGGTGAGGTCAGGCCACGCAGTGCAGGGAAAGAACAGACTTTAGGGTGAGAGGATCCCCCAAAGTGCTTTCCTGGCTCTGGGATCCAGCAGCTTTGCAGCTATCAATTTCTTTATTCATCAAAGGGGTAATCCCAGATTTCCATGTTCTTACAAACAAACGAAATGTAAGTAAAGTACTGACTGCATCCCAGGGCTTGGTACATAAGAAGTACTAAAAAAATGGCAGTTGTTTTTAGCCCCTGTCATTTGGACAGGAAATTTGTCCACCTATTGTAAAGTTATGGTTTGTTACAGAAAAATCTTTCCAAACTTTTGTTTATTTCAAAAATCATCAATTCTGTTTAAGTATTAAAAAATCATAGGCAGAAAAACTAAAATACTCATTTCTTTCAACACTGCTTCCTTTTATTAGAAGCTCTCCTAAAGAATCAAAGCAAGGGCCGACCCCGTGGTTCACTCGGGAGAGTGCAGCACTGGGAGAGTGCAGCGCTGGGAGCGCAGCAGAGCTCCCGCCGCGGGTTTGGATCCTATATAGGGATGGCCTGTTCGCTCACTGGCTGAGCACCGTCACAAAAAAGGACAAAAAAAAAAAAAAAGAATCAAAGCAAAATTAGTTATCAGTGATGCAGTCTTAATCTGCCAGGTAATATAGATTCATCCCGGTGTTAGTTTCTTTAAATTAATGCATTTATTTATAGACTCATGGAGATCTAGCTACCTATCCATCTATATTTTCATCTATCTATTATTTTTCTTTTCATCTGTCTATCTATCTGGTTTATTGTAAATTCTTAAGTGAATGATTCTGTGTAAGTCAGATGTTCCACTTGTGACTTGAAATAGTTAAAACAACCTTTACAAGGCAGAATGCAGTTGGTGTACTGGAGAAAAGAAAAATATGCAGCCAAAGGATTTTTCTGACTACGTATTGATCAGGTCTTTTTTTGTGGATTCTGGAATGTGCAAACATCAAGCATAAAATCATCCTCGGGGGCTTTTGCAGGGCAAGGCAGCATGCTGGCCTCTTCTTCCCACACACTGTGCATGCAGGGTGGGCTTAGAGTTCTCTGTTCATGCCCCACATTTTAAACTACAGCACTCCAGTGGAGACCCATCGCCACCGCAGGCTCTGCCTGTCTTAAGGGAAGCAGGAAAAGAAGCCGCCTATGCCAGGCAATTCTATTTCTTGGACTGCAGCTCAAAGCCTCTTTCCTGAGTCTGATCCACGATGGGGCTGGGGCACCACAAATTTCCTACAAATAGTAACATTCCCTATGTTCCCTTTTCTGAAATGCGTTACCCTATTGGTTGATATTACATAGCTTATCTATCCAGCAAACTCACCTACCCCAGAACTGAGCTATGCACTAGGAAGTAAACAAAATTCAACAGAAAGATTCTGCCCAACAGTCATCAATGCCTCCCACTGAACCCATATCCTTGACTCACAGAAGAGCCCCTTGGACCATTATGCAGTGCCTGTTTATACTTTTCTCAAGCTCGTTTTCATTGCGAAGTGCATTATAGTTACTATTTGAAGATTAAACAGAGCAACAATAAAGCTACCACCAGACACAACCACTCACCTGAACTGGCCTTACTCCATTCATGGCTTTTGTCTACAATTTACCTACCTGTTAGGTTTCCATAACCAATATATTTTCTTCTTCTTCTTCTTTTTTTTTTTTTTTTTTTTGGTGGCTGGGCGGCACAGGGAAATAAATCCTTGACCTTGGTGTTGCAAGGTGGTGCTCTACCCAACTGAGCTAACCAGGCAGCCCTGCTATCAATGTATTTGCAATACCAAAAATATGGATAGCAAGCTCAAAGCTAGCTGTTTTAAGGTAAGAACATCATTGCATCTATTAGACAAAAGCTTCCAGGACAGAGTTCAGTGGATTGGCTGGCCATAGCTACCCTGAGTGTTTATGGGATGTGATTCTGGGGAAGAAAGTGGCAAGCCATGCAGGAGTCCTGTGCACAGGGGGCTGACCGCTGCTGGCATTGGGCAGGGCAGGCGTGTGACAGGCAGGCTGGCTGCCAGAAAGAGGGGCGGGGGAGGAATCGCGGGCTGCTCTGGATCTTCTGGTCCTGATCTCACCATGCTCAACTGCAGGCCTTAGGGTCAGGTGACGCAGGGCACTCTCTGCAGTGAGAGGTGGGCCCCGAGCCGACCCAAGCAGGGCAGGGGAAGGCGCGTAGTTTCGAGGACCTTACCAGCCCGTCATCAAGACCAGCTGAGAAGAAGCATGAGTCTGGGGCAGGGGAGGGCACCAGCAGCCCCTGCAGACCCTTAGTACAAAATGAGGAAAAGGTGTCCCTTCCTCAAGATACTTCACTTCCACTGGCCAGGAAATGTCATCATAAATCAATTTGATTTAAAAAGATATTTTACTGCTTTCTTTCAAATATTACACAAATATTTCCTGTTCTCAGATAAGCCTGTATTGAGCCACTGCCCCTGATGGGCACACAATTCTAATTAATAACTGGGGCAATTTGGTTCACAGCAGAAAACTGGAACATGAGCGTGGTTGCTAGGGAGAGGGGCCCACACCGCAGCTAGACTCTGCCAGTCAAATCCCAAAGGAAAAGCAAGAAAACCATGCAAAGCATCACACAAGCTGCGAGAACAGCTCTCCGGGGGCATTCAATAGCCCAAGGCAGGTAAAGGACACCTAGAACCCATTCTAGAATCATTCATATTCACATTAGTTTAAATTGTGTTAAAGGCGTTTTGGTGTTGAAGATGAAACTTCCCCTCTCTAGAACATTCGTCCAGGAAGAGGAAGATGCTCGCTGAAGGTTTGGGTCTCAGCTCTGTGAAGCTTCCTGCCTTCTTAACGGAACCTTCAGTCAACTAGTCAACCAAAGAGACATTTCTGAACGAATCTAAGACATTTCCCCGCAGGTTGTTGATGTTTCTGGCGGTAATGTTTTCTTCTCTCAAAATCTGGACCATCTAACACTGCCTGTGTCTTAGAAACACAGTGACTGAGGGTTATGTAGATGTCTCTGGACCATCAACATATGAAGTCAACTGCAGAGTGGGCCTCAGGATCTCCTTAAGAGCCTAACATCACAGGCCACGCCCCTCACTCCTTTTTAAGGCTCCTGTGTCTGCATTTGATAGACAGCTCGCCTCTCTTACCTCCCTCCCTCACCTGTGGGTTTTCCTCTAGCAAATCCCATAACTACAGTATCTAACTGGAAATCAAGTAAGTGAGCTTGGTAGGAGAGGCGTCGGTCAGATGGACAGCCACTCTGAATCAGGGCCTCCCTTGCTCTTGGCAGGACTCTGCTGTCCCCTCTTTCGGCACTGGGAAAGGAGAGCCTGCTGCAGAGGGGGGAGGTGGGCATCTTCTGCACGATGCTTGCTAATTTGTGGACACAGAGGCCACAGAAGAGGAAGGAAGAGGCAGGGACGACGGTGCTGAGTAAGCGCATAACTTCTCTAGTGCGTGTCACTTGCTTTATTCCTCTCCTTTCAGAGGAGAGAGAAAACCTCAAACTACCCCCAGCTACAATACTCGAAAGGTGAAATGAAAGCAGAGTTAGTCGGTGGCCTCTTGAAAAACAATTCAGAGAGAAAACAAAGAATGAGCCTTTTACATGGACAAGACTGATAGATATTTTCTCTGCTTTTTTACTAGTTGAGGCTTCTGGCTGCAGGTTAAAACTTCATTTCCTCATGTGGAAATGGGTCTCCATCTGGTACATCTGCATCTTTCCCCATCCAGACTTCTGCTTAAAATCAACTGGTAATTGTTTCAGCATATTTCTGTTCAGTTTCTGTGTAGTGACGCTGCAGCCCAGGAAGAGTCAGAAAAGCGGGAGGTGGGCAGGAGAGGGGATAAGCAGCTCTGGCGAGAGGACTGGGAGTAGGAAGCTGTGTCCCCACGAAGTCCCAAAGACAATGCACATGGCCAAAGCTGAACTGGAGCTGGTGCCACTGGGATGGAGGAAGAGACAGCACCAAGGGGGAAGAGCCAACAGAAAATCAGCCAGCAAGGATGAAGGGGCATCCAGCGACAGAGGGCCCAGGCCAGGGGGAGCTCCAAGGAGCAAGCTCTTTCCTTTGCAGGAAGCGAGACTTCCTGAAAATGCCAGCCCTTCCCAGACAGTAAACAGGTATCTCCTGCCATAGACCATTAGAATCTTTTCTCCCTGAAGAAGCAGATCTAAGTAGGGAGAGAGGCTAATGACCAAGAAATAAGACTGGCTGGTAAAAGGTGATCTAGGAAAGAAGCCTCCACTGGAAGCCAGGGCGGATGGTTGGGATGCAGAATGTTTGGTAAAATGTCAGTATGGTGTGAGGACACAAGTATGCAAGTCCAGTGATCAGAAGTGCTCTGTGTATTCAGAGAAAAAGGGGGGGGAGGGGGAACCAGTATATTCATAATTATTGCTCTAGGGTCAAGCGTGGGGAACTGTGAGTGCAGCTCCAATTTACATTGAAGGCTCACACATGCAGTTGCTGCAAAGTAGGAATTTATTACCCCTTCCCCCTGAGAATATCAAGGAAGGACACTGGAGAAGTAGCCAGAACTGTTTTTTCAATAATCTTAGAGGTCTTCAAGTTGATGAACAGAAGTCTTAAACACACAAAATGTATTTGGAAGGAAGAAATAAAGTGCGTGCACACACGCGTGCATGTCTGTCTGCTTCCTAATGACAGGATAACCTCGCCTACACTGCAAATGATGATCAAGAGACAGAAGTTCCAGGTAATTATTAGATCCCATCTCTCTTCCTTCCACTCAGGAAGCAGAGTCCCAGATTATTGGTTTTCCCATAATCCTTTACCCCAAAGCGTGACTCAGATTCCTGAAGCACGCAAAAAAAGAAAGTCTGAAGCTTTCCTCAAAACTTGTTGCTGACGTTTCCAAAAGCGACCATTTGAGGTGATGATTATTTTTCATTAAGACATATTACCATTAAACACCTTTTTCTAAATCATGAAAACAATAAATGATCACTGTCAAAAAATTTGAATGATAAAAAGTATAAAAAATTAAAATACATTCTGACACTCCCCAAATGCTCACAGTGGTTGTCTCTGGGAAGTATAGCTTATTGCTGCGCATTAGGACATGACTTTCTTTCCTTCATTCTTCCATTTTTGTTTTGGATATAGCTAATAGCTAAGCAGGACCCCCTCTTCCGTGCCTGGTGATACCCACAAGCACAGGTTCATCAACCTGCGATGCTCGGGAACTGGGGGGAGGGGGATGACTGTGGCTCTTTCCATACTGCCTGACAATGCCGGCACGATTTCAACCTTTTGCTTTTCCTGGGTGCTCTGACACCCAGGAAAATATGTTAAAGATAGGTAAAAAAAAAAAAAAAAAAATCAAGCTGACCTGCCGGGTGTCAAAGAGAACAGCAGAGGTCAAGGCTCCTACAGTATGAACATGTCTGCTCAGGGCCAGACCCTCATCCCAGAATCACTGGGTGAGTGTGTTTGTGTGCACGTGTGTGCGTGTGTGCGTGCGTGCGTGTATTTGAAAAAGGGGTGTGGCTTCCATTTCAGACATTTATCTCATTACCCTCATCAGAGTTCTTAGTACTCCAGGGAAGGATAACCAAGGTTATTGTGGGTCTCTCTTGCTCTCTCAAAGAAATTTCTTTACCTCTTTATCATCGATTCCATAACTATTTATTGAGTACCTACTATATGCCAGGCACTGGTCTAGGTCACTTGGGATGCTGCAGTGGAAAACAAAATTCCTACCCTCATGCCTCCTACCACCAATGACCAACATCTCCACTTCAAGTCCCCTCCTATAACCAATGACCATCACTGCCACTCCAGCTCACCACTCCTACCACCAATGACTATCACTGCCACTTCAAGCCCCGTCCCATAACCAGTGGCCATCACCTCACTCCAGCCCACCACTACCACCACAACCTGTTATGTATCTGCACCTGGAGCTGCTTTACCTCTGAACTAGTAAATTAAAACCTTCTACTCTCTGCTTACATCCACTAACTCTTCTGGCTCACAGAATGCTACTTTGTCCATGTCTTTTAGTCAACATCACTGAGACTTGAAGTCTAAACTCTCTCTGTGGCAGACAGTTCTGGTTGTCTGCCCAATATCCATTCTTGGGTTTTTTTGTTGGTTTTTTTCTGTGTTTTTTTTTTTACTTAAAAACTTCTCATTTTGTTCAAGATGGCGATGGGTGTCATGGGCATGTGAGATATAAGCAGAACTCCTTTGGGAGAAGTAAGAAGGTCTTGAGAGGGGATGGACCAACTGGTATTCTGTGTGGGTGTGGGTGTGTTGGCTGGAGCAGAGAAGCAGAGGCTTGGACTCCTGATGACTCTGTGGGTCGGCCACACATGCCCCAGACTGCCCACCACTGGATTTCTTTCATTCTCTCTTATATTTTTAATTCACTGGTTTTTGAGTGTCCAGTTAGTCAAAGCTAAACACAATTCCTAATTGATCTGTCAAGGCATGGGTCAAGATTCTTGGCAGCATACGTCAGAATCACATGGCAGGTTTGTTAAAACTCAGACTGCTGAGCCCACCCTGAGTTTCTAATGCAGTAGATCCAAGCTCCAAGAGATGCAGATGCTGCTGTTGCAGGAACCACACTCTGAGAACCACCAGCTTGGGTTTATATTGTAGTTAGGAAACAAAGAACAAAAGCAAACAAATTTCAGTGGCTCAGTGCCTTGCTATTAAAAATGTTGTCTGCAAACCAGCAGCACTAACACCCAGGAACGTGTCAGTGACACAGATGCCCAGACCCACCTAGACCTGAATCAGAATCTACCTTGTGGCCAATTCCCAGCAGCTCACACACACAAGTCTGAGGAGCAGCCCAAGTTACAGGAGCTATGCAGGCCCCAGGGACTCTGCTCATCACTGTCACTTGGGAAGGCCAAGGGGGGCTCCATCGGACATCTGCTCCATGACCACAGTGACTGGGGAAGGACCACAGACGAACTGCACTGGGCCATCCAGGCTCCACTCACAAGAGACTTGCATCGTTCAGAATTTCATTGGCCCAAGCACGAGTGTCAAAGACAGAGGGCATGCAATCCCGCCACGTGCCCACAGGGGGCACAAGACTGCCACAGTCTGCCTGGCTTTCCTGTGTCTCCTGTCCCTTCAGCTGCTCTCAGACCAGGGGCTACGTAAGATTGAAAAGGTGGAAGTACAAATGTAACCACTGGAACAAAAACACAAACCTTCTCAAATACGAAAAGAAAAAGTATAAGTAAAGAAGTAAAGACTACATAACTTGGGAGAGAAAAATATAGCAAATACGACAAAATACTAGTAATTATAAAATGGTAACAATGTTGACAATAAACATCAGTCATACCACAGTGTGTCTTGTACAACAAGGGTACTTTGGCAATGCCTGACAAAACCACACACGCACACATCCTTCCACCTGGCAACCCCCTGCTGGGAAGCCTCTCTGGTGGGCTTGCAGGATAAGCTGCAGACCTCACCTGGCACCCTCCCCACATTTGCCTGTGACCTCCTGCAGCAAGCAAGCCAAGGGCTAGCAGCACAGATCTAAGGACGAGGGTCAGGCCCATCAGGAATAACAGTCCTACCATAGAGTGAATGGATGTCTTTTTGATTTGCATTTGGGAAGAACAGGGTGGTTTCTCCAAACGCCATTCTGACTCCAGCACTGAGCTGAGGAAGTTGTCACCTGTTCTGAACAGTCCAAAACACCCAACAATGAATAAATCCAACATGTGGGAGCTGGCTACAGAGCCAGCAGGGTCTTCTAGCTAAAGAATGTGGTCAAAGTGACATAGAAAAGACTATTTTGAAAGCCAAAAGGCAGCAAAACACAAAACATCTTGAAGGAGACTAAAACTTCCAAGCAGTTAAGGGAGGGCTCCTGCTATCCTGGTGAGTGGAGGTTTATGGAGACTAGACTAAGGCCTTAAGCATCCCTCAGGTGATGTCAATGCTCAGGCCTACGCCCCTGGGTGGTCCACACTCAGGTGGATCTTGGCGTTCCTAATCCTGACCTTCCTGCACTTCAGAACGACCCCACACCCTCCCACACTCTGATGCTGACTGTCAGCCCGTCAGCGGACCAGCACCAGCCTCCGCCTCGCCACGAGGCTGCCTTCAGCACCTGCAGAGTCGACATTCTTATTTGCACAACTGTTTCCTGGCAATAGTTCAAACACAGACAACATGTCCCGTCTTTATAAAAATGAGTGGCAAATGGGCAAATGTGTGTGCTTGGCAAAACTGAGTAATTAAAACTAAGATGAAGATGGAACCCATCAGGTGCTGGAAGAAGCAAATCTTTAACCTTAATTCATGGTCAGGGGACTTAAGCCAGAAACTGGTTGATTTCGTGCTGAGGTCTGAAGGAAACGGACAAAACTAAAAAGCCAATTTGAAATGCTAAATATATACGACCAAAGACTGGGCCTAAAATGTGCGATACGAAATTAGGGGTTTTATAATACTGTTGAGGTTTCCAATCGCAGAATCCCCTTTCTGATATATTTTTTGATACAGATTCAACTTCCACACGTGTTTGCAGGACACCGGCTGTAAGGAATCCCCAGTGTGGGTGCTCTGTGGGGGCTGGGGCCAGGAGAAGACACCCACCTGATGCACAATACCCCACCCGACACAGTCCCCCCACTTCCTGCCTTCCTAGGTCAGGCCTATTCTTCCCTCCAACACGTCAGACCCTCATTTTCATTACAAGATCTGGAAACCCCATTTGGGGAAGATATAAATACCTCAGAGGATTCCAAGTCAGAAAAGGAAGCAAATTCCAAGGCTGCAGGGTTCCCGTGGAAAAGACCCAGCATCCCGCTTCTCAGCACTGTCGCGGCCGCTGGAAGCACTTCCCCGCCTGGCTGACATCACTTTTCTGGCCTTCCCAGACACTTTCTACAAACCTCAATCATGTCAGCCCAAACTCGGCTGGAAACATGTGGCCCTGTGTGCATCTTCTTCTAAGAATGTGGCGCCCTTTGAAGAACTATTTTTGACAATCAGAATTGGAGACGTTCCCTAGGGCCTCTAAAGAAAAGCACATGCCACATGAAAATAGCAACTAAGAATAAATCAAATGACACAAGGAGGCTGAGTCAGCTCAGGCCAGGCCGCAGTCAGGACACAAGAAAGGAGACACTGACACCGGCTGGTTTTCTCTGCCATCGTCTCCTGTGACAACGAGGCTTAGACATATAATGTCCTTTCATGGCCCGTTCCCTCTCCAAGTGACCATCATTTCCCAATGAAATGAACACCTGGTGTGGTACCAGATGAACGCTCTGCTTTCTAATTACTCCCGTTTAATGTGGACTTCCTGAGTTATTTCTCCTCTCTGAGAGTAATTCATAAGAAACAAAACATATTTTGTTAATGGGTTTGTCCCATGAGACCACTTAGATACATAAAAATGGAAATATGTTTAACTGTTTCTTAAAAGCTACCATGAATATTTGTATCTAGTAAAAGCATTTTCCTTACGTCCTAAGAAGGGGAGGGATTTCCTTGTGAAAATAAACGTATCATCATCTTATTGAAAAAAATCATCATTTTGGAGAAATGTGGAGAAGGCAAAATCGTTAAGAAGTACAAGTTTCTTCTGAACCAATGTCGAATATGCACATCTGGGGAAAGGAGAGAGGCCTCGTGGACTTTTATTCTTGCTAGCTGTCTAACGATGGCTAAGAGAGGAAATAACTTCCTTCTGACATTTTTAAATGCTCAGTTAATACTCACAACTGAATGTTGTTTTATATAAACTTGCACCATGGCAGTGAATTATGCATAATGACTGTAGGATGTACACTTTTCCCCCCCATACCAAGGTGCCCCTCCCCACATTTTTGGTAAGAATATTCAACAATTTCATAACAGTAGGAAGAAACAGTTGATGGGTTTTCATTGGGCTTTTAAACCTCTGAATACCCCAATCGTTTTCCCAAAAGCTTCTCTTAAGAAGATGTCTACCACATTTCACACCCACTGGGTCTACCCCACCCCTGCTGTACTTCGAGCCATCTTTGTTTCCTACCTTGATGCCTTTCAAAGAAATCTTTTGGGTCAGGGACTAGAGTAAGGACAGCCCCCTTTAAAAAGTGAGTTTTCAAGTAGCTGGTCCTTAGGTTGCATTGGTGCTTGTTGATTTGTTTAAGGAAAAAATTTAAATGGTCATTGTTGACATTTTATATGTTAGTATTAGGGGGTACAAAGGAACACTTTGTACTATTTTTGCTTTATTTCTATAAGCCTAAACTTAGTTTAAACTGAAACATTTTTTAAAATGGTCATTTGTGGGCTGAGCCCGTGGCGCACTCGGGAGAGTGTGGCGCTGGGAGCGCAGCGACGCTCCCGCCGCGGGTTTGGATCCTATATGGGAATGGCTGGTGCACTCACTGGCTGAGTGCCGGTCACGAAAAAGACAAAAATAAAATAAAATAAAATGAAACGGTCATTTGTGATAGGTTAAAAAAGTTCCTCATACAGCAGCAGTCTTTCATGGAGTTGAAAGTCACTTCTCAGGAATTCCATGTATGACTGACTCTCTCTGCATCTGTTAACACACCAGGAATGGCACAAACATATTTGTAAAATCCTGCGCTCTATTTGTTAAAACACCCAGGTGCATCTCAGCATGGTTTACAGTTTCTGTGCACCTGTTGGTGAGCAGAGACAGATCACCAGCGACTCAGAAGCCCACCGTGGCTTCCGTTGATCCCCCATGCACCTGCCAGTCCCACAACATGAAATCTCCCAGGATGACTGAGTTTGCAACATGACTTCATTTCAGAAAGTCAGAAGGTGCTGGAAAGAACATGGAATACAAGCCTAGAGATCTGGGATCTGCTCCCACCTGGTTCTGCCTCGCATTGACTGTGTGGCTCTACACAAGTCATCCAACTCACGTGGTCTCAAGTTACCCATCCACACAAAAGGTTAATAACCATCCTGCTCCATGAGGACGGAAAGGAGCCATATGAAAACTCTAAAAGAATAATGTACTGTACAAAGATGAGCTTTCAGAAAAATTACCCATCCCTAAGAGGGCCCATATCTGAGGCACCACTTTAAAAATATGATCCTTAAATGATATGGATAGACTTGGTCTTTTATTCCAAATCTACGAAAAAATATAGACACAAGAAGACACAGAGAGGCCAAAAGATCATTTGCTAAATCTTTGACCCATGTCTCACCTGTGTCCAAAGACTGCTATTTCCTGCCCATTTTGCCAGGCTCACTGGATGGAGGCCAGATGAAGGTCAATGTGGGTTACGGGTGTGACCATCTTACGTGGTGGGATAAGAGCTGTCCTTTGGCGAGGGCTGACAGAGCCATCTTCCTGATCCTGGGAGGAGCTCTGGTGGAGGGGTTCTGCTGTCCAACCCCCTGACCCTGTCGCCTGGGGAGCAGGTGAGAGAGTGGACTATGGAGCTCCCTGCAGAAGCTGGAGGAGATCTGAGACTCTTGGGGGAACTCTGAATGCAAAAGCCCGGCTGCGGCAGGGACAGCAACAGCCTCTGCCCCCCTGCACCCTTCCCTGCTGGGACACACTGACGCTTCTCACCTTCAGAGATGTCCCTAAGCACTTCGGTCACATTCATCTGGACACGTCTATTTGCACTAGGGCAGGGAAGGAGAAGTGGAGCCTGCAGTGGGATCTGCGCCAAATCTCCACCCGACCCCAGGCCCTGGGGAGCAAACAACACAGCTGTCCCAGGTCAGCAGTGGAGATCAACATCGGGACCCTCCGTATCAAGGCTGCAAGCACCGACGGAACGTCTGTGCCTTACTCCAGGGTGGGTAGCCCTGCTGAGGGGCCCTCCATGGAACTGGGGCTCACGTATATGCTGGGGAGTAGAAATACCAGTTACACTACTTTCTCAGAAATATCCAGTTGATAGGACAAGCTGTCAGGTACCACAGTCATACCCTGGAGTTGGGGAGGAAAATGAACCAGCAGATTGAGTCCAGAATGTGTGGGGTCCCAGTGGCCCTGCAGAGCCCACTCTGCCAGAGCTGAAGGGTGAAGGGCTGGGCAAGAGAAGGCAGCCGGACTCTGAGCTCTGAAGAGACCCTGATCTTCAATCCCAACTCATCCTGAGTGGGGGTCTGACTTGGGCAGGGCTCACCCCCACACGACAGAGCTGATGAGGAGCACGCACGAGGCCCTGGCACCGGCCTGTGTGATCTAGACACTGGGGGATGGTTCTTTTCCTCCATGAAGGAGCCTTTCTCCCATTAATGCTAATGGGAGTCATGTGCTGAACCGAAGGCATTTCGTGTTCCAGATTTTCTAAAAATAAGATGTGGAGAAGGAAAACACATGTATTGTTTCTATTTGGGATTGCCAAAACACAAACAAGAAGGGACCCGAGGGATCTACTGCGCTGGAGATCCAGATCCTTCTCGATTATAGCAGCAGATAGGTTACTTGTCATTAAACAGGTTTAGATGGGGAAAATGTGAAATCCTGCTCAATTTATCACACGAACACAGTCTAAGTAGTGCCCTTTCTACCGCTTCAAAAATGCATCTCGTCTTTTCTTTGATGACTAGGATACCGAGAGGTTTCATTGGCTGGTAGGGTCCTACGTGACGGTTCAGAAGAAGATCTGCATTCCAGGAAAGTTCACTGTAAAGAAAATTTCTAAAAAGAGAATTTTCTTTTTCTAATGACTTTCATTATTCACATGTGATTATGTATGACAAGGACTAAAAAAAAAGCCTCTTGGATATAATAAATCACATTAAGTAACACAAACATCCCAAGTCTAACCATGTTTAAGGAAAAAGTGACAGAAGGTTAATACCTTTCAAAATACTAACGACACTGAGGGCCGAACTCAAAACGTCACTAAGTAACAACGAAAATGAACTTGTGCTCTGCCTTGTCTCACGTGCATGTAGTAACTTCTGAATTTGGCAAAATGTGCTCAGTCTCCCACTGGCTTTCGCGTTCTGATTTTCCATGTAGGACTGTTCCACGGTCTAGGGTGCTCTCCTGTTCCTTGGATTTGCAGGTGCCTTTAAACAGGGCCACACCTCCACACACAAGCTGGCCATTGCTTGGGAACTTTTAGGCACATCCAGTCTCTGCCTGGCCCTGAAGGTTGTCCCCAGCGACCCTCGGATCTGCAAATGATTAGGTGGGGCCTGTGCTCACCGTCACGTTCCTTAATGCAATGACTTATTTACCTCCAAATCCAGGGTTACCTCTATTCCTCTGTTCCCTCCGCTACGCATGGCATCCATGGGCAAGTCCTGTGACTCTGCCTAACTAACGTGCACCACCCACCCTGCCTGTCACCTCCCGCAGCACACACCTGGCTCCCTCTCTCACTCTGCTGACTTCCCTGCGTCACCTGAGGTCTTGAGAAAAAGTCAGGTCATGATAGTCCTCTGCTTAGATCTCTCTGATGGCTTTCCCTCCCACCTAAAGTAAGTCACAAACTCCTCCTGATGTGATCTGGCCCCTGCCCCTCCTGAGCTCAGGCAGCCCCTCTGCTGTCCTCCACTCTCCACTCCCCTGGCCTTGGTCTTGTCCCGTGACTGTGTCAGCTCTGTGCTGGTGTCACGTCAGGTCTTTTCACCAGCTGTTCCCTCAATCTAAAATGCTCATCGTCCTTTTCACTGTCACAGGAAGGCTTCTTATCATGAAGACCTTGGCTGAAATGTCACTTAATCAGAGAAGTCTTCCCTGGCCACCCCTTCTAGAGGAGACAACAAGTAACCAACACAATCACATGAGCTGATTCCAGTGCTCTGCAAAAGCTATTACTCCTCGAAATTTCTCACACTGAAGCGATTATTTGTTGTCCATCTCTATCCAGTCACTAGCAAGTCCCACGAGAGTAGGGACCTTGCTTTGCTTAGTGCAGTGCCTGACACCTGGATGACACCTGGCACTGTCAAGGGCCTCACATCATCATTTAACTGATAGCTCATGTCTTCAGCAAGGGCCTTTCACCCATAAGGAGCTCAAGTAACATCCTGAAGACTCACTTGCCTATAAGTTAATAGGAGAAAACCAAGAGATACAGAATCCCCACCCAGAAGCTCATCAGGGGAATTTCGAAAGTCTCTTAGAGGTACACATTAATTCAATAACTTGAAAGTATCTTTTAGGTACCTCCTATGTCATTCAACCTGTTATGAGCTGGGGATATGATGGGGAGCAAGGAGACATGGCTACTGCCCCCAAAGAGTGGGCAAGTTTGGAAATTTGTGACAGAAGGAGAGATGCCATCAACTTGGAGATAATTCCATCCTCACGATGATAAAAGTGCATTATTCTAGAGGAGCCTGGGTTCTCTCAATTTCAATGGCTTCAAGGAAAGGAAAAATCGTTTTGAGGTTAAGTCTACATCTCGAATGGCAGAGCATTTCTGTGGCCTTTCGTTTTTCCTTAATCATTCACTCTGTGCTCAGGAGGGTGTTGGAAGCCTCGCTTGCCTTAACCAGGCTGCCATGTTGGCAGGTGCCATGAATCTGTTTGGCAGAAAGAGACAAGTAGGATAATTTGGGGTTGCGTGCATCCAGCCTATATTAGTTCGTTTCTATTGCTTATAACAGAATACCTGAAACTGGGTGATGTAAAAAGAAATAAAATTTCTTACAATTTGGAGGCTGGGAGATTCAAGGTCTGGGGAACACATACAATGAGGTCCTTCCTTGTGCTGGGGTGACTCCGTACTGTAACACAGGGCATCACAGCACAATAGATAAAGTACTTGCAAGACAGAGCTGACCTTCTAACTCGCTCTCCTTGCAAAGCTATCAGAACCATGCCCATTACTCCATGCATGGATCAGTCCACTCACAGGGCAGAGTCCTCACAATGTAATCACCTCTTTAAGGCCCCACCTTTCAAATACCATAATTGGATGTCCCTCTCTCTCAACATTGTTACAATGGAGATCAAGCTTCCAGTACATGAACTTTTGGGGGACACATGTGCCCATAGCACAGCCCCATGAGCACTTGACATTAGCAACAATTCAAATGTACAGCTCTCATTGTAACCATTTCACCATGGACCTGCCCTTTTCTACTCTGAAACTTACACAAATTAAGAGGCAAACTTGACCAATGCTAACTTCACATCCTCTCTGCACACTGCCTTAGCAGAAGCACAGATGGGCAGAAAGTTAGACAAAAGCAGGTGGGTAGGAGAGTGAGGACAGAGAAGCCAAGAGCTCAATTATACCGTCATTGAGGTCATTTACTCCCTGACTAGCTAGAAGTTGCTGCTACGGCTTTTCTCTGGATTTGAAATTACACATTTTCCATTTCTGACATGACCACCAGCCTAGCCACATGAGGGCAATTTTCAGGAAGGACGCGGCAGACCAGCTTTCAGGCCATGCCGACCAGATAGCAAACCCCTGTGTATCATTAGAGAAAACAAGATGGTCAGAATTTGAGATTAGAAAGGGGTGAGCATTTCCTTGCAGGAAAATATAATCTGAGTTTTAGGGGAAATTTTCTCTGCTGGAAAAGGAGTTAAGGGACAAGATTGGTTTGGGAGACCCTTCATTTTAAGTTCTCTGCACCTGTGACATTAGGTACTCTCTCTGAATAATATGGAATAATATACAACAGTCAGAAATTCAGTATACTTAGAAATAATTACCTTCAAGATAATTATTAATAATTATAATTATATCTATATAATTATTCAAGATAATAATAATTACCTACAAGATATTGCTGACTGGAGCAACACAGTGCAAGCCGGTTATGGTATATGATTGTATCTTAAGAAAGCTGTTAATAAATCAACTTTTTAAAGAGCAAGACCATTCACCATGTTAACAGGCATGTGGCCAGAAGGTTCTGACCCCGTCAGGGACAGCTGGGAGTTGCACAGAACCAAACTAAGCATTTCGAGCTTCGCAGGTGGAGCCGAAGTGAAGTATGATTACACTTGGCTTTCTGGTCTTTGCTAGTCTTGTGACTGGTACTCTAATTCCTTTTGGTTGAGGAACTAATTCAACTCGGCTGCAGAGACTCTGGTTTTTGTACTTTATATTTTATAATGTAATTAATGATTCACATCCAATTACATCATGTTAGAAATCCTGTCCCAATCCTTTCTCCACGAATCCTGGTCTCAGTGCCTTGTGTGCTGACCTGATCGATGCTCAGGAGAAAAGCAGAAAGCTCATTTGTAAGCACTGAGCCAAGCCTGGAATGATCAGTGATATTTTAGCCTAGTCAAGGTTGTCTGAAAATACATGCATGCTTTTGATTTGTGATTTGAGATCATGGGATGTATTTTGGTAAGGAAATCCTAAGAAAGGAGGACTACGTCTTCAGAATAAGACTTCAGCATCAGCTCTATAAACACGGATTTCACACCAGTCGGATGCGGGTATTGTCACGTCTCTCCTGACAGCCCTGGAGAGGCCCCAGAGTGAGGCCTGAAAGCTTCAGTGTGGATGGCCCCCCATGCTGGGTCCTAAACTTCTTTTCCATTAGCCGATAAGCCCCCAGGGATCCAAGAACATGCTCTGTTTGTCATTCTCTAAGACTTTCTACATCTCTGTGTCTGCTGCGTGCTGCGTCCGCCCCCTGGAATGTCCTGCTCCCGTTCCATTCATTGGAAAGCAATCCCTCCCTGCTCTATAGGATCAGCACAGGGTTTGGATATCCTACAGGCCTAACTGACTCATTCTGCAAATGCGGTTGCTGGTAGAAGTTTGTCTCTCTTCTCTCTCTCTCTCTCTTCCCTGTGTGCATCTTGGGACACAGGAAGTTATCTTTTTCTTCACTGTATCACCAAGCACAGTAGTTCATAAGTCCTCTGTATTCAACAAAACTTTTAAATGCGTTGCTTTTGCATTCCAGGTCTCTTTGTGTTTACCTGTTCCCTCCAGATCCATCATTATTTTGAGTTGTCACAAATACCCCAGTCCTCCAGAGACAAAGAAGTCAGAATACAATAGTAGAAATGAAAAACATAAGTTTAAAATGATTTAAGGGTCACTAATAACACTGGTTCAAATGGTACAGGCTAACTACTACTGTGGTCCCTACTGACTCCCGAGGAAAAAACCCTAACACTCAAATAGCTGAAGGGGAGATTGAATACAAGGCAGTTTCCAAAGTAGGAAACACACATGGCCAATAAACGAAAAGTTCTGCCTTATTTGCAAAGTGAAATTAAACAAAAATAAGATGCTATTTTCACCTGTCAACTTAGCAAAGTGTAAAAATACATATATTCAATTCTAGAGACACTATGGGGAGACAGAAACTATCCTCACTGCCAATGACAGCGCATCCTTCTCCAACATTTTGTAAAGCGATTAGTAACGTAGAATCAAAAGGCTTAACAATGTTCAAATCATTTACCTAAAAATTCTCCTTCCAAGAATATAGTGTAAGAACATAAGCAGAGGTGTGGTCAAAGTTTTATACACACAGATATTCATTAAGTATTATTTACAGAGGTAAAAAGTCAGGAATCAAGCTAAATGCCCAACATTAGGGCTGTAGCTAAAAAGTTCATATCACCATGTGATATGAGTATTAGACAGCTATTTCATATGTTTGTAGAGAATTTTTAATAACAAGGAAAACTTGTTATTAAATCACTCTGATTCATGGCTCAATAAAAACTATAACAATATTAGAAAAAGCCCAACAATGTGAACAGGAAAAAAAATTCTTGAAGAGTAGACACTGTACAATGGACTGAATGTTCACCTCCTCAAATTTATATGTTGAAACCTTGATCCCAGTGTGATGAAATTAAGAGGCAGAGTCTTTGGGAGGTAAATAGACCATGAGGGTGGAACCTTCATGAGTGGGATTAGTGTACCTGTAAGAAGAGGCCAGAGAGCTAGCTAGCTCACCTTCTGCAACATGAGGATGTAATGAGAAGTCAACAGTCTGCAACCCAAACCCGACCATGCTGGCACCCTGATCTCAGCCATCCAGCCTCCAGAACTCAGTAATAAATTCCTGTTGTTTATAAGCCATCCAGCCTATGGTACTTTGTTATATCAGAATGAACTAAGAAAGACATCATTAAGTGTACTTGTTTAAACAAAGAGGCATACTATGTACATGTATAGAAAAACGAATATCACAATGACAATTAAACTCATCTACAAATTTTTAAAACCTTGACTTTTTAATGGATGGCCAACTTAACAAAATCCTAGTGGAAAAATAAATTCATGAGATGTTTTGTTTCCTGCAACTGAAAACCTTGGAAATAAGCCTAAATATATATTTTAAGTATTTGGCTTAGCTTGCAAGAAAGTAAGGAAACTCTTAAGAGGTCTACAAGAAAACTGGAAAACAAATCCAGCTGCCTTAGGGGCTACTGGTGATTTCTGGTTAGCTAGAGTTTTAGATTTAAGGCTAAACAGAGGCAAGGAGACAAAACTTGGGACCTGAGGATGTAGGAAGTCAGATTGGAAACCCTGCATAATGGCTCAATTCATAAGCACAAGCTCATCCCCCTTTAGGCCTGGTAGCAAAATTCATACACCCTGCTTAGTATTAACAACCACAGGCTGAAAATTTAGCATAATGTGAGTCCAGCTGAGAGAAGCATGAAATGCCCTCTGGAGGAACTTATACACGATCCAGAGAATTTCCACAGGGAAGTTCCAATGAACACGAGTTCAAAATCATATTAATAGTATATGTGGACCAGAAATCACAACACATACAAGAAAAAACTATCAGCAGCAAAAGTCAGCAGAGAAACCAGACTGCAGATTCAGACTCACGTGTACCTCAGATATCAGGGTTAAAAAAGACATTAAACAAGGGGCCGAGCCCGTGGCGCACTCGGGAGAGTGCGGCACTGGGAGCGCAGCGACGCTCCCGCCGCGGGTTCGGATCCTATATAGGAATGGCCGGTGCACTCACTGGCTGAGTGCCGGTCACGAAAAAGACAAACAAAAAAAAAAAAAAAAAAGACATTAAACAAAATTTAAAACTCAGATCAACTTTAGGTACAGCTGAAAGTAGAATTAGAAAAGTAGAACATAAATCTAAAAAAATTTATTGAATGCATTATAGAGAATCAAAGAAATAAAAAATGTGAAAGACAAGTTAGAAGAAAGGAAAATAGAATGAAACAGTATAAAACACATCTAATCAGAATTCTGAAAGGAGATAATACAGGAAGTAAAGGAGAGAAAATGAAGACATGGCTGAGAAATTTCCAGAACTTATAAAGTCAATAACCATCAGATTCATGAAGCACAACAAATCGTGAAAATAACCAGAAAGAAACCCACATCTAAATACAGCATAATAAAGCATAACACCAAACATAAAGAGAAGATCATAAAAACAGCCCAAAGAAAAGCTATGAATTTATGACAAACAAAGTTCTCCACAGCAACAGTGGAACCCAAGGCACTAGGGGAATATTTTCAAAGAACCGAGAGAAAATAATTGTCAACATAGAATAGGACACCTTGTAAAGTCTTCTTTTAAGAACATGGTGGGATAAAGATGTTTTTAGACTTCCCATCCTTCCCTAACGCAAACCGACCTGAGACAGTTTACCACCCCAAACTTCTCCACTTTGTTGTGCTCTCAAAAGGACACACAAATGTACTTTAGGAAAGTGAACACTGATAATTGATATTATAAACAAAGACCTGACCTACATAAAGGAGAGAGGAGCACAGGTGGTGGTCAACATGAGGTAAATCTAAACAAGGCATAAAAGTCGAAAAGCAAAAGGCATAGAACTGAAACGTACTAGACGCCTGCCTGTGTGAGGAGCTGATGGGGTGAAAGTGTTCTAAGGTTCTAAGTTGTCGAGAGATGAGTAAAAATACTGATTAACTTTTGGCTTTGTTCAGTTTATGTGCTACAATTTCTAGCTGGTTGTTAAAACAATAAAAATAAAGAGTATAGTTATACCCCAACTAGCAGAGACAAAAAGTAGAATGAGAAAAAAAAATAATTAATTCAACACGAGGCTACTAGAGAGATAAAAAGAAATGAGGAACAAATAGAAAACCTAAATAAAATAATAGAAACAAATCTACACATATCAATAAGTGATCTGAATCTTCTACTTATATATATAAGAATAGCTAATAAAATTTTGCAGAAAGAGAGAAGTGATCATAATCTCGCCCTATCAGATACTGAAGCTCATCACGAAGATACACTTAAAATGATATCAATGAGTATGTGCAGAAAATATTTTGAACCGAAAGTAAATGAAAACAATACATTTCAAAATTAGAAAGAAATTGCTGGGGCTCAGAGAACGATGCCTCAAAGTATGGCACTTCGGCCTGCTGAGTACTTTGAACTAAAGGACACTGGACTCAGGCAGCCTCAGAACCAAGGTCTCTCCGACCTTCTCCTGCACTCCTGCCCCTTGCCCCTCATTCGCTTCTGAAGCAATTCATAGAAACCAGAATTCCTCTTCCCCAAGGTGGATCTCAGAAACTAGAACCCTTTTTCCCCAAAGCCAGACATAAAAACTAAAATTATTACTTTAACTTTCCCCCGCCTTTCTGTCTAGAAGCTGGCCATAAAAAAATTCTCTGACCTACCCTTGATTGATAATAGGTCATAAGACTGTCATTCCAGAGGGCTCCTGCCCCATACCTGGGAGGAAAAAAAATGCTACACAGAGAGGCCAAAAATAATCTGAACAGACAGGCCTTGCTGGGTTTCCCCACTCAGTCTGTTAGCATTAGATTAACCCTTTGTGCCCAATCATATGTCTACATGGCTGTCCCCACTTCACCAAACCTAAGCATAAAAATGGATAGTTTTCTCTGTATCTTTGCATCTTCATTCTTAAGGTTCCTATTGTCATGTAAAATTGTGATGAAATGAATTTGTTATGCTTTTCTCTTGTCTTTTGTTATAGGAGTATCGGCTGGGCTGTGACCCTTGTGAAGGGTGAGAAAAGGTATCTCACATTTTGTGCCCCCACAAAATTATAGCTTAAAATGATTATATGAAAACATTTGATATGAGCACTTGATCTAAGCTTCCCCCTCAAGAAGCTAAAGAAAAAAAGAAAATTCAGGATAAAGTAAATAGACAAATGGAAATAATAAAGCTAAAAGCAGAAACCGGTATAATAGAAAACTGACAAATAATAAAGAAAATCAACAGAACAAGGCCTGAATCTTTGAAAAAAATCAATTAAATGGACAAATCTCTAGCTAGGGTAACAAGAAAAAAAAGAGAATACAAAAAATACCAATATCAAAATAAATTAGAGGACATCACTTTCTTATTATCTAGGATATAAGAAAATATGAGGTAATTAGAAACTACCATGAACTTTAGGCCAGTAATTTAAAAGACTTTGATGAAACGGCAAACTCCTTGAAAGACACAAATTGCCAAAACAGACTTAAGAAGTAGAAACACTGACTCATATAGCAAGTAAAGAAATTACACTCATAATTAAAACTTTCCCAGGCCACAACTGAAAGAAAACTTCAGGCCAAGACGACTTCACTAGTAGAAATAATACCAATCCCCCCAAATCTCTTCCAGAAGCAGAGGAGAAAACACTTCCCAGCTCATTTTATAAAGTCTTGTATTTTTCTAATACCCAAACCAAAAACATTACAGAAAAGAAAATGACAACCCAATGTTCCTCACAAACATAAATGAAAAAAAAAAAAAAATCCTGAAAAATATTCACAAATTAAATCCTGCTATATATATTTAAAAAATACAATGTCTTGTGACCAAATAGTTACTCTAGAAATATATAGTTAATTTAATACATGGAAATCAATGTTATTCCTCATATTTATAAAATAAAGAAGAAAAACCCTATTTTTAATCCCAATAGGTACTTAGAAAGCATCTGTCAATATTCAGCACCCATGCATAATAAAAGCTCTCAACGAATTAGTGATAGAAACAACAATTAACAAACTAAACAATATGAATAAAAAATGGCAAACTACTTGAATACATATACCTCCAAAGAAGGTATACAAATGGCCAACAGGCACATGAAAAGATGTTCAACATCACTAGAGGATAATTAGGGAAATGCAAATCAAACCCACAATGAAATACCCATCAGGATGGAATTCATCCAAAAAAAAAAAAAAAAAACCCAGAAAATAAGTGTTGGTGAGGATGTGGAGAAATTGCTGGTGGGAATGTAAATGGTGCAGCCCCTAGGAAAAACGATACGGCAGTTCCTCGAAAAATTAAAAATACAATTATTGTATGATCCAGCAATTCTACTTCTGGGTATATACCCAAAAGAATTGCAAACAAGAACTCAAGAGACATCCGTATACCCATGTTCACTGCAGCATTACTCACAAGGGCCAAAAGGTGCAAGCAGCCAAGTGTCCCTCCATCAATGGATGAATGAATAAACAGAAGGTGACATATTCACGCAATGGGATACTACCCAGCCTTAACTAGGAAGGAAGTTCTGACACATGCGATGGCATGAACGAAGCTTGATGACGTTATGTTGTGTGTAATAAGCCAGTCACACAAGGACAGATATTGTATGATTTCACTTACATGAGGCACTTAGAATATTCATTCATAAAGACAGGAAGTAGAATAATGGTTTCCAGGGAATGGTGAGTTAGTGTTTAATCCGTAGGGAGTTTCAGTTTTGCAAGATAAAGAGTTCTTGAATAGTGATGATGGCCACAAAACAATGTGAATCACATAATGCCACAGAACAGTACCTTAAAAATGATTAAAATGGTAAATTGTATGCTTTGCTTATTTTTCTGCAATTAACAAAAGAGAAAAAACTTGGGAATGGAAGGACCCTTCCTCAACCTGGGAAATGAAATCAATCAATCAATCTATCAATCTATCAATCTATCTATCTATCTGTCTGTCTGTCTGTCTGTCATCTATATCTATATCTATTTTTCAAATCCCTACAGCTAGCAAGGGATAAGGTAAGGATGTTCTCTTATCGATTCTTCTCAACATTTTACTGGAAGTTTTACCCAGCACAATAAGGCAAGAAAAAGTAATAGAGGTCATCAAGATGGGAAGAGAAGAAATAAAACTTTATTCATACATAATACTCTTGTGTACATAGAAAATCCTAAAGAATCTACAAAAACACTACTATAATTATTAAGTGTTTTTAGCAATGTTGCAGGATTCATCGTCACTATAAGAAATCAGTTATATATATATTTATACGTAAGCAAAAAATGTTGGAAATAAAATTTTAAAAAATCAATCACATTCACTTACAATAGCATTCAGAATAAGAAATAGTAAGCATAAATTTTACAAAATGCGAAGTCGATCTTTATAATGAAAACTACAAAACAGTGCTGAGAGAAATTAAAGATACATGCACTGACATGGAAGAATTTCCAAAAGCATTAGTCTGAATGAAAGAAATCTTACACAAAAGAGTCTGCTCAATTTGCTTCGATTTGTATAGATTCTAGAACAGTGACAGAAAGATCAGTTGTTTCTTGGGGCTGGGGGTGGGGGAAGATTTACTGCAAAGAGGCCAAAAATTTTTGAGGTGATAGAAATAATCTGTATCTGATGTGATGTTGGTTACATGGGTGTATATACATAAAATTTGTGCACTTTAATGTAAGTAAATTATGCTTCAAAATATCTAGTTCAAAAAGAAAAATAAAAAACCAGCAAAGAACAGGACTAGATTGAGAGGGCTTCTTTCAAATATAAAATTAAAATTTGAAAAAAGCATGACGGTGGCCAGAGTCTGTCACTACCTAATCTTGCAGTGGTGAGCTATGTAACATGCCAGCAGTTCACACTTAGGAGAATCTAAAAGATTCCCTCCCATCTTTCAGATCCATAAACTGCAACAGAGAGGCTTTTGCAATTTATACAATATTCAAGTTGCATGAAAATTTCTAGAAGAAAGCAACCACATAATTCAGGAATTTCTTGTACAAACAGAAATCTGATATATGATGGACACTGCCAACAAGTAGAGAAATAATGGATTATCTCATCAATGGTCCATGGGCAACTGGCAAACCATTTAGCATAAATGGATTCCAGCCTTGCACTACACAGGAAATATATCCAGAGAGATTACAGATTTAAACAAAAGTACTAGAGAGGAATGTAGGCTAGAGAAGGACTTTCTTAGCCTGTCAGGGAAAATACAAAGGGAAGAAGATTAAGAATATAATAAAAAATCTGAATGTCAAAAATTACCATCAACAGACATGATGACTAAATGGCATCCTGGACTGGATCCTGCAACAGACAAAGGACATTAATGGAAAAAATGGTGAACTCTGAATAAAGTCTATAGTTAATAATATTGCACCAATATTAATTGCTTAGTTTATATCAGTGGTTCTCAGCTGGGACCAATTTTGCTCCCTGGGGAACATTTGACAATGTCTGGTGACATTGTGGGTTACGTACTAAGGGCGGTGGGGAGGTGCTACTAGCATCTCACAAAGGAGACCAAGGATGCTGCTAAATGCCCACAACCAAGAGTTATCCAGCCCGAAATGTCCACAGTGCCAAGGCTGAGAAACTGTCTTGGATAAATGGACTGTGACTGGATCAGATGTTAACACAGGAAAAGCTCCGTGAAGGAAGTACGGAAACTCTCTGGGCTCTGCTCGTAACTCTTCCATTAATGAAAAATTATTTCAAAATTCAAAGTTCTAAAAATTACCATACGTAACATTTAGAAAGTGAATTCAAAAATTTTAACATAAATGAAAAAGCAAAATAACAAAAGGTTAAAGAAAAGTGAACAAAGAAAACATAATTCACACGAGAAGAAATATAGATGTGTAATGAAGCTGAGAAAGTTTAACTTGTCTATGAAAAAATACAAATTAATTCATCATAAGTGTCATTTTTCATTTACCAAAATGGCGTGGAGATTTTAGTAATGACAATACCTGATGTTTGTGCATTTGTAGAGAAGCTGGTGTTTATGTATAGATAGTACAACCTGGAGTGTCAATTGGAAATCTATATTAAAAACCCTTAAAATTATGTCTATCCTTTGACCAGAAATTCTAGGAATCTGGCTTAAGAAAATCACAGGAAATACATGTTTCTGTCCAAGCACATTTATCAACTCATTGTTATAAAAATGCAAAAACGAAAATAATCTATTTAACCATTAGATTTTTTAAAATATATGTATGTAAGACATGAAATAAAACTTCACTATTCATTGTTGAGGAAAAGAAGCTTTCTAGAACAGTGTATGTTTTGCATGATCCCCTTTTTGTTAAGAAAAGGAAAGGAAAGAAAGTACAAAGACAAAAAAGAAAAGTTTGTTGCATTTATGAGAGAATGTAAGTAATCTATTTGGGAAGATTACTGAAATATTAACAGTGATATTATCTCTGGGTTATGGGTGATTTTCACTTTCCTCTCTTTGCTTATTTATATTTTAACTTTTACAATGCACATATTTTACTTTTTCAATAAGAAAAAATAGCATCCAAAAAACAAAGGAATTAAAAAAGAAACAGGTTCCTTTTAAACCTTTTCTAAACAGCATTGTCATGGATGATGTTAGACCTGGAGAGACCACAGCCTCCAGCAGTGACAACAGCCAAGGTGGGCTTCATGGCTGGAACACTCGTGACGGGCTATGACACACGAATTACATCTGCACAAACTCTCCCTGATATCTACTAAGTTTTATCTGTACCCAAATGTACAACACTGTCACCTTCAATGTATTTTAGGGACCGCACCACGCAAACTCCACTGGCTGGGGTTTGATGCTCCCACTGCCCGCAGCTCATGGCTGTGACTTCTGAACAGTGAGGTGGTCCACTTGGTCTCAAATGACAAGTGTATTTATGAGGGCACAGGAGAGGTTGCCAGAGAAACTCAAAGTTATTTGTTCATTACCTCCATAGGCCATCTGATCAAAAATGCCTAAATATGTTCCATCCATAGGCAAACATGGATAAGCCTCCATCTTCTTAAAACAGCAGAGCCATTCATCTGCTGAATATACACCAAAGACTCCCTGCCACTTTATTCACCTGCGAGCCTGTTCCTTTGATTTAGTATCTCACCCAAGGACCGAGTAGATTTTAAGTAAAACTATAAGTATGTGAGGGTACTTCCAAAAGTTCATGGAAAAATAGAATTAAAAGATAATACAATCTTTCCGCCAACTGTTAGAAGTGCCCTCATATAATTTTGCCTTTATTTCAGCCAACTTATGGATTGATACATGGGAAAGACAAGACAAAGTCAGGAGTGAGTTTTGCACACCAAATGTCGCCGTGAGATCCCACCATATTTGCAAGAGACGAGCCTCCAAGTTGGCTCTGAATTTTCATCAAACAACGTAGGAGAAACATTAGTTTCTGCATGGATCAAATGCCCTGAGAGAGAGGAATCAGAGTTGCTCAGAAGATGCACGATCCTGGAAACAAGGGGAATTAAGGTTTTTTCCCTAGTGGGGCCCTCGTAAGCAGCATTGTATAATACTATGGACAACACACATGGTTAGTGTAGGCCTTGTCACAACACAAAGCGAAAGTAAACAAATGCTGTTCTACAGGAAGCAAAAATAATATAGTTCTCACATACAAATATTTCAGTTAGTTGAGCAGTGGTTAATAAAAATTGAATTTTCGTAGCTTATGTTTTCAACGTCTGATTCTATAGACTACAACCACAGAATAGGCCAATTTACATACTTGTCATCCAGCTATGACTTTTGATGTTCCTACAGGGCATTCATCACAAGGGTGGGCAAGGGTAGGCATTTGAGGGAGCAGATTCTAATCTTAAGTGGCATGATTGTGTTCCCGGCAAAGAGAACACCTGTACTATGCACCTGGCCTTGAAGAGTCTGCCCATTACCCCTAAATAGCTGAGAGCCCAGATACATAGTAGAAGGGACATGCCATCCTCCAGAACAGAGCCCTTAACCAGGGAGGTACGGATTCGGGTGTGTTGATTCAATCATAGGATCAGCATGAGTTTTGCAGAAGTACCCCAGACAGGTCTGACTCTCTCATCTGGTTAAGAACACCTTTTCCGCATTCTCTAATAATAGTCCCTGAATGCTGTGAGATCACTAGATACCCCATATGTGGACTGTGGTACTTTATCTGCAGTAATGCCCTCATGTGGCTATGACCTAACAGAGGAAATAGATGATCACATGATAGCAATACGAAAAATATTTCTGCATTTAGCAACAGGCTGCTTGGACAACATAGTTTGGGATGAATTTGTGGACTGGTCTACCATCTTCACCCGTCTCTTGTTTTCCAAAGTTAGTCATTAACACTGAAAAGAAAATCACATTTTATGGAAGGATATGAGCTTTGCTTTAAGATTACTGGGAAGACAACAAAAACTCACCAAGCTAAAAGAATTAAACACATCATCTACTTATCACATTTTTTCCTATTTTCCAGGAGAGTCACCTGTATCTAGGACGCTTTTGTGCACAGAGTTCATCATGCTACTACCTACCACCTCTTTGTCTCTAGATCATGTCTAAATTGACTTCTTGCAGACAGCTCAGATGATACTGGAGACTAATGAAAATGATAAAATGGTACTGAGTCTCCACTATGAGCCCAAACTGCTTGGTGCTCCTTGTAAATTACCTTGCGAAGGACGTGGCAAGCAACTAGCAGAGTTTGAACTGAAACTCAGATGGGCCTCATTCCCAAGCCCACGGTGCTTCCACCAGGTCACCCTGACTATCACTGTTACTTACGTATAGATGGTTACTCTGCAATTTCCTAATTTAAAAGTTCAGACCATTACATGGTCAGCCTGCTTCGGGCCTTGAATCCATCTCTCTTCATCTATCCCAGGCAAATCTGAGAAAATGGCCCATTAGCAATGACTACCTCCTACACACTGCAGGGACACACCCCATTTGCACAAATGAGAGAGTTACTCAGAAAAAAGAGAGAAGAAGAAAAAAGCCCTTTTCTCCATAGAGCTAGCTGGGATGGCCGAAATGAGCAACCATTAGACACTGTATAGACTCCAGAGAATGCTCTGAGAATCGTATTTATGATTACGGGGGAAATGACACAATCTCATCAAGACTTGCCAAGATTAAACAAACATTTGTAAAAAACCTTCAAGATACGTTTGTAACATTATTCCTGTTTTCTCTTCTTTAACATTAAATTTGGCCATCTGAAGGATAATAAAGCTGTTTCATGATAATACTTGATCATTCTTACTGAGCTCCTGGAGGGAAAAATATTTCAAGATGTCCTCCCACCCCTCCAGTTTTAAGACGGTATGGGGATTTTGTAGTTTTCACTTTCCTTTCCACAACCTACCTCTTGACCGAGAGTCTTATATGGCTCCCCTCCCTTTCCTTGCCAGGGGAGGTTTGGGTGTGAGCACAGGAAGAGGCGGTTTGGGGAAGGGAGGGCCATTGAAGTGGCTCTGACATCAGCATGGACTCTGTTGAGTCATCAGAATGACCTGTCCTCCACCCAGCACACAGGGCCTGGGCACCTGCTCTCTGCTGGGCGTGGAGAGGTCAACAGCAGTGACTCAGACTTGGACTTGCCCTCTAGGAACCTGTAATCTGGAAAAAGAAAAATGACCCCCCATGAAACAGCAAGTATGCCACATTAAGAGACTGTAACCTGCATGGTGGGGACCACCTCTGAGTTTTGCTTCATCATCGTGGAACCAGAGACTAGCCCAGTGCCTGGTAACATGGCTGACAAAGTCAACGTCAGGTGAGTGAGGGAAGGTTGTCCAGGTGGGACTCAGATCTGGTGCTAGCAGGAGGTGCTAGGGCGGGACATGTGCCCCAAACACTGAGTGATGATGGCAATTGGCACAGAAGTGCCCCGTCTTGCTGCTGACGTGGAAAGAGGCAGGAGAGCTGGAGGCTGAGATTGAGTGGTAGTGGGCACCGGCATGTAGGGGACGGGAAGAGGATCAGAGAGAGCCAGGAAGGTCCTGGTCAGACAAGGTGTGGAGACCCCCGAGGAAACAGGATAGGGAGGTGGAGGACGGGAGAGCTCTCCCCTCTGCCTCCGAGCATCACTCCCTCACCACATTCTAACAATCAGCCTGAACATGGGCTTGGCTGACAGCTGCTGTGACAGAGGACTACAGCCCCAAATGAATAAATGAATGGACTGGGAGAGAGAAGTTCAAGAGATAACCTGGTCCAGCTCTCTCATTCCACAGATGACACACAGAGACCTTGCAGGAAAGTGCCCTTCCCAAAGTCACCTTGAGGCTTGACCTTGAGCCAGGGTGGCACACTTTTTCTGTAAAGGCCCAGATAGTAAATATTTTAGGCTTTGTGGGATGTATGGTCTCAGTCCCAACCACTCAATTCTGCCATTGTAGTGTGAAAGCAGCCACAGAACAATGTCTAAATGAATGTGCATAGTCGTGTGCCAATAAAACTTTATTTACCAAAACAAGCAGAGGGTTAGATTTGGCCTCCGGCTCATAGTTTGTTAATGCCCACTCTGGAGCTGTGACTAGATACCAGGGGTCCTGGTTTCATTGCCCATTCATCAGCTGACTCTAATGCTCCCTGGCTTATCTTGGTGTTAACAATAAAACAAAACACAAAAGCTCATTCTGCTCAATTCTCTGGCTCCACAAAAGGTAAGAAAACACCATCATAAGATTGTTTACTTGGTCCTCAACCTGCACCCACCTCATCAGCAGGAAAGTGCGCAGTTACAGTATGAATGTTTGCCAGCCACCAACAATCTTCCTACCTAGCTGAGAAGATCTGCAGGGTGGAGGCAGCCTCAGGAACTCTGGAGGAGGCCAGACACGCCCACAGCCACGGCCAGGCACCATGGCACTGCCAAATCACCGGATCCGTTGCAAACCCTGTTGGCTTACCTAGGAGACATAGCCCCAGATTCTGACGACTTCTCAACACCTCCCCCACTGCCACCTTGGTTTACTGTCCAAGTCACGGCTCCCACTCCTGGAAAATTGCCCGATATATATTCGTGGAATGAATAAAGAAATGTCAGAGGTGGGAGAGTAGAGTTCTCCACCATCGTCTTCATACAGGTACTAAAGGCTACAGCCCACACACCCATCCCCTGCCCCAGGTCTAGCCTAGCAAGATCCTTGGCTTGTCTCAGAGAATTATGAGGTCACAAGAGTGTTAAAAGTAGATCGAATGGCAGAAAGACCAGCTGTGATGTCCACTGTATCATATCACTCAGATGGCCCTTCAGGAAAGGAAGGCTTCTTCCCCAGCTGCTGGGAGTCCTGCAGGAAGACAGCCGCAGTGGTCTACCTTACAGCAATTGGCCGGCTAAAGAGAAGTGCCTCACCCAAGGTCACACACCCTGCCAGGGGACATAAAGGCCTGTTCCCCTTGCCTCAACTCAGAATAACTCTGAAGTCCATCCCAAATTCAGAGTCCCCTAAGAGGCTGCCTGAGACCTTCATTACGACTCCTTCCAGAACCTTCTACCTCTGCCTGGTCCTGCTTCTCTCCTTCCCATCCAAGAACACTCCTCATTAAATGCCTGTCCATTAATATCCGCCTCACAGCCTGATTTTTTAGGGAATCCAACGTGCTACACTGGCAAAAAGGTCAAGTTTATCTTGGAGGATGGATTTATTTGAATTCTAGGTTGGGAGTCAGTAAATTAAAGCACTCAGGCCAAATCTGGCCCATTGCATGTTTCTATAAATAAAGTTTTATTGGCAACAGCCACACTCATGTATTTATGCACTGCCTGGCTGCTTTTGCTCTGCAACAGCAGAGCTGAGTAGTTGCTACAGAAACAATATGACACACACAACCTACCATATTTCCTACCTGGCCCTTTACCAAGGAAGAAAACAGAAGGGTTGACGTCCTCAGTTCTAGATCATCAAAGAAAAATCACATTTGTGAAATAAGGGTCCTTAAATGTCTTTGGCCCTCCAATAAGAAATCCTTATGGGATGGGGGGGCTGAATCTAAGGCAGGCTTCTCCTTTACAGGTGGGTTTGACGTGTACACAGTTTGTTGTCTGCCCTTGGAGGGTATAAGTGAGATAAACCTCACTCACTACCGATACGGCAGATGATAGCATCGGGACCTGAGTAGACATGGCCTTTGTTTGCTGTTCTGGCTGATCTTCCTTCCAGTCATTCACATCGCTGCCTACTAGTAATACTAGACTCCACTGGGGACTTCTCAGACCAATGTCACCAGAGCCGTGCCCTGACAGAGGACATTCCAACCCAGAGAGTCCGCCACAGAACATCACCACTTGAGGTAAATAGGTGTGGACCATGTGTTCATTAGTCTCTTCTCTAATAGCACCTAACAACAGCAGAATATTTTGTTCTATTTACTTGGATGTCTCAAGAATGAGGGAAAGCTTCCAATGCAGGCCACAAATACAAAATAAAATTGGCAATAATAAGTAATGTGCCTAAGGCAATTGTGTTTCGGGCATGCACGTCCGGTGAGAAGAGAACCATTCAGGTCAATACTGTATATCCACAAAGAACTGGACTTCAGGCCAGGAAGGATTTCTGAGCCAATATATTTTAACTGCATTAAATGGCATGGCTTTTTATATTTCACCGGAAATTAACCTGTAGATCACTCTCCTAATAGAGTCTACCAGGGTTATGGGCCACCAAATACTGGTATTACTCCATATGTCCATGAGCAGTCTTCATATACCACCTTCAATAGTGACATGGAGAGGGGGCCCCCACTGAGAGTCACCACTCCCCTCACTGCTCTGTGTGGGGCTGTCCCTGGGAAGGGCACAGCATGAGCCATCACACAGCTCTGGCACTTGCTGACCACATGGACTTGGACAAATCATTTAACCCTCAAGCCTCATTTGTCTGGTCTACAAAATACAGATAATGATATTCTCTTTACAGAGGGTTTGAATGATTCAAAATAATGAATGTAGCCTGGGGCCCAGCACCTAGGATTTCCATAACACATGTTGTGGCTCTGGATAAGACGAGCACAGACGAGGAGAATGACAATCGTGATCATGGTAATGATGATGAAATTTTCTCAATAACAGATGCAGGATTTTGTACCATGCCCACCTATGTGGTGCTAGCAGGCTGCTTACTAACAATAGAGATGGAAAGATAAAACATGCATGGACCGAGTAGATGAGCAAAGGGGAAACCAGATCCCAAACTCTCAGCCCCTGAAAGAACAGGCACCGCGTGTCTGTGGGAATGCTGCACCCCAGGAGACGTGGCCTTCCTGTGTTGCACAAACTGCTTGGACATATCCCATTTTCTCTACCTTAGTCATCTGTCTGGGTGCATGTCCTGGAGGATCATTCAAGAATACAGTTTTCAAGACTTTCTGTTGGCCTCTCTTATAGAGTCTCCCAGGTGGCACCTACCCAGCAGCTGACTGTCAGCAAGCCAGCCTAGAGAGGACTCTGCTCAGGAGGTATTCTGGAATCTCTGAGATAAAAAGAATCAGATTCAGGAACTATGAAGTCTGAAGACCGCTGATAGCATGTGTCACCACGGGAGGCTGTCAAGAATGTCACAGATAAGATTCCAGTTCCAGACAGGAAAATACAAACAGTTCCTTGGAGTTTTAATGAGCATCGCCCCAGTCTGAGAACTAGCATTAAGGCTAACAAGCTTTGTCAAGAGTGAAGGTCTGCAGCTCATCCTGGAAACATTGTGTAGATTGTGTGGGGACAGACTGTGGTCATTAAGTCAATGAACTGAATTTATAAATTTCAAGCATGAATTCTATCACGGGAACAGAAGTGTTTTCCTGTCACCTGACAAGAAACATGGTCCACTGGAGATTAGTTTCTGAGAGAGCGAGCATGTTAGCACTGGGGTGCGTGTGCACGTGCACAGATCACACACGCCAGGCAGTGGCCTCAAGGATCTGTGGTTTTGGGCTTTATGACCGAGAAGCCCAGGGTAACGTGAAGCTTCTCTCTTGCAAATTCCACCTCACGCAATTAGAGCAGCAATGTCTTTAAGCTTGAAAGGACCTTCAAGAACACCCAATCCACCCCCACTCTAGTTCCCCAGGCAATAAGCTCAGGAATCAGTGCTGCTCGTCCACAGTCACTCAAGCACTAAATAACAGACCAGCGACTTTCCCGAAGGTGCTCAAGATTTGCAAACCCCTGTGAATATCGCCCTCTTCAAGTGATAGAACGAGGTCGCATGATTTAGAGCCACTCGGGTGCTACACGTGTGAGTTTGGGGATATAGGGTTATTCTGAGGGATGCTGGCCCATGCAAGGTAGAATCCACTAATACTATTTGCTTAAGAAAATCCCCCACAGGTGTAGTCATCTCACAACGTCACAATCAAAAATCTCCTCGGTGTCAAAGCCAAAAAATAAGTTGGGGAAATTTTCTCCACTCTTTGTCCTCTCTCTGAGATGGATGTTTGAGATCTGGCTCTAGTTATTTTTAAAGATCCTTTGGTGAAAATTGCTATAAATCCAAATTATTATTTCACACCATGAGATGTGGTGTAAAGACAAGGATGTGCTCCAACTGGGGTAGCATCCAACAGTGCGGGTTGTGTATTTCTGGAATCTTCATCAATAAGAAAGATGAAGTACTTAACTCGGGCAGTTTCTTTAAATACTAGAGCAGGGTTTATCTTTGGAACACTCCTGCTGCTTAGATCGTCCTCTTTGCAGTACGTCTGTAAGACTCAGAAGTATTTCCACGGTTAAATCAATCTGAAAGCTGTGTCGAAATTGCCTTTAAAAAATCTCTGAGCATTTAACATATATACACTTGTTAAAATTAATTACATAATTTAACATTTCTATGCACATTATAGTTTCAAATGCTTTACAGTCATTTTTATTAATTAATAAAGCTTTATAGGACAAAAACTGCACCGTAAAATTACTATGCATAGACCGCATTTTCAATTTTGCTTCTATCTCTCAATATTTTCCCCTAAATGGAAAGTCACTAATTCATAAACCATAGGCTCTCACAAAGGAAAACTGAACATGAGAAATGCACAGAGGAAGAAAGAAATCTGGCCTCTTTCTTCCAAAAAAAGGTCCGCTTTCCTCCCCTGATCTCCCAAGAAAGGCAAAAGGGCCCCAGAGCAGCCTACTTTGGGAATTCTGCCTGGCCCTGGAAATGGCAGAAACAGCAACAGATCCCAGCCAAGCTGCCCAAGAAGACACAACCAGGGACACAGAAAACTGCTACTGCTGCTGTTTGGCATAGAGAGTCCCCAGCCTGCCTCATTTAGAAAATGTCCTATAATCACACACACCCACGCGCTCCCTTACACATGCACACTCCATTACAGAGCTTCGTGGTCTAGGTTCTTATGATATTTATGAGGCTAACTCATACATACCAACTATGTGATTGAAAAATAAAAAGTGCAGAATTCTGGACACTCCTAAATATGCAGATGTTTGGCAACAGAGAGACAGAACATCTGGGGGGTCGGCACTGTGTTCTTCTCACCCTGTTTTGGAACGTGCTAGGCATAGTCCACATGAACTTCCTTTGTGGGCTAGCATTTCCTACTCACCACACACACTCTGGAACTACCTTTGGAAACAAGAATTAGAGGGAAGGTCTCTCATAATCTACAAACTCTGTTCAATCAGACATCAGCACTGAGCTCTCAGTTTTCAACTTCAAGCAATGCAGTCCAAGCAACTCTACTGAGAAATGCCTCCTGGAAGAAGTTCTGTAGGAGACATCCGCTTCATCTGCACCATGGCAGGCATTCCCACCAACCACCTTCCCGTGACAGGGGCACCACTCACCTGCCGTGTAACTCCAGCCAGGGATGTGAATGGACAGCTGGTTGGCATGACCGCCTCTAGGACAACGAGTGGCCTGGTCCTCTTTCCCTGTGCTTACAGTGACCTGCTTGGTTCTCACATCTGTGAATTCTGTGTTTTCCAACAGAGAAGAACCACTCCAAGGACACATACTGGTCCCCAAATGCACCTGCCCCAATGGTAGGTTTTCCTTCAACTGTCTTTCTGGTAAACCTGGGTTCCAGCACCAGCCCAGGCGGCCCTGGATTCCCTGGGTGAGCTCTTGCTTCAGGCCTCCGCTCATTGGCTCTCCATTGGCTACACCACCAGCTCCACCTGCTGTTAGTCTGTGGGAACGACAGTTGAGGTTGAGGGACAGGACGGATCTGTGCATTTGGGGGCTGGCAATTTGAGGTTGTTCAATGGGGACAGAGAGAGACTTGTCTAAGTAGTAGATTGAATTTGGACACTGCCGAGACACCCTGAGGTGGACACAGGAAGTGAACACCAGCGGGCCCTTTCTCGAGGGTGGGGTGTCTGGGGAAAAATTATCCTCCTTGTCCTCCACGTGGGTGAGCCAGCACTTTTGTCCCTCACACAGCGGTGCGTGGGCCCCAGGAATTTGCAGCCTTACCACCGAGCCATTTCTGGAGAGCTCTGTACAGGCAAAAGTTCTGTGGTGCCGACGTGCATGGGCACTACCAGCCAGTGCTGGGGTGTCCCGGAGTGTAGCATCCTTGGCCCTGCACTTGTGACACAGTGAGTCCCCAATAGTCCCCCACACCAGGGCGCTGGCTGGGGGGCCCACGCGCCTGGCCGTGATGGTGATGGATGCAAACCCTTTGTGGGGCCCACTGTATGGGCTCTCCTCTTTGGGCGGCAGCTCCATCTCAGGTCCTCGTGCATGTGACAGTGTCGGGATTCCTAATGGGTCCGGCAGCAAGGCAAACGCCCTGTGGATGTTGACTCCGCTGCATTTAGCCAGGGATTGGTTCGTGGGATATGCCCGAGGCTGAGCGATCACACAGGGCAGGGGCAACCCGCCCCCCCTTTCTTTTGATTTATTCTCATCGATCAGCTGCGAGATGACTATGGATGAAATCATTCTTGGGCTCTGCGGTGCCAGAGTCTCCTGCAAATGGAAAAAGACCCCAGTTACTCCAGCAGTCTCTTGTCACACAGGCAGTCAACTGTCTTTAGGGGCAACACTCAGACTTTCTCATTCCAGGCTTTTTACCCCACACCTGACATCATCTCTGAGCGTTCAGAAGGGCGAGAACCCCAGATCTGTGTATGAAAAGCTACACATTGTGGAAACATTAGTCTGACTGGTAAATTGTTTCCTCTGCTAGGTGTCTATTCTTAGTTAATGTCAATGAGGGTTGTCAAATTTGTATAATCACCTCTACCAGGCCCAGGAGCCCCCAAATACAGGTTCACAGCCTCAATGTGGAGAATTCTGGAGGTGGGCTGGGACTTGGGGGCGCAGGTTCATGTGGGAGAGGAGTCAGTACCCCCCATGCAAGCAGCAACTGTGCTGATGGGCAGCCCCACCCTTCCTGGTCCCTCCCGCAGTCCTCCACCTGTGCTGGTTCAGACTCTAATTCAGCTGCTCCCTCCAGCTTAGCATCAGGGAGTCAAAGTCCAGAAAGAAAAACAATGGAAATCAAATGCCCAAGCTTGCCCAGACTGACACTGTGACAATCAGATGATTTCATTTAACGGGGGTGAGGTGGGGGGGGGGCGAAATAGATGTAGTTTTGCTGCATTTGAATGACCAGTTGCACAAGCATGAGCTTTTGTCCAGTATTTTAACTTAATTAAGGCATTTCATTCTTCCTGATCGGCAGATCGTGCATCCTAATGGTAAATAGCTACTGTATCCAAAACTGTGTGCTGTGGTTTTCAATACAGCATTTAACCAGGTTGTGACCAGGAGGGCGAATCTCTTCTGTCCTCATTTTGTTTTTATTATGGTTATGTATAAAGAGCTGCAGAAAATGACATGGAGGACTGATTGTGTCCCAGCACTGTGTGGATGCTCACAGGGTGCTGAGCCCCCGTTGTCACATTCATTGTTACACGTGCTTAAAATGAAGCCTTGCTTGGAACTGCACAGGATCCAAAATAATACCACTAACTCCTGACCTACCACTGCTTGCAAAAAATCCTTGCTTTGGGGGCCTGAAGGCATAATTGGGGTGCCAAGCACTTAAAACAGCAGTTCTCAAACCCTAACATGTCTGAGAATCACCTCGGAAGTTACCATTGCAGGTTCCCTGGGCTCCAGACATTCTGATTCTTAGGTCATGGGGAGGAGGAAAGCCCAAGCATCTGCATTTTAGCTGACATCCTGGTGATTGTGATGTAGGTGATCCAGGAAGCACACTTGGAGAAACATGGACAGAGTCGTGAGGCTGCTGGTCTTCTCCAGAGAACAGCTTTTGGAGGAGAAGGGCCTGCATATGTTGCGAGCAGGGTGCACGCTTTCCCCAGGATGTGATGAGCAAGCACAGTGGCGATTTTCTCTTCTTCAGGGAAGAATTAATATTCATTTACTCAAACACTGTACTGCATGTGCTCTTGCGGCTGGACATTTGATGTGCAAGTCTGCATGGCTGCAGGAGGACCGGCGTGTGTGCTCTTGGCACCCTGGGGGCTCTGTGTCACCACTGTCAGGCCTGGGAGGAGGGTTGTTTTGTTTTTCAGGGCAACCTCCATCACCTTATACGTGGATATTTTTTTAAAAAATATGCGGGAATTTGCAAATTCAAAACGTCAACAGGAGATGAGCAAAGAAGGAATGGATAGGAGAGTCATTAAAAATGCTTTTCGTTTCTTAAAAAAATCAAAATATCACTGGATATATCCCCTCCCCCCAAAAAAAACAGTAGCACTGAGTCACGAATGGGAACATTCAACCTTCTCTTTTAGCCTGACTGCTGCCTTATGCTTCAAGTTCACACCATGTGGTTCTCCATCAAGGGGGTCTCCCATGCGGGTCGGGCCCTGCCTGGAGCCCTGCCATGGGTAGGGCCTCCTTGCTAGTGGTTCTCAGCCAAGGCGCATCGTGAAAGCCCCAATGCCCAATCCCTAAACAATGACATTAGAATCCCTGGGGGTGGTAGAGGACCAGGCATCAATGTTTTTTAAAGCTTCCAGTGTGATTCCAGCAGGCAGCAAACAACGGGAGTCAACAGTCTCGATGCTTCTGCAGCACAATCCCCCGCCTCCCCTCCCCTCATAGCATTTTTTGTGACCGCAGTTTACATACAGGAAAACTGAAGTGCACCTGGTGCCTATTTGGCTTACACAGTCCCTCCTATTTTAGTTAAATTTAGTTCCGATAATAACTGTTCCCCATGCAAGGTGCATAATCATACCCAGTAGGAACTCCTTTGACACTGGTCTTTGAAGAAAAAAAAAAACAAAAAAAAATATCCACCTTGGAAACAGCAGTATTGGTCTTATTTTATAGTGCAGTGTTTCTCAAAATTTGGATCAGTGACTACCTGCATAAAAATCACCTGGGAGGTGGGTGGGTAAAAATGCAGATTTCTGGATCCTGTCTTCCCTGGACCTAGGTTGAATCGGGACCTATAGGGATAAGACCCAGAATTTGTATTTTTAATCAGCTCCCAGGTGATTCTTGTGTGCACATTTGGTGGAAAGGGTGCTGGGCCGGGACTCAGGCTGCCTGGGGCCATTCTGAGCCTGGGTCTCCAGACCGGCTACAGGACCTTGGACAGGGCCTTGGCATTCACAGCTGTAGTACAAGGAGAAAACGGGTGATACTGTAGTTTCCAACATCCAGTAGATACCCCACCCTTCAGACTCCTTGGTGTAAACAAGGGGTTCATTCTAGGAATGAGCACTGTCATCCAGCCTGGAACAAAGGCAGGAAAGACCCCGACATTGGTAATGCCCACCTGGCTCCACACCTGGACTGAGGAGCAGAGCCCAGGCCACACATGCAAGGGATTCCCTGTGGCTGGACTGGGGTGCAGGCCGAGGGTGTCTCTCCAGAAGGACCTAGAGGCCCAGAAGGGGTGGGACAAACAATCAGCCACCATCCCATTACCTGGGGCCTGGCAGGTGTGACTGACTTCGACTCCATCAGATGCAAAAGGACTAGGGAACAGCAGTAATGAACGTGATGAATTCGATCTTATTTCCGAAGCTCTTGAATTGCTCAGTGTGTCAGGGTGACACTGTTTCTGGGCCATAAATGCCAATGGAAGCCCAGTTCCAAAGAAAAATGTTTTGCCCTCTCTGCCTCACAGGGAAGGTATGAAGATCAAAAAGATGACGGACATGAATCTCCTCTCAAAACACGAACCTGTTAGGGAACTCTAGGGTGTTACTTTTCCTATGATTCAGCAGAAATCAGTGGATGTCTGATATAAACAAACGTACAGAGGAATGAGGGAATATTTATATCAAAGTTATACAATATTATAGTGGAATTTACAATGAATGCATTTGAGTTTATCTGAATTATATAAATAGAAATAACACGTTACATATCTAGCACATTTAAATTTTGTTGATGTAAATGTGAAATCAGTGCAATTTTCTAGGTGAAAATTCTGTTACAACATACAGTCACCATGGAATAATTTGTTCACTCATCTGACAAATACTTATTGAGCACCTACTGTGTGCCCGGCACTGTGCTGGGTGCTGGGAGGTTCTCCTGGTCTCATAGAGTTAATAGCCTAGAGGTAACGTCAAGCCGGTAACCAAATTACAAGACCAGGAATTATTAGGTTAAATACTAGTGTGTTTTTACCAGTGTTTGGACACTGCTTTGACAAAAGCCCTAAACAACAGAGAGAAATTAAAAAAGAAACACTGGACTCTTTGCTGTTCCATGTACTTAATACTCTTGTAAGGGAAGTTCTATTTATCAAATCCTATTTTTCTCATCACAACCATTTAAATAATGAAAGACAATGTTCAATCTCTTAAAAATCTATATTAGTTTGCTAGAGCTGCCATAACAAAGTACTGCAGTCTGGGTGACTTAAAAAACAGAAATTTACTGTCTCACCATTCTGGAGGCTGGAAGTCTGAGATCAAGATCTCAGCAGAGTTTGTGTCTCCTGAGGCCTCTCTCCTTGGCTTGTAGATGGCTGTCTTCTCCCTGTGTATTCACCTGGTCTTCTCTCTGTCCTTCGTGTACTTATTCCTTTTATAAGGACACTGGTCACATTGAATTAGGGCCCACCCTAATGACCTCATTTAACCTTAATCGTGTCTTTAAAGACTATCTCCTAGTACAGTCACATTCTGAGGTACCAAGGATTAGGATTTTGACACATCACTGGGTCTGGGGAACCAAGGAAGAAATAAGAAGGAGAAATGATTTGATGTTCCTAAGTCAGCCTACTACTTTAAAAACTGGGCAAATTTTCTTTAAAACGTAATCACATTTTTCACATCAGATATTTTTCCAAATTAAGCTATTTCAGGGTGACACTTCATCCGCCTTTTATACTGGGTTAACTAAACGTGGCTTTGCACAAACATTTCTTTCATCTAAAATAAAATTAACTGATGTAAGGTTTGAAAGGAAGAAAATCATCTTATATTTAAAGGACAACATTATAGGTTGGAGAGGTCAGGCGAACAGCTGGGTTTTGTGTCTTGTTTTGGTAGCAAACCATCCATTTCCTGATTTTTTACATTTGCTTTGAGATACCGATTTCTTTCAAATGTTTCAAACATGATTTTGTAGAATTAGCAACGGCTTTCAGAGCTTTATTGACTGTTTTCAACTTTATATTTATGCCTTAAGGCATATTACTAAGAAGGACCTTATTTCCCAAGCTGAAATAAGATAGAGATGAGCAGTAGATGATCAGAGAAATCAGATCCCAAGCCAGTGCGGTAAGGATGCTTCCATTCCTGCAGCAATTTGTTTCTCCAAACGATAAGCATCTAATCTGATCTGTACCTTTGAAATCTACATTTTTCTCCATGAGACAATTCTTTTCTTTCCTGTTGCTGCTTTGCAATCTACAACTGTATCTGCCACATGGATTCTTTGGATACATCCCCCCAGACTCTACAGACACCTCCACATTCACTGCAAACACGCCTACCGCCATTTAGTTGATCTAGAATCTTCATCACTAGGTAATCTGTCAACCCAGTGTCATTTCATCTCAAAAGTAAGAGCCTTTTCAAATGTATGAGCTCACTCTGGTACGTAGCAACAGGTCAAGACAGAGTTAATACAAATGGAAAACCTGGTCTTTTCTCACTGTCCACGGTGAAACTTTTGTCTTTCTATGAAGTTACTAAAAACCAAAGGATTCAATGCAGTGTAATATCTAACAGTGAAAAGCCCGCAAGAATCAATTTTTCCCAAATTTTTTTATTGTGGTAAAATACACATAAAATTTAACAACTTACACATGTTTAAGTGTACAGTTCAGTGGTGTTAAGTACATTCTTAATGTTGTGCAACTGTCACCATCATCCATCTGCACAATTCTTTTCATTTTATAAAACTGAAACTCTATAACATGTAAACAATAACTGCCCACTCTCTCCTCCCCCAAGCCCTTGACAACCACTGAGAATGTTTTTTAAAAGGGGGAGTGGGTAAGTAAATCATGCACAACTGCATCTTATATTGTGCAGAAACTGAAAATAAAAATTGCAAATAATTTAAATGACACGGGAAATTGCTTACATTGGAATATTGTGAAATGAGAGAGCTATAAAAGTTGACATGCATCCCAGTCTTATACTTAAAAATGCATGGGAGAAATAAGGGAACTGCATATATAAATATTTTCTTATTTATATGTTTCTGCATTTTCCTAAGTTTCTACATGGGTTTGCCATTACTTTTATTATTGGGAAAATTTAAACTTTTTTTTTTTAAGAAGAGAACTCTGTACCATATTTCACTCGTTTTAAATAATCACTTGGCAGAAGAGGAGCCTTCATATCATCGCTACAGCTTTGACGCCTTTGGGAAGGCAAATGATCAATCTTGTGCAGGCTCTGGAGGAGAGGCAGAGATTTACGGCAGTCACAAAGGCAGGGTATCCACTGGTGTGTTTCATCATCTTACAGCAGCCTGCAACACACACCCAGGAGCAAGCTCTGAAAGCTCAAGGTTGGGAGGGAAATCTGAAAGTCACACTACCGACCAAATTAGATGATGCAGATCATTCCAGAGCAGATGTTTAGAGACTTGTTTAACTCCACCACAGATAATGACCGAGGGTGAGTGTGCATGTGTGAGTGCGTGGGTGTGTTACAGGGATCCGGTCACATGGCTCTGAAGATCTACATCATCATTAATGATCAAACTCTGATTAATGTGGACATTGACAGGCAAATGCAGAGATTCATCAGCTCAATGTGAAAAACAGATGGGAAAGATCACCAGTTGTCATCTTTCTTAAAAGGATGGGGCACTCGACCTCAGCAGCATCTCTCCTGACGGGCATCTCCTCCTGGGGGGGCTTTGACTGGTCCACTACCTCTCCTACTATCTTTCCTCCTGCAACTGGGGCTTCTGCTGGGGTTCTGCTCCCAGGGAATGAATTAATTTTAGCCACGTATCTTTACCTCTTGCACCCGTGAGCTTGGTGCTTCCACATAGAAAGGGCTTTAGATACTAGTGAGTGAATTTCAGGACCCAAAATCGCATCCTTTCTTCATTTTGTGGGACTTTGGGCCTGGGGGGGGTGGGTTCTCTGAAGGAAATGTTAAGCTTTATTAAATGGAGAACTAAATCAAAGTAATACCTAAGACAAGCACTTGGGAGAAAAATACTTTTAACAGATACCTTTGTACTTTAATCCATTATGAAAGATGAGTTGTTATAATTCCACCCTCTCTTAGAATTACAAAAGTTGGTGGCCGAATATCCATTTGTGACAGACAGCAGATGACTTGTAAACTGTAACACCTTAGACAATTTTTTAAGGTGAAAAAGGCCATACTGTGAGGTCTGTTAACTGGAATGAGCCTTCTTCTACAACAGTTCTTTAGAGCAAATTAAAAACAGAAACTCAGGAGCTAGACAGCTTACAAGCTGTGAGATTTGGGGCAAGTCACCTACTGAAGCTTTAGTTTTTTCATCTGCAAAATAGGTATAATGTTACCTACCTCCAGGGGCTAGAGGAAGGATTTAATGAGTCAGTCAATTAGACAGAGTGTGAGATGTGATAAGTCAGCATTTTAACCATTATGTACTGAGTTCTTTGTCCCCTAGAATCTGCAACATTTCATTTTATAAATATGAACTCTAATTTTCTTCCCTATTTCAGACCACTGACACTTTTTGCAGTTATTACAACCTATACTAGCTTGTTTGAGATTTCAAAATAGCTCTCCCCCAACTTCAAAACATATATGGCATAATCTCTTCACCCCAGCAGATTAATTTTGGTTTAAAATTGAGATCAATCACCTTATTATCCTATAATACTGCAAACTTGCAATTGTTGGTGAAGATTATAAAAGAATAACTAGATATATCATGCATACTTTCACGTAACAAGTTTTAGTCATTAGTGGTTGGATTTTCTGCTGCATTAATTCATTTTTTGTCTAAACAAAATAAAATGCAATCACATTACAAGTAGGCCAGTGATTATGTTTTATCGTTGCAAACATTTTGCTGCCTCCTCTGGAAGATAGAAATATATGTTACCTCGGTGAAGTCAGATTTCCTCTCTGTAACATGAGACTGGAGATTTTTAAGAGAAATTTGATCATTGGTACTGCAGTGGTTGTCCCGTAATCCTAGGCAAAAAGAGATAATATTGCTACTTTTTAGTATACGAAAGGATAAAATGAAATATGTAACTCTACTATAAAATTTAATGTCACCTACTTACCTACTAGCCAATAGTGAACTCACTATATCCCCACCCACAATAAAACCCTGTCCATTTCTCTCACTTATTCCACACCCTCCAGTTAGGCGCTCTGAGTTCACTATTATTTAGTTTCTTAGGCTGCAGGATTCCTTCTTCCACACAGTTGTTTATGCTCTTTAGACTGAGTAATAAGTGAACAAATTTAGCCCTATCAACATTCACCAGTGTCCTGAGTTTACACCCAGCAGAAGAGAGAGTCACCTGCATAGATTTCCCAACACCACCAGCGTTGACAGGCTGAAATACAAAACCGACTTTCACCCAACCTCTTAATGCAACCATTGTTGGAGAGCAATGGATGGCTCAGACATGGATATTAAAACTGTTTTAGAATATCTGAGGATAATTTGTGATAATATTATGAACGCTGTGTGTGAAATCCTCTCTATGTTCCTCTCCACGAGCATTTACATGAGGACAGCTAAGAATATCTTCAGGTCCAAGTGCACAAAGCAGTGGACCCAGCATTGGAGAATTCACTTGCTTGATAAAGATGGACAAGTCTGTAGACCACCTCCAGCCTGAATTTCCTCATCCACCAAACCTACCTTGCACACCTCCTGGGGTCCCGGTAGAAGCACGCTTGAGGAGAAAGCACCTTCAGATGCAAGCAAGTAGCACTACCAAGTCGGCCTGGGGCCTTTGGCAGACTGAGACAACCTTTATGCTGCAGGCTCTTGGGTCTCCAGCAGTGACCTCTGTCATGTCACTAATGCAGGAATGTGAATCAAACCAGTAAGACGGCTTAAAAGTGGCAGCCAGTGAGCAAGCCCAGAGTAACAATTTTGCCTCCACAATGAAGATAGTCTAGGAAAAGTGATTTTCCAAAGCCTATAATGAATGGTTCCCAACTGCTAGTTCTGGTGATGAGAACGAAGAGATTTAAGAGAGTAGTTCTCTAAATTACAGTCCTGTCCTTACCAACTCATCAGAAGGGCTTATGAAAAATCCTAGGTAAAATTTAAAGCATCTTATGGAGAAAATGATATGCTACAGTTTCTTCAAGTTTGACAGATTTTCAAAGAGGTTAGGACATTGCTTGAGGGGATTTCAAGGGCCACCCCCGACCCATCCAAAGGCTGGCTATGTCTCATCTTGCCCTTAGGTGACAAAGAGACTCCATCAGCTCTAACCCAGAGCTGTGGCTATGCCTCCATTTATGACTGCTATTGAGTGACAGAGATAGTCACCCGAGACTATGTGCACAGATTACCTTTCATGAAGTGAAAGGCCTCATGGATTCCTGGGCAGCACTGATGTATCGAGATGAACTAATGATCAGTCTGATGAAGAAAGAAGCCACCTGGCTCTGGTTGTGTGGAATCATTTGTGATTAAGAACTTTGCAATTAGTGCAGGATTTGGGGCCAGACAGGTCTGAGTCTGAGTCCAGCTTGGCCCCAGGCAATGGACGAGCTGTGAACACTCCCTGAGTTTTTTCATCCATAAAATGCAGACAACGACACCTCCTGCAAATGTGCAGCCTTGCCCTCCATGCACTGAGGTTACCATACGCCAAGCACTTGGGCAGGTGTGGAGTTTGATAAATGGCACCAGTTACAACTGTTAATGAGCAGGAGCAAGGCAGTCCTCTTTGTGGCCCGGGTGGTCACTAGCACTGTGGCGTCAACAGTCAGGAAGCCCCTGGAATCAGACCACAGAGGCCCAGGGCCCTGAATCCCACCACTGGCTACGTGCACGGCTTTTGTGCAAGTTACTCAGCGTGCCTTGATTCCTCACGGTGAAATGGAGATGATGACGGTGCCTGTTCATAGGCTTACTGAAAAAGATCAAGGGACGTAACTAACTAGAACTTAGAACAATCAATGCTCAGAACATAACACCATCCAATAAACACTCACTACTGGATCAACACTAGCTACTGTGAGGTGCCTCATCTCTAGCAGGGAGGAGAGAGAACAGCTATGACCAGATGAGCAGAGGATGTGTATGAGTTTCCTGCGGCTACTGCAACAAATGACCACACACGGAGCTTAAACAACACAAATGTATTCACCTGCAGTTCTGGAAGTCAGAAGTCCAACCTGGTCTCACTGAGCTCAAGTCAAGGTATTGGCAGGACTATGTTCCTTTCTGAAGTCTCAAGGGAAGAGCACCTTTTCGGGCCTTTTCCAGCTTCTAGCAGCCACCTGCACGGCTTGGCTCACAACCCCACATCACTCCAACCTGTGGTCTGTCATCACATCTCCTTTTCTGACTCTGATCCTCCTGCCTCCCTCTTTAAAAGACCTTTGGATTAGATGGAGCCCAGCTACATAATTCAGGATAATGTCCCCATCTCAAGGTTGTTAACTTCATCACACCTGCAAAGTCCCTTTTGCAATGTAAGGTAACATACATATTCATAGGTTCCAGGGATATGGACATGGACATCTTTGGGGGAACCATTATGCCACCCGCAGCAGACTAGCTGGGGAAACTGAGGCATATTGGATGGAATGTAGCACCTTTAAAATAATAAACATAAAGTCTACATAGCAATGTGGGACAGTACTTACAATCTAGTGTTTATCAAAAGAAAAGAATCAAAAGCCTGTGAACCATGTGACTGCAACATTTAAAAAAAATGTATGTGAATCTACAAAAACTGTAAAGTTGAAACTGCATCAAGAAGTTGCCCTGGTTAAAAGGAACTGGCAGAGGTGTGCAGGCCTGAGCAACCGCAGGACACGTGCTAGACAGGCTTTGTCTCTGGAGAGCAGCAGCCCGGCTCAATTCTAGTTGGGTGGTTTTGCATAATTAACCTCTTTGATCCCAGTTTCCCCATTTATGAAATTAGAACGTGGAATCAACACTGCTTGTGTCCTGCCCAGTTCCCCTTTCCTGGGAGCTGCTCCATCCCCCAGCTGTCGGGCAGTGGGTAGCTGTCAACGGCTCCTAGCTCCACTCTTCTCTGAGAATGGTCCTTCCTGCTGGGGTAAAGCCAGTCGTGACTTTTTGGAATATAAAAGGCCAGGACAACTCTTGTTCATGCTCCAGGGCAGAAGGCAAAGGCCAGACTTGACCTGAGATGACATCCTTGCTGGGCCCTTCTCCCTGGCCCATCAGGCCTCCTCAATCTCTTATGAGTACTTTCCGGAAGCCACCCGTGCACTCCCACACATCCTCAATCCGTGCCTCAGGGCCAGAAGGGCCTTGCATAGTACGGCCCCTGAGCCAGCAGCAGCAGCAACCAGAAACTTGTTAGAAATGCACGTCCTCGGGTCCCACCTATGGACCCGCAGACATACTGCATGAGCAACCGTGGGGTGCAGCCATCTGTGCAAGCCGTCCAGGACATTCAATGTAGGCCAAGTCCAGGATCACTTGTTGGTCATCACTTGTTGGTTACAGATGGTGAGTCTGAAGTCCCAGAAGGGAACCATGATGCTTTGATTCAAATACCCCCCTTAACTTTTAGAAACACCACACCTAATTTGTGGACATGGGGATCTCAATGAAGTTTCTCACCAATGGCTTCAGCTAGAATAAAACCATCACGAAAGCCAGCATGCTGACTTTTATCTCAAGACTAATTAAAAACCAGCCCAACGCACCGCTCATTGTCACTGCTGGTTGAGGAATCAGTTCTGTCTGTGCCTAGCATGCTGGTCCTCTGTGGCCCAGGGTATGTGTCACTCATCAGCATGTGCCAAGTGCTTTCCTAAGATGATGGGAAGGATTCTATTTGCACCAGCCTCGATCAGCCTGAGCCACAGCTCCAAAACTCCTTCTCACTTTGAGTCCCTTCCCAGTGGCCACAACCATCAGGAGTGAGACTAACCGAGCACTGTGAGGCCCTGAGCCTGGCCCTCCGGAATCCAGGTATCCTCCCTGGAGGAGGTGTGCACTTCCACAATGGCATGCAACTGGGCAGGAACTTATGCAGCTCCCAGGCTGTGCGGGGTCCTGGGCTGAGAGACAATAGCAGGAGAGATGCTCTCTCCTCCCTGAGACCCCAGGAGGAAGTCACAGTTTGATCCCTGGCCCCAATAAGCCACAGAAAAGCCCTGTCAGCTGAGGGAAACAGGAAAAGTTGGAGGAGGGAGGGGACACTTGACATGGCCTTTTCAGGTGGGTGGGATTTAGGCAAAAGTAGAAGGAGGTAGAGAGAAGGAGGTACAGCCCACGCAGAGGTCAAAGGGAAAGGTGGAAGTGGTTTCAGGTCAAGTGGAAAGGAGGAAAACGCAGCACATTTGGGGAGTAGCAAGTAGCCTATCAGGTGAAGTCCAGGACACGGCTAGAGAATCACACACAGTCCCGCCTGTCGCCCAGGACTGCTTGAGCTGTCCCCTCAAAAGTAGCAGACAGGCACCAGCATGCGCTGCCTAACAAATCGACCCGTCAATGTGATGTGCAGATGACGGGCGCGGGCCGCTGGCCTGGGTGGTGAGCATCCCTGTCCCCTATCCACAGCACTCCCCGCAGAGGTGGAGGCGGGCGCTCACACCCCCACCTCCTGCATTTTAACTGCCTTCCCTCATTTCTCATCTTCCAGGAGTCAAGGTTCACTCTGAATCTTCACATGCCTTTAACAATACTTTTTTATATTTTGAAACAGATGTTGCTGAGAGAGAATGATCTCTGTGGGATCTGACGCTCCTGACCGACCGACCACCCAGTTCCTCTGGAGAGTCTTCCCCGCTTTGACTTCTGGAACAACGTGGTCTCAGTCCTTCTACCTCTTGGCTACTGTGTCCCACCTTTGTCAGCTCTGTTCTTGCCCCCTCTGCCCTCCCTCGTGCCCTCTTACCAAACCTGTGTGGATCAGTCTGGCCCAGGAAGGGCCCAGATCTGCTCCGCGAGCACCAGCCCTCACAGCCCCTGCCTCTGAGTCATCCCCAATGGATCTTTCAAAAGGGAACCAACCACCTCTCCTTCCTTCTTCTTCCTCCTCTGTGTCCATCACCTCGGCAAGCGGCCACGTCCTCCCATCACCCGCGATAGAAATGGAGGACCTCGATCCGTCCCCTCCCTCCCCCGCACCTCCAAAGCCCACCTGAAGGCCAAGGCCAGTTTTATCAGGTGAAATAGGCTCTTCCTAATGGCATCAGTTGAATCTCCCTCTACTGCTGCCTGGTCTCGGCAAGGCCACAATCAAGCTGGTGACCCCGCCCAGCTTCGTCTCCTGGTAGGTTCTGCCAAATCCCCTTGACATCGCCAGTTTGTGACTTTGTGGCGGCCATAAGCTCCCTTAAAACTCTAATGTAAGGGACACATTTCTCCCCGCAAACAGGACCTGGGAAATACATAAAAACCTGAGCAGATGTGTTTGGAATAGGAATCCTTAAAACAAGCCCACTTCCACTTCCCAGAGGTGGCCAGCTTGAATGTCTCTGCACCTTTGATCATGAGTTCTGCCTTCCCAGCTTTCACACTGGGCTAACTCCTAACTCAGCTCAAGATCACCTCCCGTTAGCAGGGCCTCCTGGTCTGCCCCTACCCCACACACCCCCTAAGCTGGATTGGTGGCTGTATTCATGTCCTAGGGCTGCCATAGCAAATTACCACAGACTGAGTGGCTTAAAACAACAGGAGTCTATTCTCTCACAGTTCTGGAGGCCAGAAGTTTGAAACCAAGGTGTGGGCAAAATCATGCTGGAAAGAATCCCTCCAGCCCCTCTCAGCATCTGGGGGTGGCCGGCAATCCTTGGCGTTCCTTGGCTGTGGCTGTCTCACTCCGATCCCTGCCTCTGTCTTCACATGACCATCTCCCCTGTGCGGACATGCCTCCAAATCTCTTTCTCCTTAGAAGGACACCAGTCATTGGATTTAGGGCCCACCCTAATCCAGTGTGACTCATTTTAACTTGATCACATCTGCAAAGGCTCTGTTTCCAAATAAGGTCACGTTCACAGGTATCAGGGCTTAGACCTTGAGCACATCTTTTTTGGGGAACACAATTCAACCCATAACAGTGTCCCTCCACAGGCGTATTCATATGTCCTTATTACACTGCCCTGTAATTATTTGCTCATGAGTCATCTCGTCAAACTGGCCCAAGTCTTTAGAGGACATCAGCTTCACCTCCTTGCCCCCAGTGACTCGCACGGTGCCTAGTCGACTGAGGACGCTCACTGAGTGTGAACTAAATGAACAAATTATTTTATGTTTAGGTAAGGGTTACATCTGGGGTGCAAAATCAGAACATACCTTCCTCAGACAGTCTGATCATATTCCACTGACGTTTCAAAGCCATTTTCCTACATTTCAAAGGTCTTTTAATGATAAGGATGTGTTTGGCTCCATAAAAGAAAAATGGCCACAGTTTATGTCTGTAACTACTCTCGGAATGAGTCAGGCTCCCAACCTTCCGTGGACCCGGGTGAAAGAACCTGAAAGCTCTCTCCATGTGAAGTCACCGGAATGTTTACATGGCAACCAGGCGAGGGCGTGAGTCCCCCTCGGTGCTGTTTCTTGTCAGCAGGAGCAGCAATCAGCACTTTGATGTTTATATCTGAGGCTTCTTTGACAAGTAAAACAAGTTGCATGAGCATTATTCAAAAGTTTTCTGCAGACAACTGTTAGATAGGAGACAAAGAACTATCTCATCCACTGCCTACAGTCAGATACACATTTCTCCTCTTTCTCGCCAACTCCTCAGTATTTTTTTATTTTTCACTTATTTCTATGATGCTGGTTCCCTTGCCAAGCAGCGTTTTGGTGTGTTTAAAAGTTTCTTTATCTTGGCTATTGTAAATAGAGCTGCGATGAACATGCAAGCACAGGTGTCCCTTCAACATGATGATCTCCATTCCTTTGGGTATATACCCAGCAGTGGGATTGCTGGATCATGTGGTAGATCTATCTCTAGTTGTCTCAGAGACCTCCATACTGTTTTCCATAGTGGTTGTACCAAATGTCCATTTGGACGACTGGATAAGGAAAATGTGGCATATATACAAAATGGAATACTACTCTACCATGAAAAAGAATGAAATTCTGCCATTCACAACAGCATGGGTGAGCTTGGAGAAACTTAGGTCAAGTGAAATAAGCCAAGCACAGAGGGAAAAATACTGCATGTGCTCACTCATAAGTGGGAGCTAAGAGAGAAAGATGGAAGGAAAGAAAGGCCGCAGTGGTGCGTTGGACTTGCAGAGGGAGAGAACACACCTACGGAGTGGGGTGGGTGGAGGGAGGGGGGAGGGAGGTCAGGGATTAATTGGGTAGGGGACTCGGAGAATAATTACAATTTGTGATAATATGCATGCTGTCAGTATTGATCTGGCTATCACATCTTGGGCACAAGTGGTGATGGTCAGCTTTATACCCCATGAATATTCATAACCAATAAAATAAACAAATAAAAGTTTCCTTAGCATTAAAACATATCTAGATAACATCACAGTGTTAATCTGTTTCACCTACTTGTTAGCAATTTTTGCAGACTGGTTTATCTGGAAAACTGAGCAATACCACAGTCTGTTCACCATGCAAGCTATTACAGGAAGGATTGGTTTTTGTACAATTTAATAAAACATCTTTGACACTAAAGTATAATAAACATTGTCTTATAATTTATACCCAATCAAATTGGAGGTAGCTTATAATTAACAACACAGTTAAAAACTGGTAAAATGGTGATTAAAGAAAAAAAAAAAGCAAGAAATGAGCTAGAGAAATCATTGAGGAAATATTCCTGGGCTAAAGGTGGCATTGGCACCGATGATCCCATTTTAAGGGTGAGTTTCCAGCAGTCAAGGCCAAAGGAGAGACGTGAGACATTGCAGACCTTGCTGCCTTTCAAGCGAAACTCACTGTTCTACAAGGAGAGCCATGTTACCCCCGGGAGAACACATTGACAACGGGTTATTATACAAATGGACAGTGCCTCTGAAAGCAGCATCCTAAACATGAGACCAGTGCAAATTTCGCTGGATAATCCTAACGTCCTTTGCGTCTGGTCAGTGTCACTACCACATCATAATGGCTAGAATGGATTTCATAGTGACAGCGAGACACTCATCACTAAGCACTGTACAATTATGTCCTTTAGCGCTCAGGATGGCCTTCTGAGGGGTGCACTAGTATCATCCCCACTTTGCAGATGAGGAGGCTGACCTCCATTTAAGTAACTTGCCTAAAGCTGAGAGTTAGCAATATCGATCATCTCTGCACCTGTAGAAAAGGTAGAAATGGAGAGGCCTGAGGTGTTGGCATGTGGCCCGGGTGACACTTGGTGCTACCACGTTCTCATGGTGTCACCTTGGAGGAAATGCATAACCGCCAGGCCCCTGTTTGTTTCTGTACAAGAGGAATCCTGGCATAAGCTTTGTCAGGCTGGGAGTTACTAACTGAGGTAAATAAAGGTTTTCATGGGCTCGGCACAGTGCTGTCACATAATGGGCCCTCAGAAGAAAATGGAGCATGTTATTACTATCCCCTGTCTTACGCACAATGTCCATCTCTCAGAAAGTTATGGTGTGTAATAAAGATGTTCTAAAGGACTGTCCACTGCATTGTAGTCAGGTGGGCTCTAACTGAGTCTGAGACCCCTGGAGTCTGACACACATACCCTCTGGCCCTTGGCATGCAGGATGGAGCACCCCAGCTCTGCTCCCAGGAGGCTGGAGTGTGGGTCTCTCCTGAGGAACGGGGTAAGGCCACTAGCCTTGAGGACTGTGAGGGCCAACCAAACACAATAGTGCATGTGAAAGCACACTGTGAACTGCTTGTCTGCTCATGTGGGTGCCATCAGGGTCATCGTGCCAGCAAACATTTAGTGAGAGTGTAACCTGTTGGGGTACTGAGTTAGGTGCTGGGGCAGCAGTGAAGGGAGCACAGGAGTCCCTGTCCTTGAAGGACTCACAGCCTAATGGGGGAATGAGGCACATAGAGAGAGATTTTTCAATGCAAAGTGGATTTGATCATTTTCTCTTATGGGTTGTCTTACTTTTTTCAATTGTGGTTAAATACATATAAAATTCAGCATCTTAATCATTTCTAAGTGTGCAGTTCATTGGTATTAAATACGTTCATAATGCTGTGCAACCACCACCAAAACCCATCCCCAGAACTCTTTCCTCTTGCAAATCTGACGCTCTGCACCCATTAAACATTAATTCCCCATTACTGCCTCATCTACCTCCTGAAAGTCACTCTTCTACTTTCTGTCCCTATGAATTTGACTATTCTAGGGACCTCACATGAGTGGAATCATACACTATCTGTCCTTTTTGACTGGCTGATTCTGCTTAGCATAATGTCTTCGGGGTTTGTACATGTTGTAGCACGTTAGAATTTCCTTCCCTGTTAAGGCTGAATACTATTCCATTGTGTGCACCACATTTTGTCTATGCATCCATCAGTCAGTGGACACTTGGGCTGCTTCTGCCTTTTGGCTATTGTGACTCATGCTGCTGTGAACACAGATGTACAAATATCTGTCTGAGCCCCAGCTCTTTCTTATGGATTGTCTTTTGCTTTTCGTTCTGTGATCTGTCCTGGTCCTATTATGTAGTATTTTCGGAGGTAGATGAAGCAAAGAGATTAGATACACGGATAGATAATCTTAGTAATAATCTTAAGCCATCTTTTAAAAATTCTCTTTTCCTTCCTTCCTAACTGTACACACAGGGAAGGGGAAACAGGAGCAGGGGTCTCATTTTAAGACCTCGACAGACCCAAGGCATGGAGAAGGGGACTTGTCCACCCCTCCCACAACCAGGCACACTGTGTCAGCACCTTGGGGCCCATATGGGGACCTGAAGCATGGATCCAGGGACCAGAACCCCCTCCCACAACCAAACACACCATGCCAGTGCCTCAGGGCCTGCCTGGGGACCCAAGGCATGGAGCCCAGGACCAGACACTCCCCACAACCAGGCACACCACCATCACCAAGGAGCATGCCAAAAACATCACCTCCATGTGGGTGACCCTCCACAGCCACCACAATAACCATGGCTGCTGCGAAAGCAGCTAGATGCCACAACCACCACGCAGATGGTCTGCCAGCCACTGGAGTACATTGACACAAGGAGAGTCACCGGCACAGATAAAGAAAAGAAGAGGACATCTCTCTCCACAAAGCCCATTCCAGAGTGACAGAAGCAGCATCTGCTCTACAATAATATTGGGGGACCTGATCACACTTCTCAGCATTGGACAGATCATCTAGGCACCAAATCAACAGAGTAACCATTATTCTTTCAGAGGGAGAGAAGAAATCTAGGGTTATCAGAGGTGGGGGGAGGAAGGGAGAGGGGGTTGGGGAGAGATTGGACAAGGGGCATAAAGAATAATTACCATTTGTAACAATATATATGCTAGTAATATTGATTTGATCAACATATCTCAATGTTGAACCCCCAAAATATGTATAATCAATTTTGATTCAATAAAAATTAACAAAGCAAAAGACCTTGACAGATGTAAGCAGGTGAGCACCGGTGGTTTCTGTCACATAACCCAAACACCTTCAACATGGACTTCCACATGAAAGAGAGGAATGCATTCCCCTCTCAGAAAAGACTCCACGGAGCTGGGGGGGCAGCCCAGGCCAGAGAGAACCGAGGCCTGGGTGGGGAAACAGGAGCTCTGCTGGGATCCCCAGGAGCGTGAAGCCTCAGTAAGCAGAGGGCAGGGGATTGGGCCGTGGGGAGGCGCAGTAGGAGAGGCTGAGAGAGAACTGTGCCTCCATTCATTTGGCCTTAAAAGGACACAGCATGATATGCTGGGAAGAGTTCGACAGGCAGCAAGAACACCAGGTTCCAGATCCCACCTGGCCACTCAGCTGTGACCTGGAGCAGGTGGCCCCCCTCCGGGGCTCAGCTTCCCCTCCTGTGACACAAAGAGTGTGCATGGGCCTGCATGGCCTCCACAGACCGTCTGGCTCTGCCACGGGGTCTTGTCCTGCCATGGCTGGGCCATGAGTTGCTGGGGACATTTGAGGGAGGGTGTGTGTGAGAGCGCAATCTCCACTTCGGCTCACTTCCTTCGTTAAATGGAAAGCGGCATCATTGTGCATGCTCTTCATCAAGCTCACTGAACAAGCATCATTGTTACACAGACTGAAAGTCACGGACCCGGGCTGGCTGGTTAGCTCAGCTGGTCACAGCATGGGGTTACAACACCAAGGTCAAGGGTTCCGATCCTTGCCCTGGCCAGCCATCAAAAACAAACAAACAAGTAAAACACAAAACAGAAAAAGGAAATCAGGGAGTGATTTGGTTTTAGAGGTGACCATTTCTGCCCTTGCAGGTGGGGGGCAGAAAATTGGGGCTCTGCTGTGAACAACAGTGGCCAAAAAGAGACCCCGTCCTCCGCTTCTGCCTAAGTGAGATCCAAGCTGCAGCAGGAGCCAATGGCCGGACTCATTACCCCGGCTACTTTCTGTAGGATGAGCAAGGGTAGATGATTTGCTTTCAGTTCAGGGCTGGAGAACACCCAACGCACAAGGAAAAATGGGACGTCTTTGAAACCTCCCGCACAAGAGGACCTGGAGCCACATTCGGCCCAGCTGCAAAGTCACACACTTTAGTGAGACCAAAAGAACCTGTCAGCTCAGGGTTCATTATGTAAACAAGACCCAAAAATATTTTCGTAAGATGTCAGGATACATTTCCTCTCCTCCCCGAGGAGCAACGTGACTCCTGGGTGTGGGACTGTGCAGAGCTTTGTTTCTTGGCTGAATTGGCTGGAGCGCTCTGTCTGCAGCCTGGAGTAGGACCCTGCAGAGAAGATCACAGGCTCTGCCATGAGCTGGACACACGAGGTTGGTGCAGCATCTGGAAGCTCCAAGTTGTTAATCTCTCATTATGAGAGCCATTAGCCACACACTGCACATCAGGGGGCTGGGGAGAGAGCCGCTGTCACTCGACCAGATCTGAGAGCCCAGCATTAAAGGAAAAATCCAGACTGGGAGGTGTCGCCCACACCACTGCCATTAGCCCATATCCCTACTTAGAAAACCAAAGTGGCCTCTCCACAGACATCTCCAACCGCGTCTCAGCTGTGCAAGACAATTAGAACACAGTTGCTGTTCTCCCCTGGCGTGTTTTTGGTATTAAGTTCTTCGGCTTTTTGTTTGTGTTGTTGTTTAATGGAGCAAAGATCCTCACACTCCCTGTCCTCTCCTATTGCCTCCTGCTGCAGAGCAGGCAAGTACCAGGAAACTGTTCCCCAAATGGGTAGGCACTTAAGAATCCAAAGCCACCTTAAATATCAGCTAGTCCACACCTGCCACAATGCAGAAAAGGAAACAGAGGCTCAGAAAAGGACTTTCCAGAGAAGCCCCAGGCAGGAAGCGGCAGAGTTAGGCTCAGTCAATCAAGTCTAATAAAAGCCTCAGATCTTTGCTAGTCTAGTTCTCTTCTATCCACACCCCTTTTCGCTGGGTCAAGCTGTTTACTCTCTCTGCAATTTATTATTTTTTAAAATAGCAGGTTTATTGAGATAATTCACATACCATAAAGTTTACCCTTTTAAAGTGTACAATTCAGTGACTTTTGTATATTCCCAAAGTTGTGCAACCATCATCACTAATTCCAGAACATTTTCCTCTTCTCCAAAAGAAGCCCCATACCTATTAGCAGTCATTCCCCATGACTTCCTCACCCCAGTCCCTGGCAACCACTAATATACTTTCTCTCTCTGGATTTGCCTATTCTGGACATTTTACATAAGTGGAATCATACAATATGTAGCCTTTGCATCTGGCTTCTTTCACTTAGCATCATGTTTAAAAAGTCCATCCATGTTGTAGTACCTATAAGTATTTCATTCCTTTTCATGGCCGAGTAATATTCCTTTGTATGGACAGACCACATATTGTGCATCTTCTCATCAGCTGATGGACATTGGGTTGTTTCCACTTTGGGGTTATAGTGACTAATGCTACTATGAGCATTTATGCATAAGTTTTTGTGTGAACATACATTTTCCATTTTCGTGGCTATGTATCTACGAGTGGAATTGCTGAGCTGTATGGTAACTCCATGTTTATCTTTTTGAGGAATTACCAAACTGTTTTCCAAGGTGACTGCATCATTTTACATTCCTGCTAGTGAGGTATGAGGGTTTCATTTTCCCCCATCCTTGCCAACACTTGTTATTGCCCATCTTTTTTATTATAGCCATCCTAGTGGGTGCGAAGTGCATCTCACTGTGGTTTTGATTTGCATTTCCCTGGTGACTAATGATGTTGAGCATTTTTTCATGTGTTTGTTGGCCATTTGTACTTCTTCTTTGGAGAAATGTCTATTCAGACCCTTTTATTTATTTATTTATTTATTTTTTTCTTAATTTTATTTTGTCGATATACAATGTGGTTGATTATTGTTGCCCCTTACCAAAACCTCTCTCCCTCCTCCCTCTCCTCCCTCCCACCCAACAATGTCCTTTCTGTTTGCTTGTCGTATCAACTTCAAGGAACTGTAGTTGTTATATCTTCTTCCTCCCCCCCCATTTTTTTTTTTTTGTGTGTGTGTGTGAATTTATATATTAATTTTTAGCTCCCACCAATAAGTGAGAACATGTGGTATTTCTCTTTCTGTGCTTGACTTGTTTCACTTAATATAATTCTCTCAAGGTCCATCCATGTTGTTGCAAATGGCAGTATTTCATTCGTTTTTATAGCTGAGTAGTATTCCATTGTGTAGATGTACCACATTTTCCGTATCCACTCATCTGATGATGGATATTTGGGCTGGTTCCAACTCTTGGCTATTGTAAAGAGTGCTGCGATGAACACTGGGGAACAGGTATACCTTCGACCTGATGATTTCCATTCCTCTGGGTATATTCCCAGCAGTGGGATAGCTGGGTCATATGGTAGATCTATCTGCAATTGTTTGAGGAACCTCCATACCATTTCCCACTATTCAGACCCTTTACTCATTTTTAAATTGTGTTATTTGTCTTTTCATAGGAGCTCTAGAAGAAAGATGCTTAATGTTGCCTTTTCACCCCCACCAATGAGTGGAAGAAACAGCAGTGATTCTCAGATTCCCATAGAGCAGCATCTTTTATCTAGGTAACTTCAGTGATAGAGGCATTACCACATGGAGGCTAAGAGAATGTTCTTTGGCATCCCACAGATATGAGCTTAAATCTAGCTTGACCACTTACACAGTTTGTGACTTAGACAAGTCACCTAAGCTCTCTATGCCTCAGTTTCCCCATCTGAACAATGGGGATCATGATATCTATTTCACTAGATTGCTATGAAAACTAAGAGAGAAGACACAGGGACCATAGCATGCTATCTGACATGCAGGAAGCACCCAATAAAATTCATTTCTTAATTTATCCAGAAAATATTTATATAGCATCAACCATGGGCCAGGCACCAAAGACACAGCAAGGAGCAAAATAGGGAGAAAAATCTCTGCCCTCGTGGAGCTTATATGCAGATTGGCTTTCTAAAAAAAACGTTAGTGATGCTAGTTGTTATTATAATGCAACATTTTTACTCTTGATTGCAAAATAAGTACAAGCTCATCAGAGACCAGAAATGAGAATGACAAGATGAAGAAAGTTTCACTAATGAACTTGAACTTTAGAGAGAGGTGAAGCATGAGCTCCAATAATTGCAGCTCTCCTGCCATCCCCAGTACAGCCCTCCCTTCCTCACCATGTGTAAGGAGGCACAGAAGTCAAGAGGTGCCTGAGAGCCCCTGGCAGCGTGACCACCAGGTCTCAGGAATGCAAATAAAAGGAGCAAACACCAAGAAGTGCACTTCCAGATATCACGCTTGCCGATCTGGAGGAGTTTTAGAAGCATGACAACATTTAATTTAGGGGAAAAAAAAAAAAAAGGTAAAGAAGTAGATGAGAAGCATGCTTGGGAGGAAAGAGCAAGACTATAGCTCCTACTGCATGAAAAACAGGTCCAGCGGCCCTGGGTGTAGCTGGACGTGGCCCTGGAGGAGGACCGAGCTGAACCGCCAGCCTCAAGAACTCTCTGGAGAGCTGTAGCAAAGCCCACGTGAGCAAACGAGAACCTGGTAACACAAGAAATGCTGTTCTGTTGCGAGGTCAGCCGTTCCTCAGGGGACACACACTGAGCTGACCGGCGCACCAGGCCAGCTCCTCCACGGATGAGCGCTGGGACCTGAATGAGTTACTGACCTCCTCTTGGTTTCCTCATCTGCAGAAGGGGCTCAGCAATTCCAACCTCATCTGGGAGGATAGACTCTTAAGTCTTTCTAAAAGAACATTCCCATGAGCTGGCATGGGAGGCTTCCAGCATAAGCTGGTTGTTGATTCCCAGCTCACATGGGACTCTCTGTGGTGCCAGGTGACAGCAGCCTCTGTGTGTGTGTCAGGGGGTGTGTCAAAACCGGTTAGGCAGGAACAGCAATAAGACTGCCATTTGAAGAGAGAGAGATACAAATTACAAGGGATTTGCCCTATCATATGTCAAAATTTATTATAAAGGTGAGAAAAAAGGTAAGGTGTTAGGACAGAAATGAACAAAAACAGACTGGGGAAAATGAAGAAGAAACCCAAAAAGAGACTCTTACATATATGGAAATGTGAAAAATAATGAGGTGACACCTTACATCAGTCGATATATGCAAGAAAAAGCAAAATTAAAACATAAGATACAATAAATGATGCTGGGACAATTTAGCATTATTTTAATAACCACGATTAAATCCCTACTGTTTAGCATACCTGCAAATCAACTCCAGATAACCTAAAAACTTAAATGTAAAAGGTAAAACTTTAGAACTCTTTTTAAAAGATAAAATATTTAATATTTTCACAATCCTGGGTTGAAAAAGATATCTTTACAATGTTCCCAAAGCAAACACTATTAAATAAATGGCTGACAAATTTAACTATTTTTAATTTAATAGTTTCTGGTTATCAATAGATTCCATAAAAGGAGAAGGCAAGCCACAAATTAGGGAAAGATACTTGTAACCCATATAAAAGACAAAAGGTTAGTATCAAAACTAATTTTAAGACCCCTGTAAGTTAATTTAAGAAAGACCACCAGCCCAATGGAAAAACAGGCAAAGAAAAAACAGGCATTTTTCAAAAGGGAAATGGTCACTAAGCAACTGAAAAGAGATTCAACCTCATCAGTAAATATAGAAATGCAAAATAAAATCACAATGAGAGATCATTTTTCACCTACCAGATTGGCAAGAAAGGCAGCAGAAACTCCCATGCGTGACTGGTAAGCATAAACTGATGGTCATTGTGAGAAATAACCTGGTGAATATGAAGATGAAAAATACCCAGCAATCTAACAGTTCTGCTCTTATTTTCAATATTTCATCAAAATGTAACACTCCATTAAATATGAGACATACCACTTTTTTAATGTATCACTAATAAAAAAGAAAAGCTGCTCATTGTACTCTAAATGCCATAATCTTAACACTTACTCTGATTTCAAATATATTAAACTATAAAAAATGCATCAAAGTAAATAAAATACAGTATGTATCTCTTGCATATATGCGCTATGCAAGACTGTTCATAGCATCATTGTTTTTAACAATATAAAAAGAAAAACTGGAAAAAAAAAACCAAAATGTTCTTTGATGGGAGAATTTATAAATTGTGAAATATTCAACTATCTAGCAGTGAAAATGAATGCAACACAGGTACACACATTAACATGACAAATAGCAAATAAAAATAGGAGCAGAAGTCAATGAAACAGATAACAAACAAATGATAGAAAAAAATCAGCAAGGTCCAAAGCTAGTTCTTTGAAAAAAAAATCAGCAGGAGTGATCCAGAAAAAAATTAAAACACACACGGCTCGTTAGGAATGGAAAGGATGTTGTCTCTAAAGAGCCTACAGACATGAGAAGGATATTAAGAGAATATTATAAATAACTTCTATGTGAATAAGTTCAACAACTTAGAAAAAAATACACAAATTGCTTAAAAAAATATACCTTACCAAATTGACACCAGATGAAACAGAAAATCTTAAGAGCCACCCCCCCCCCCCCCCATATCTATTAAAGAAATTGACTCATTATCCAAAGCCTTCCCATAAAGAAAACTCCAGGCACGGATGATTTCACTGGAGACAGGAAAATGAGAAGTTGGGATAGAATGAGATGGAAGATAACCAAACACAGCCCAGGCAGTGTGCAAGCACGTATAGGAAAGATGAATTCTACTAAACATTTAAGGAAGCCTAATGCCAGTGCTACAAAAACTTGAGAGGAGGCAACATAAGCCTAGCAGCAAAACCTGATAAAAACACTACCAAAAAAACAGAAAGAAAATTACAGGCCAAATATCCTTCAGGAACATAGACTAAAGGTTATCAACATGGGGTCATTTCGTCCCCAGGAGACATCTGACAATATCTAGAGACACTTTTGGTTTTTGCAACTTGGGGGTGGGCATCAGGGGGTGCTACTGGCCTCTACTAGGCAGAAATCAAGGATGTTGTAAACATCCTGCAAAGCACAGAACAGCCCTCCACAGCAAAGAACTGCCTGGCCCAAAATTTCAGTAGTTCCAAGGATGAGAAACCCTGACACAGACACAAAAATTCTTAAGAAAAGATTAGCAGATAGGATCCAACAATATATAAACAGGATTAATTCCTTCTGGCCATGCAGAATGACGCTAAAACAATGAATATTCCCCTGGGGAAAAATGCACCTCAACCTTAACCTCACACACTTCACAAAAATTAATTTGAGATGAGTCACAGACCTAAGCCTAAAGTTAAAACTGTAAAGTTTTAAGAAAAAACAGAGGAGAATATCTGCATGAATTAAAAGTAGGCAAAGTTTTCTTATGCAGCACCCAGAAAGTAACCACCATAAAAGAAAAAGAAAAAAAAAGATAAATCAGACTTCATCAATGTTAAAAATTTCTGTTCATGGGGAAAAATTGTTAAGAAAATGAGAAGACGAGCCACAGACTGGGATAAAATATTTGCAGACCATATCTCTGACAAAGGACAGATATCCAAGATATATAATTGCTGTGGTTTGAATCTGTCTCCGAAATTTCATGTGTTGGAAACTTAATCCCCAAATTTATATGTTGTTTGGAGGGTGGATCTTTGGGAGGTAATTCAAATTAGATAAAGTCATTAGGGTGTGGCCTCCACAATGGTACTGATGGCTTTTATAAGAAAAGAGAGACCTGAGCTAACATGCTCAGCCCCCCACCATGTGATGCCTTGTGCCACTTCCAGACTCTGCAGAGAGTCCCCACCAGAAGCTGACCAGATGTGGCCCCTCAGCCTTGGACTTCCCAGCCTCCAGAACTGTAAGAAATAAATTTCTTTTCTTTGTAAATTACCCAGTCTCAGGTATTCTGTTACAGTAAAAGAAAACGAACTAAGACATAACCCTTTCAAATTAACAATAAAAAGACAAATAATACAATATAAAATAAAGCTCTAAATACTTAACTGCCCTTATTGGGCTGGAAATAAAGTACATTTTGCTCGTTGCCAGGCAGCTGTGTGTGACATGCAAACTCAGGCAGCCCACCCCCCACATCCAGGGCAACAAACTCCCTGGTCCTGCACAACTTGGTTCTGGAGTTAGGATGGACTTTGACCTTTCTCAGATGTGCCTGCAGGCTGCCCGGGCTAAGTTTGGTTTCCTTCCATCTCATTCCATCCCAACCTCCCGTGCCCTAACTTGACCTGTGGATCTATCTGCCTATGGAGGGTAACTTTACGATGATCCTCTTGGATGGTCCCAAATACTCAGGCATTGCCTCTTCATTGCACATGTGACCTTCCAATAGGCCATGGGAGCTGGGGTCTGAGACCCTCGTCCCAGTGGCAGGCATCTTTATCTCATTCTCCATCACTTCTCTAGGCCCTAGAAACCTGGGAGAAGACAGCCCCCTCAGGCTGTCTGAGCTTTGGCCTGGAGGCTTTACTGGGCTTGACTGAAGTAGGTTCACCCCAGATCAACCTCTAATAAGTGGGTTCTGGATTCACATGAAAAGTGAGCACAGAAGAAGTGCTCTTAAAAAAAAAAAAAGCTTACTGCTATATTGTCAAGCCTCACACAAGCCCAGCGGGACTCCCAACAGTGATCTCTGGGGTTCTCTTAGTGTCATAGATAATATCTGCACATACTTATGCTTAAATGTCTTCCCAGCCACATCGTACAGATTTCAGCCCTGACAACTTAAGGTCAAAGTGATAGCTTTCCTAAGTCCTCTGAACAGGGAAGGAAGTCCCTTTAAACTCAGGGGACATCTGTCTTATTGCCTATGGTGCAGCGCACAGAAGAGCTCTGTATTTCCACCTGCGTGGTGGCGCTGTGGTGACCAGGCAGCTGCTTCCCCACGTGGATTGTAGCCCTCGTGGGGGCAGGAGCTGCTGCTTTAGCGTCCTCACTGCCTAATCCTGAGCTCAGACATGGCAGGGCCTGACACCAACTTTGATGTCGGTGAAGTTAACCTCTCGGAGCTTGCTTCCTGTCGGCAAAATGAGGATACGCACCACGCTCCATTATGGAGCTGTTTACTGCGTGGGAAGCTCTCAGCCAAGTGCTCGGTGCGTGGCAGAAACTACAGAGGCAGCTGCCAGTAGGTATAAGAGCTAATGAAGTGTTTGCTGAACTGGGCTGAATTGCAAGCGCTGAGTCTCCAGGGGTGGACTCAATCCAAAGTGTTCAGACAGCACCTTTCCTTTGGGACCAAGACCCCTGTGGGAGGTGGGCCAGAGTAGACCAGAAGCCCCGAGATGTATGTACATACAAAGTAAAGGAGGAAGAAATTCAGGGATCCAGTATGAGAGGCAGCCACCTGCTGTCTTCCTCTCTTCTTACCCTCCTTTGTAACTGCCAGTCCCCTGGATGCCCTCAGGCTGAGGAATGTCATCCTGTCCCTTTGAGAAGCCCTCTGCTTTGCACAGCCAGGCTGAGACTATGGGCCTTACCTGCTTGAGCCAGACTCCGGTTCATTTAGCTGCTCATACTCTATGCTTCCAATATGAGCTCCTGAACTCCTGCATTTTGTGCCCAATCTATTTCTCTGATCTTGTCATTTGAGAATTTCTGGGCATCTCTTTCCTGCCATCTCATTTTCTGTTCTTACAGTAGTCACTGGGCATCTTTCTCTCCAATTCTCTAAGTCCTTAGGATTTATCTGGAAGGTATTCTGCCAAACAGAGGCCTCTGCAGTGTTTGGGAGACACGGTCCCATCTTTCCTAGGAGTGTCATTGGAGGCACATCCAGCTCTTCTATGATGTCTGTGGAGACAGCTCTCCGACATCTCTCTTCCACTTCCAAAGGAAGGAAGGTGATATGGCACTGGGTCCACTGCACCTCCATTTTTCTAGTAAGCATGTCAAAGTTCCTAGAAATGAATTCCAGTGTTTCTTTATTCTGTGTCCCCTACCCCCTCAGCAAGCTGAAGAAATGGAGAGCAGCTGGTGATTTGGACACTCATTAAGTTCCCATTCACCTTGCACCTGAGCCGTGGAAAGAGGGTAATGCCTCTCAATATCCCCGTCGGGGCTGCACTTCGGTGAGTCTCTGTGGAGGTCACAATAACCCCATTAGTGACTTTGTCCCAGAAGCAGAAATGGGCCACTTCCCCCCTTGCTCCTTGAAAGGGCTGAGGACACGGTGGCTCGCTCAGAGCAACCGAGACCACACTCATGGGAAGAGCCACATATTATCACTCTGATCCCCAAATATATTGCTATATTTTTAATAAATTCCTGCTACAAGATTGTAAAGCACGAAGTTGTGCTCAGACTTCTATAAATCAAGTGCATTGTTTGAAATTCCTGGATGCGAAGGAAATCGTGAGAAAAACATTCACAATTTAAACCCATGGCAGCAGAGATTTAGATTTTAAAACATGTACATATATCAAATAAATATATATGAATAGATATATAGCAAAACAAATATATGGTCAAACAAATATATACACATTTTACAAATATATAATATATAGTCAAACAAAATTATAATTTTTTCCTTAATTTGTATTAAATTTTCTAGTTGGAAATAAATGTGGAAAAAATATGGCCATTTCTTTCCCAGGAGACAGAGAAGTGCTTTCCTCAGGCCTTTGCCTTCTGAACATTCTCATTACAGAACACAGTGTGAATAACAATGAGTCTAAAAACCCCTATAGTATGCAGCACAGCTGCCCTTGAACTTCCAGGGCTCGCCAGCTCAGGCCCACATTAGGCGTGAGCGCTAGGATCCCTGCCAGTGGCTTCTCTTCCCCAAGAACAATCTGAGCGTCACTGCAGAGAGTCCATCATTATGTGACAGGCAGAGCAGAATCTTGATTTGTACCAAAGTGTTCTTCCACTGGAGTGGAACAAAGGCACAGCCCCATCAAGGGCCATGGGGTTACAGGAGGGATGTGGCTAGGAGATGGTGGCCTGCCATGTGCATGTTTCCAAAGGGGCCTCTGCAGCCGTGTGCTGTATGGGACTCTGGGCCTCCTTGGTCTGGGACAGTCAGTCCCTCTGCTGGACATAGACTGTCCCCCTCTGTGGATGTGGGCTTTTCATACTACTTTGAACTTGGGGGAGGGCCTGCCAGGGTGGTAGTAGCAGGAGGCAGGGTGGGGTAAGGAGGCAGTTCTCCGGTCTTGGCACCATCACCCGAGACTGTCCCTGCTGAGGCTCTCAGCGGTCAGCCTTCGTTTGTCCAAGACTTCAGAAAAGAGCAAAATTGCTCAAGTTTCCTGAGTGCCTAACCTCTGCACGAGGACCTCAGACGGATTATCTCATATAATCCTCACAATTGCAGTGTGATCCCCATTTCAAAGAAAAGGAAATACAAACGCAGAGCAGCTAAGCAACAGCTGAGACAGGAATTCAAACCCAGACCTGCCTGACTCCAAACCCAGTCTTCCCCACTAAGCTACACTGGCCTCCAGGAAATGAGACGTGTTACCCCTGTGCTCTCAACACCAAGGCCGTGCACCACAAACCAGTGAGCAAAGCTATATTTGCATATTTACAGACAAAATTGCTCTTGATTTCATTCGCAGCCCTGCCTGGGCGTGGTAAAAATGCCTCCTGTTCACAGGCAGCCCCGAAAAATTGCACAGCAAGAGGCCTGGCCAGGCGAGGAGGCTTGGGGTTGCTGGATCAAGTGGCCTTTGTGTTAGCCCTAAAACATGAAGTTTCCAGGGGCTGGACTCAGCAAGACGACCACTACCCTGCCAATTCCTGGGTACCACAATAGGAACACCTAAGATTAAACAAACACGGGAAAGTAAAAATAAAGAGGACCATAAGTGGGTTTGATGCCTATCTCTTCCAACAAAAGATAACAGGTAATTGCTTTTTTATCACTAGCACTTGAAATTTGAAGGTAAAGATGGAGCAAGGCTTGATATCACATTTAAACTCTGCAGTCCACAGACCCTTAACTTCCACCACTTCGGTAAAGGGCCGGTAGTCAAGTCACCCTGACACTGTCACACAATTCAACAAGAAAAACAGCCAAGATGTAGCAAAGGACATGTCAACCATGTCAGTGGTTTATGCAAGTGATTAGCATAAAAATCCTAAATTGTCATCAGTTCTCTAAATTCTAAATTGTCATCAGTTCTCTAAATGTAGCCTTTACCTAAAAAGAGATGTTTGGACAAGGGGAAGGAGGTGGTCATGGCCTTCCCAGGACATGAGAAAGCTGTTGCCTAGCAACCTGGTACCCCCAAACTACTGCCGGTTACCTGGCTCTACCAAAACGGGACATCTTTAACGACACGGCGATCGCCTGCAGCTGCCACAGCACAGCACTGCGGAGGGGAGCGTCCTCTCTTCCCTCCTCGGGCATTTGGCCAGTGACACGCGATGGGCACAGAGGCCTCGTGTCTGAGCTTCCCAGGTGCTTTTCCTCTGAGATTAAGATCCTAGATTCCTCACCACTTTTCAAGTTCTCCTACAGCTCAGCTTGACATAAATTGACTCTTTTCTGTCGAAAGAGTTCTCTGGATGCCCAAGAAATTCTATGGCCCAGCAAAAATATTGTTCTTTCGTCTGGAGGTAATTCCCCAGGTTTTAACTTATTATTGAAAAATTTGAAATGGATAATGTTTATTGGATATTGCTATGGGTTGGATTGTGTCCCCTCAAAATCCGTATCTTAAAGTGCTAACCCCCAGCTCCTCAGAATGTGACCTTCTTTTGAGAGAGTGTTTTTATAGAGGTAATTAATGATGTCAGTAGGGTGAGTCTTAATCCAATACGAGTAGCGTATAAAAAGGGAAAGTGTGGAGACACACACACGGGGAGAAAGCCACATGAAGGGGAAGGCGGATTCAGGGTGATGCTTCTGCAAGCCGAGGAACACCGAGGACCTCCAGCAAGCACCAGCAGCTGGTGGAGAGGCCTGGAACAGATCCTCCCTCGCAGCCTCAGAAGAACCCAGCCCTGCAGACGCCTTGATCTCAGGCTTCTGCCCTCCAGCTGTGAGTCCATACGTCTGCTGTACCACTGTGTGGCACCTTGTTATGCAGCCCTAGGACATGAACACAGGCTCACCAGCTGCCACACTGGGGCATCCCTGCCCTTCCTCATTCAACGCCTGCAGCAACTCCATGTGTGATTAACCATACAAGGGCATTTCAACCATACGAGTTCGTGGAAAAACAGAATTAAAAGCTAATATGAATCATTCTATGAACTTTTTGAAGACCCCTCGTATTTAACATACAAGGAAGAGAAAGGCTCAGAGAAGAGAGGACCTTGCTCGATATCCCCCAGCTCTGAAGTGAAGGACCTAGAATTCGAACTGAGTTGGATGGCTCGGAAGCCCATGCATTACCCACATGCTGTTCTGCCACTGTTTATTCTCGATGCATCTCTCGTCAACCAACAGTGAGGGGGTTCCTCCAAAAGTAACTTAAAGCAAAGCTAACTGCTAACCAGGCCAGGGAAATCCAAAAGCCAAGGTGCTATGAAATATTTAACATGTAGATGGGAGGCATATTGCCAGCTGAACTGGAGCCAGGAACTGGTCCTTGGCTGACGGGCAAGAGATTCCTGCTGCAGAAAGCTGAGCCTGGAGTGAAAGTAGCTTTGAAGTTGATTAAACTTCTCTGGCTCTAGGGCCATGGCGAGAAGTAGCCTGGAGTTGGCCCCTGCGGTCCCAGCGCCAAGCAAGGCCATGTGGAGGGACCTTTCCACTCTCATGGCAGATTGGGGCAGTCTGGAAGTATTTTTCACTTCTGGAATACTCAGCAACCCTATTGTAGTTTGGATTAGTGCATTTAACAGGAAAAGCAAAACATCTGGAAATGGAGTAAAAAATCCATGCTAGTGTTCTACTCCACAAGAGAGGCTAAATTTATTATAGATAGGTGAAGGTGAATTTTTACTATAAACAAGGTCGCTACCTTTAGAAAATGAAACACATGGTGTGTGGCGGGGGTAAGAGGGGTGTAAGGATTCTTATTGTTAATGGGAGTCTCTGCAGTAGCATTTCATACAGGGGTGAAGGTTTTATATCAAGGAAGCCAACTCCATGTACTGTACTATGTTATTTAAAATGCAAGATCATATGAATAAATGCATCTTAGTGATTCTTCTATTCACACAGAGCTTCAGCCAAATCACTGTAGAAATAAATTCATTCCATAAATATAATATGAATGAAATAATCAAATATTAAAATTTGGAAAAGAATTTTTAAATAAAACAAAAGAAATACAATGCTTATTTTAAAATTACTATAAAATGGGCAAAATTTCTAAGACCAAGATAGTTGAAAAGTTTGTAAAAGAACTTTTTCTGGTGTGTAGCTATTAAGTATGTTACACAACTTGTGTTTTTTTTAAATAATTTCATGAAAACAACAAGACTTATTGTGACAAACCATGAAATGGCAAATGAAAAAACTTTAGAAGCTGAGAATAAAGCAAACATTCCCTATTTTGCCAACACAGGAAGATTAAAAAGTAAGAGGCATGATGTTGGAATAGGAGAGACAGCACTCTCATTATATCAGACTATATGAGTATTCACCTGTAAACCCAAGGGTTGAAACTGAAAAACTATTAGAACTATTAGAAGAGTTAAGTAATTTAACCAGAAACAAAACAATCTCTAAGAATCAATAACTTGCATGAAGAGCATCAATAATAATTTAGAAAATATCAGGAGAAAAAAATTAACAATGGCAACAAAATTTTAAAAACACCCAGGAACACTTCTAACCTGAAACATGCAAGACCTGTATCAAGAGTATCATAAAATTATACCGGAGCAAACAAAAGAACTGAATGAGTGGGAAGGCATAACACATTTCTAGATGAAAAAGCAAAAATTGTAAAGTCAATTCTGACCAAAATAACTTATAAAATTCCATGCTTAATCAAGAATTTGACAGTCTGATTCATAAATTTATGTGGAAGAGAGGATGCATAATCATAACCAAGACAATTTTGATAATGCTTAATGATAATGAGATATTGCCGTACTGCATAACAAAGCTTACTCTAAAGTGGTATTAATTAAAACAGTGTGGTCTCAGCACTGCAAGAGATGGATAGATCACTGGAATAAAACAGCGAGTAAGACCCCCACATGTATTTAGGAATTTAGTTTATAAAAGAGACATTTCAAATCAAAGGGAACAGGATGGCATATAATTATTAGTAATCCATTAGGGATAAAATAGTGTTATGGTCCATATCTAAAGCCATACACAAAAATAAATTTTAAATGGATTAAAGATGTAAACATAAAAGAGTAAAGTTTTAAGTAATAATAGAACAATTTTTTTATAATATTGTAAGTCTTCTTAGAGGCGAGAAATATCCAGAGGCCATAAGATTAACAATTGGATATAAAATAATGAATGCCTTTTATATGACAAATATTATTACACACAAAATTATAAGATGAGCAACAGACTGGAAGGAAATATTAAAAACATCAATATCCAGGCTATAAAAGTAGCTCTATGATTGTACTGGAAGAAAGTACTTTAGAAAAATAAGTAAATAATTTGAACATAGGAAAATAAATACAATCAATGGGATAATATAAATAAAAAGGGTGCTGGAGCTCTTTAGCAATTGGAAAAATATAAATGAAAACAATATTTAAAGAAAATAAATTTTAAAAATACCTTGTGTACCAAATGACATTATCAAGAAAGTGAAAAGGCAATCTACAGAATGGGAGAAAATATTCATAAATCACATATCTGAAAAGGGTTTAATACACAGAATACATAGAGAACACTTACAACTTAACGAGAAGACAAGGAATCCAATTTAACTACGGGCAAAGAACTTCAACAGACATTCTCCAAAGGAGATGTACAAACATCCAACAAGCACCTGGAAAGACGCTCCACATTATTAGCTGTTAGGGAATGCACATCAAACCACAATGAGATATTCCTTCGCACCCACTGGGATGTCTGTAACTAAAACAAAACAAAACAAAATGACAGGTGCTGGTAAGGATGAGGGAAGTGGAAACTCTCAACATTGCCAGTGGGAATGTAAAACGGTGCAGCTTCTGCGGAAAACAGTTCGGCAGTTCTTCAAAAAGCTAAGCATAGAATTACCATATAACCACATGATCACAGATACAGACCCCAGATAACTGAAAACAGGCACTCAGACAAATACGTCCACAGAAACGTTCATATTAGCACTATTCACAATAGCAGAAAGGTGGAATCGACCCAAACGTCTATCAACAAACGAATGAACAAATTGTTATCCATGCAATGGAATATTATTCATCCATAAAAATGAGTGAAGTTCTGATACACACTACAGTGTGGAGGAACCTCAAAAACATGATAAATGAAAGAAGCCAGACACAAAACGTCATGTATGATTCCCTTTGTATGAAATGTCTGGAATAGGTAAATCACAGAGATGGGAAGCAGATTAGTGGTTTCCAGGGACTGGGGGAAATAGGGACTGGGGATAGGAAATGACTGCCTAGTGAGTATGAGGTTTTCTTCTGGGATGATGGAAATGTTTTGGAACTAGATAGAGGTGGTGGTCGTGCAACACTGTGAGTGCACTAAATGCCGCTGAATTGTTTACTTTAAAGTGGTTAATTTTATTGATATGAATTTTACCTCAATAAAAAAGCAACAACAAGATACCTTTTCTTTCCTCCTGTTTGGTGAACACACATAGACACACACCCACACACACCTACCCACCCACACACCACTACAAAAATCCAGCATTAGTATATTGGAAACGGGGTTCTTTCCACACTATTGGCTCAAGTGTAAAAGCATTTTGTGGATGAAAATTTGGCTCATATCTATTCAAATTTAAAATGCACATACCTTGTGACACATGAATTTCACTTATAGGACTCAATTTCACATGTGTCCCTATGTATATATATTGTATATATATTATATATACACACACACACACATACATTCACTAATGTTTTATTTGTTTACAAAATGAAACAAATTAAAAATAAAATCTGGCAAATGTATGTTGTTGGTTATGTCGAAAGCCTCGAAGAAGAAATTGAGGGACCAATGGATCTCTAATTGCCCTGAACATCCCTTAAGCCACCCATAAATGTGATTTGTGTAAACAACTCTGCACAGCAATATCTATAAGTATATTAATTTACACTATAATGCATATGCAGTTCCACAAAGTGGTTGTAACAAAATTAAATCACTCCAGTGCTGCACAGCTTAGGTACCCTTGAACAAATCTGTAAATATTCACACTTTCCAGCTCTGCTTGTTGATGAATAACTGTCTCTGCACCTCGATTCTCTCATCTGAGAAATGGGGATGATAAACATACCTGCCTCGAAAGGTTGTTAAGAGCGTGTAATGAGTTGATTCAGATAAAGTGTTGGCATTATGTCTGGCACATCTTAAGCATGCAGTAAATGTGGGATATTATTAGGCACTCAAGGGGTTGACATTTAGAGAAGGGAAGTCGATAATTCACAGACAATTTTTTCTATAACCCAATGTGATGAGGGCGACACAGGGTACCGAGGAGTATGGAGAAGGAGCACATCGGGCCAGCCTTCTCACCACCTCTCAGCCCACGTGGAAGCGGGGAATCAACCCTGAGACCAGGCCAAAGGCTCATGGTGGAGACCAACAGCTAAGATGCTTCTCCCTTGGTGGCCAGATTAAATTCCTCCATCCCTGGGCTATCTACCATTATCACACATGCTTAAGAGTTCCCTGTGTTTGTTCTCTGGAAAATAAACTGCTGGAAAGGAAAATCAATTTTCATTAGCAGTGCCATTACTTTCAAGAAAATCCTTTCTCAAATAAAAGTGGTAAAGGACACTTGGAAAGCTGGTATCAATTTGACCTTCCCTGAAGGACCCGAGCATGCTGCGGATTTGAGCTTCAAGACTGTCATCTTCCTTTGGCCATACACCAGGGTTACAAGACGACATGCCTGCAGGAGCCCGGCAGGGGTGGTGGATGTGAAGAGTGGGCTGGGTAGGGCTGGGGCAGGCTGGAGACCCCCTCCCCTGTAGCAGGCCCCTCTCAGTGCAGCCGATGGAAGCACAGGTCTCGTGTTGCTAGATCTTCCAGTTTTTTAAGATAAACTCTATGCCTGAATTTTTATGTGAAATCTTCCAATTTTTAAATATTATCAAATAACTCAAAGTAAATGACAAAAACTCTGTGGACCTGTTGGAATGAGCAGGACTGAAGGCACATTGGGACCTAAACCCTCATGGGCTTTAGAAAGAGAAAAAAAGGGACACAGCTTTTTTTCTTAGCCTCCACTTCTTTGAGTTCCCTCTTTTCTCATCGTTACTTGAGATTTTGAACCTTGGTAATAGGGCGAGATGATATTATTTATACAAACATAGAATTGTTTTCCAGTCAGCCCAGAGTTGCAAACTTGCCACGAGACATGTACTATCCAGACCCTGAGAAACCTAGGAAGACATCGATAAGGCTGTGCTGATTCCACCCTGAAACAAATCAAAGTCCTGCAGGACCCTAAGATAATGTCAAGGATGAGAAGAGAAGCCAGGGGGAGTCTTGGCGAGAACTTGCACCTGGCTCCTTGCACGGAGCCCCCACAGCTCATGTCCCCTCCCTCCTGCTTTTCATGCCCACATTCCATTCTGTCAATGTCCTCTTTAAAAACCTCAGTAAACCTGAGTCTTGGAGATGATCTTAGTCTGGCCACTCTCCATCAGGCTTACTGGAGAGATGGGTTAGCCCAACATCTCTCCTCGGTCACTGGTATTCCTCCATTAAAGCTGACTTCCATGTTCACCAACAATTTGACTTTTAAGTTGTTTTGTTTTTGTTTGAGGCAGGCAGCCAGAGTTGCATTCGGTAACGAGATTTTGTTGCTCCTCAGCCAGGAGCTGAATGCCCTGGGTTCTATAACAGGTTTTGGCCGCCAAGCCAGGGATTTTATATGGGGCAGGCAGACAGACTTGGGTTTGGTAACAACCCCACCAAATACTTCTGTGGGCCTGAGGGTCCCAGTGGGTGAGTATTGTGACACACATTTGTCCTTGCATATTTGAAACTATGCATCTGCTCACAAACCATGCTGTGGATGTTGTAGAAAAAACGATCTTCTGAGCTCTTCCTGTCCTTTGATGGCTTCCCGTCCCCAGCCTGTCAATCATCTGCCTCAGGGACTTGGTCCATCTTTCCCTGCACAGGCAGTCTTAGACCACAACCCCTGCTGGGGGCCATCAGGTGAATAACACCTGTGACTCTGTACAGTGCTTTCCACACTGTTCGCTAACAAAAATAAATTGTAAGACATATTCTCCAGCCAGAAAGCACCTGTGAGAGTTGTTTTCCTTTCCATTGAAAGAGTCAACAGAATTTGTGACATTCGGCATCTCTGCTTTGTCCGTGGAATTTTAGAAAGATTATCTTAAATGAATATAAAAAAATATGATGAAATTAGATGGAAAGAAACTACAAAGCCACCAGGCAATGCTAGAGCAGAATTGATTTTTCTTAAGTGAGGTGAGTGAATAATCGCATAATTTGCAGCCCGGGAGAGTACTTTGAAATTCATTCTTTCCCAGTGGTGCAATGCCCTGCCTTGCCCTATTGATCCCTCCATATGCACCGCCAAGAGGGTGGGGGACCTGGTGATTTTTAGTATCTTTCTCTCCTTTTTGCTCAGCACCTGTAGGGTGACCGATGTGGAAGCCAATGCTTAGGTGTGATTATCCCATCCCTGGTGTGGGCAAAATGATTTTTAAACAGCACTGTCATTTTTAAAAGAGATAAATGTTGGCCCATTATTTAAAAGACATAGTGCATGTTATCTTGAGCATGAAAGTAAGTGACATATCACTTAGCCAAGTTCACACACAATGCACCTCCTCACCCACGCCGCAGCACTCATACCACCTTTGTCCTTAGGGACACCCATCTCCCTTCCTCCGATCCCTCTCACCCAGAGCCAGGTCTCTGCCCCCAGGAACGCATGGGACAGGAGGTGAAATTGAGCATAGCAGAAGTCTCCCATAAACCACTGATCAGTGTACAAAATCCGCCTCCAATATCCAAACCCTTCTTGGTCAACATGTCTCAATAGCCTTAATTAATTCCACACTCCTCCCCATCATGACCTGTATACCTGGCCCAGTGAGTGACACAAGTGCTTCTCTTTTTTTGGTCACTAGTAAGGAAACCTTCACAATTATTCATTTATTCTTACCAATACACTATGGCTGATTCACGCTTAGCCTATCCATTGCCTATGACCCCAAGATGGCTGGAGAAACTAGAGCAGAAACTCTCATAATATCTAAACAGTGCTCTCTCATTTTCTCTCTTTGAAAACCCATTTCCTGGAGTACCTGAAGGTTACATGTGAGAGCGATACAACCTCACTGCAGAGCACTTTTCTGAGCATATTATACCTCCCACCTTCACACCATCAGCATGGAATGCCCCTCCCCTTATTCTCTTCCAGTTAATTGTTTCCTAACTTTTGAAAATGTAGTTGAGGTGCTGGAAATCAGGGTGGTGGTTATTCTTGGGGAGGGCAGTGGCTGGGGGCAGGGGGTGTTATATGGGGGTTGTGGGGCTGGCAACCTCGGCTAGGTGGACCAGAGCATGTTATATGGTGTGCTCACTTTGTGAAAATTCATCACACTGTGCATGTTTGGTTTTAGGCCTTTTTCAATGAATGCACACTTCAATAAAAAGTTTATTTCACAAAGGGAAAAAGAAAAATCAGAGACTTAAGAGACACATTTCAAAAGAATTGAAAATGACTGCACTGGCCTCAGATCAGCCTCTTTTTTTGCTCCCACTTCTGGAGACATGGGGAGGGGTACTGTTCCTTGTTCCTCCCACTAAACACAATGAATGTTTACCTGGATGTTGTATATGAGATAAACCTAAGGCTGGAGGCTGTACATAAAATAAACATCATAAGACTCAGAAAGGTGGAAAGAAGAAAGTAGACTTGCTGGGGACCTCAGAACCCAAAGAATGACACATTTATGAATTCCCTAGATTTTCTTTTTGCCTCATATATCTCAGACTAGGAGCTGCAGGAGCCAGCAACCTAGAAATATCAAGGGGCAAAGACAAAAGCCCTACAAAAGTCTGTTCTCCAGCCAAAGAACCAAGAAAGACACAACCTAGCTAGACAGAAAACTTTTACTACTCTACTCTAGCAAAAACCCCACGGAATAAAACTGTGCCCCCATCCCCATATGTCAGCAAAAATCATTGGGGATCCTGGACTTCCACACCTGTGAGGCTGTAAGGAGACACCCTAATACCACTGGCAGGGTGGTGTCAGAGAAGGCTGAGCAGGGAGCTAGAGCTTTCATCCTTGCCCACCTTCACCCAGCAGTAATGAGGTGTCCCTTTTCTTCCCCATTGGGGTGGTGCCAGAGGAGGCCTCATGGAGATTTAGGACTTCTACTACCCACCAGTAATAACAAGACTACCTCCACAGAGGTCAAGTGGGAAACCTGGACTTTTACTTCCATATGACAGTGATGAGGTGGCTCCCCACTTTTCCCTAGACAAAGCAGTGTCAGTAAAAAAAAAAAAAAAAAAAAAAATGCCAATTAAAGCAGGAAACTTAAATAAGATCCAGAGTTTCATAACATAATATGAAAATATCCAGGTTATGATAACAACCAGAAACATCTCAAACCCAAAAAGAGACAATCAATAAGTGCCCACACTGAGACAACTAACATGCTGGAATTGCCCAAGAAAGATGTTAAAGCAGTCACGATAAAAATGCTTTGACAAGCAATTACAGCCCACTCGGAACAAATGGGGAAAAAACGCCTCAGAAAAGAAATAGAATGTCTCATCAAAGAAATGAAAAATATAAGAGGACCAAGTGAAAATATCAAATCCAAAAATATAATAATGAAACAAAAAGCTCGGTGAATGGGCTTGACTGCACAATGGAGGGGACAGAGGAAAGAATCAGTGAATGAGAAGACAGAACAACTGAAATTACCCAACCTAATAACAGAAAGAAAAAAGACTGGAAAAAAAAAAAAAAAAGGAACAGAGCCTCGAAGACCTATGAGACTATAATAAAAGATCTAACATTCATGTCATTGGTGTCCAGAAGGGGGAGAGAAAAAGGGTAGGGCTGAAAAAGTACTTGAAGAAATAGTGACTGAAAAGTTTTCATATTTGATGAGAGACATAAACCTACAGATTTAAAAAGTTCATTGTACACAAAAGATAATAAAACAAAAAAAAGAAAAGAAAAATTCACACTAAAACATACTATTAAACTTCTGAGAGCCAAAGGCAAAGAAAAAGCCTTGAACTCAACAGGTGAGCAATCATATTTACCTACAGGGAAAAGCAATTCAATGGAGGAGAAAAAGGCTTTTCAACACATGGAGGTAATTGGACATCCATGGGCCAAAAATTAATCCTTAGCCTAAGACTCATACCTTATACAAAAAAAAAAAAAAAAAACCTCAAAATGGATTATGAACTTAAACGTAAAATTATAAATATTTTAGGGGAAAAAATGGGAGGAATCTTTCAGATTTAAGGCTAGGCAGAGTTTTTAGACTTCACACTATATGACCTATGAAAAGAAAAATTGACAAATTGGACTCAATTAAAGTTTAAAATTTTTGCTCTGTGAAAGACTTTGTTCAGAAGATGAAAAGACAAACTACAGAGTGAGAGAAAATATTTGCATACCACATATCTGACAAATGACTAGTATCTGGAATATATAAAGAACCCTCAAAACTCAACAGTAAGTAAAACAAACAATCCAGTTAGAAAATGGACAAAAGAAATGAAGATAAATTTTACCAAAGAGGCAATACAGATGGCAAATAAAAATATGAAAAGATGTCTAACATCATAAGCCAATAGGGAAATGCAAATTAAAATCACAATGAGATAACACTATATACCTATCAGAATGGCTAAGATAAAGAACAGTGATAACACCAAATGCTGGCAAAAATGCAAAAAGTACAGGATCATTCATACATTGCTGGTAAAAATTTAGAATGATTCAGTCACTTTGGAGAACAGTTTGGCAGTTTCTTGAAAAGCTATGTGTGCAGCTACCATATGATCCAGCAATTGCACTCCTGGACACTTATTGCAGAGAAACGAAGACTTGTGTCACACAAAAACCTGTACCTGAATGTTTATAGCAGTTCTATTCATAATAGCAAAAAAATAAACCCCAAATGCCCTTTAATGGGTAATGGTTAAACTAACTGTGGTACATCTATATCATGAGACATTACTCAGCCATAAAAGGGAATAAACTATTAACACATGGAACAACCTGAATCTATAAAGAATGAAGCTAAGTACAAAAGCCAATCCCCAAAGGATACATGCTGTATGATTCCATCTATATAACATTCTTGACATGACAAAATTATAGAAATGGAGAACAGATAACAGGTCTCCAGGAGTTAGGGAGAGGCAAGAGCAAGAAGGAAGTGAGTGTGGTTGTAAAAGGTCAACAGGAGGTATTGTTGTGGTGAAAGAAATGTTCTATGTCCTGACTCTATCGATGCCAATATCCCAGTTGTGATATTGTACTGTAGTTTTGTAAGATGTTGCCATTGGAGGGAAAATAAGGTAAAGGGTATATGGGATCTCTGTATCATTTTTTAAAACTGCTTTCAAACTTACAATTGTCTCAAAATTTTAAAAAGTTTAATTAAAAACAGTTCCAATGTCACTGCCCTTCTCTAAGCTAGAATCAATCTGCCCCTCCTTTGTGTTTTCTCCTTCCTAGGGTAACAGGTTGAGGGTGAAGGGGGGAGAAACAATAAATAAAACGATTGACATAATCCCTAATATATCAATAATTACACTAAATGTAAAAGGTCTAAATATATAAATATTCCAAGGCAGAGCCAGCCTTGGAGCCAGGTGGTCCTGAACTTAAGTCCTTGCTCTTCATATAACAGATGCAAAGCCTTGAGTGTGTCATTTATCCTTTCCAAGTCTCAATTCTCTAAAACATGGATAATTAAATCAACTTTGAAGGGTTTCCCAAAGGTCAGAGAGAACATTTCCAATATGGGCGTAGGATGCCTAGTGAATAATAAATGTTTAGTAACTAGTAACTGTTTCAATTCCACCTCTGTGTGGACTCAGTCCACTTTGCCTGATACAGTAGTTGATGGTATATGAGTTCCTCTCCAACCAAAGTGTAAATTCCCTGAGTAATGCACTGGGTCCTGTTCATTTGCTTTTCCCCCAGTACCTATGATAGTCTTTCATATGATAGATGTCTTATAAATTCATGTTGGATTGAATTCATGGAAGAAAGTATTATATAGAGGTGACATAGGCTAAAAAATTTAAGCACAAAAGCTGAAGATTAATAAAGAAAATGAAAACAACCTTGTTAAATGCAACCGAATGTATCTTAGCAGATTCAAAGAGCATAAGATTCCTGTACCAGGCACAATTACTCCAAATTCATGTCTTAGGTCACAGGCTACATCTGAGGTTATTTTAAATAATGCCTCAAAGAAAAATGCCCAGGAAAAGGAAAACCAGTGGTTTGCAGGATTAAGTCCAAAACTGGTTTCCTTACTCATAAGGAGGGACTTGTCCTCTTGCAGAACATAATCTTGAGAAGGTTTGCAGAATAATGAAGAAGACAGCTGTGTGTCAGCTTAATGCTGATAACACCACAAATAGCAATGCCTAGATTGAATGCATTCACCAGAACCAGATAGAATCCATTACCTTTCCAAGGCATTTTAAGAGGCTCCTTCCATTTTCCAATCTTTGGAGATAAAGCAGAAATTACTAGAAAATAGTTAAGGAACTAGGAGAGTATCTAGAGTTAGATCCTAGAAGAAGTAGGTTGTCAAAATGCCAGTGGGGATGGAGAGGCTTGGATTAAAGGGAAGGAGTCATTAAAGTTCACTTGATCGTTTTTTTTTTTAAAGATGACCGGTAAGGGGATCTTAACCCTTGACTTGGTGTTGTCAGCACCATGCTCTCCCAAGTGAGCCATGGGCCAGCCCCAAAGTTCAATTGATCTTTAACTGAAGAAGCTTCAGTTTCCCAACTTGAAAGAGTCATTATAATAAGATTCTTTGAATGCAAGTTCCTTGAGAGGAGGAGTCCCACCTGTTTAGTTCACTGCTATTTTGCCAGTGCCTGGAACCACAAAGTACACACTCAATAAATATTTGTTGAATGAGTGAAGGGTTCGCCTTTGTTATCTCTGAGTGCCTTAGAGTACTGGGACTCCTTTGTCTTTGCTAAATTCATTCCCAGGACAGAAGCCTCCGCACTGGTCCAGAACCTCAGTCCATAACACCTGAGGAAACACAACTGGGTATGCTCAGTCACGGCCTGGCAATAGGGAAGAACTGGACAGGTGGTCCCCCATCCAGGTGTCCTCTCTGCAAAGGTGGAACCCAGTTACTCCTTCCTGAGCTGCTAACCCCTAAGAAGGCTCTTCTCACCAGTGTTCATTCCTCCTTTCAGAGCCCATGTAGAGAAGTAACCAGGTCTGTTTGACCTGAGTTGAACTGAGCCCTGCCAGGAGATGCTGGCTTGTAAAGGGCACTCACCCAAGATGGAATGCCATTCCCATCCCCATGCAGTCTGATAATGCGGTTCAGCAGGCATTCCCCTCCCACCATGTCATACCATTTCACAGCCAGTGTGAAAGAAAATGCAGGAGCAGCATGTCTTAGCAAAGGCAGAAGAGGAAGTCATAAGACCCTGAGTTCTTGCTACATGGCCAGGATAAATTACTGAATGGCTCTGAGTCTCAGTTTCCTCATATGTATTGTAGGGGTAAAACCAGTAGCTATACCTTAGGGTTATTATAAAAATTAAAGGACAGAAAACATGTAAAACACCCAGCACACCACTGCAATACAGTGAGAGGAAGAAAATATTTTTAATAAATGGTTATGCTTCAACAGGATATCAGTGTGAGGTAAAAAAAATGAACCTTGAGCCCTGTCTCATATCATAAACACAAATCAATTCCAAGTAAACCATAGACGTAAATACGAAAGGTCATGCTATAATTCTTCTAGGAGAAAACATAGGAAAATATCTTCATGACTTTGGGGCAGGCAAAGATTTCTTTAGAAGGGTACAAAGAAAGCTCTGATTTTAAAAAGAAAAGATGGATAAATTGGACTTCAGAAAAATCAAGAACTTATATTCATCCCAAGACACCAATAAGAGAATGGAAAGTCAAGCCATAGATGGAGAAAGGATATCTACAGTACATATGTCTTATGTCCTTAATATGTTAAGAATGTCTACACATCAATAAGAAAAACATAGAAAACACAATTTTTAAAACTGGGAAAAAGACTTGAAAAGGCACTTCAGAAAAGAGGGCATCTAGTGTCTGTCAACATATGAATAGATGCTCAACACCGTTAGTCATCAGAATAGCTAAAGTAACACACCTACAGCCGTCTGATCTTTGACAAAGGCACTGGGGAAAATGGTGCTGGGATAACTGGATATCCATATGCAGGAGAATGAAACTAGACCCATCCTCTCACCATATACTAAAGTCAACTCAAAATGGATTAAAGAATTAAATATACACCCTGAAACAATAAAACTTCTTAAAGAAAACATAGGAGAAACACTTCAGGAAGTAGGACTGGACACAGACTTCATGAATACGACCCCGAAAGCATGGGCAACCAATGGAAAAATAAATAAATGGGATTATATCCAACTAAAAAGCTTCTGCACAACAAAAGAAACAATTAACAGAATTAAAAGACAACCAACAGAGTGGGAGAAAATATCTGCAAACTATACATCTGACAAAGGATTAATATCCAGAATATACAAGAAACTGAAACAACTTTACAACAACAAAAAACAAGTAACCCAATTAAAAAATGGGCAAAAGAGCTAAACAGGCATTTCTCAAAGGAAGACATACGAATGGCCAACAGACATATGAAAAAATGCTCAACATCACTCAGCATCCGGGAAATGCAAATCAAAACCACATTGAGATACCACCATGAGTGGATACGGAAACTGTGGTATATCTACACAACGGAATACTACTCAGCTACAAAAAAGAATGAAATGCTGCCATTTGCAATGACATGGATGGACCTAAAGAGAATTATATTAAGAGAAACTAGTCAGGCACAGAAAGAGAAATATCACATGTTCTCACTTATTTGTGGGAGCTAAAAATAAATAAATAAATACACAAAAAACCGGGGTGGGGGGGAGGGAAGAAGACACAACAATTACAATTCCTTGAAGTTGATATGACAAGCGAACAGATATGAGGTTGTTGTGAGGGAGCGGGGAGAGGGAGGAGGAAGGGAGGTTTTGGTGACGGGCCACAATAATCAACCACATTGTATATTGACAAAATAAAATAAAATTTGGAAGAAAAAAAAAAGAATAGCTAAATTAAGAAAACATAGTAGAAAAACTGAAAGTGTTTGACAATACCAAGCATTAGAGAGGAGGTGGGAACCACAGCTCTCATACGTTGCCAGTGTGAAAGGGAAAGTGATGCACCACTTTGGAAAACTGTTGGGCCTTATCCACAAAGCTAAAAACCCTATGCCTACCCTATGATGCGACTATTCCATTTCTAGATACATATCCAAGGGATATGGATTAACATGTCCACAGAAGACACACACAAGAATGTTGTGGCGCTTTGTTCATAACAGCCCAACAGTGCAAACAACCCAGATGTCCAACAGTAGAACAGATAAATAGTGATATATCAATGCAATGGAATGCTATGAAGTGTGATGCGGCTATGAAAAGGAATACTAGGACACTGAAAAACACCAGAACACGGAAGATTCTCAGACCTAATGCCAAGCAAAAGACGCCAGACACCAGAGTATATGTTAAATGATTCCAATTCCATCAAGTTCAAGGGGCAAAAGTGATCGATTGCAATGGAGGTCAGAACAATGTCTACCCTGGTGAAGCTGGAGGCAGTAGTTGTGGATGAGAATAGAACATAAAGGAGCCTTCAGGACATATTCTATCTTGATGTGGGGGTCTATGCATTTGTAAAAATGCACCAGACTATGCCCAAATTTGTGTACCTTGCTGCACATATGTGATATCCCATTAAACATAATAAAAATCCACAGTGCAAGATAGTGATAGTAATCACTCAAAAAGTGAGTAATCTATCGTTTTTGTTAATTTTACTTTCACAATGATAGATTCCTCTTCAATACAATCCCCTGCTACCAATTTTCTCTAGAAATGCCGAAGAGATAATACAATAATTTTAAAGCTAAAAATGACTTTTTTTTTTTTTTTGCTCTCCGGAAATGTGTATGAAAGTCAGACACTTTTATTTCAAATGACTACTCCTGCTGATCATACCTGAGGAAGATATTCAGCAAAACGTGCAACACAATCCAGCCAGCATCAAAACAGGAAAGAGATGCAGAGAAGACAGCTGGTTGTCAGATGCGTCAAGTGGCCCGGGCTCTGCAGAAGCACTTGCTGCTCAATCTCACAGCACTTGCCTTCCTCAGGAGTCTTGTAAAATACCGGAAAATCTCCCCTGAATGTCCTCTTATTCAGGGAGGGCAATCTAATTGCAGTCCACACCAAAGGAACGACTTCTCCTGAGATGTGCCTTCTGTACATTATCAACAGGACTCCACCTTAGAACCAGGAAATTCAATAAGGGGGTTGGGGTGGTGATATGTTGGTCCCACCTGACTCCCAGGCATTTCATTTCTTACTAATTCTCAACCTGACATTGGGTTAACTTTGAATGTTTAAAGGATGAATGGATTGGGCTTTGGGGGTAGAGGGGGTGGGGAGTAGTAAGTAAAACATAAAATACAGCAGTATCAAAGTACTAGCTTCCAAATAGAAAGGAAACTGGAAGAGGTGTATATATTAGTTTACACAACTCCTCAGACACTGTTCAAACAAATTAGGTATAGAGGGAAGGTATCTCAATAAAAACCATGTACGTTAGACCCACTGTCAATATCATCCTGAATAGGGAAAAGCTGAAAGCTTTCCCCTTAAGATCAGGAACAAGAAAAGGATACCTGCTCACTCCACTCCTTTTCAACATAGTATTGGAAGCACTTGCCAGAATAATTAGACAAGAGAAAGAAATAAAGGGCATCTAAGTAGGTAAAGAGGAAATCCAATTGTCCCCATTCACAGATGACATGATTCTATATATAGAAAACCAAAAAAAAAAAAAAAAAACTCTACCTAAAAACTCTTAGAGCTGAAAATGAATTCAATACAGCTGCAGGATACAAAATCAGTAGCATTTTAAAACTCCAGCAACAAACTAGGAGAAAAAGAGATCAAGAAAGCAAGCCCGTTTACAATAATCTCCAAAAAAATAAAATACCGAGGAATAAATCAAACCAAAGAAGTGAAAGATCTCTGCAATGAGAACTACAGATCAGTTCTGAAATAAATTAAAGAGGACAATAAGAGATGGAAAGACATTCCTTGTTCGTGGATTGGAAGAATCAATGTAGTAAAAATGTCCATGCTATGCAAAGCCATCTACAGATTCAATGCGATTCCCATCAAAATACCTATGACATTCTTCACAGAAATAGAAAAAGCAATCCTAACATTCATATGGAACAACAAAAGATCCCCAATAGCCAAAGCAATCCTGAGCAAAAGTAAAGCTGGAGACATAACACTACCTGACTTTGAACTATATTACAAATCTGTAGGAACAAAAACGGTATGGTACTGGTATTAAAACAGACACATGGACCAATGGAATGGAATAGAGAACTCAGAAATCAACTCACATATTTATTGCCAACTGATCTTTGACAAAGGCACCAAGAACATACATTGGGGAAAAGACTGCCTCTTCAATAAACAGTGCTGGGAAAACTGGATATCCATTTATATAAGAATGAAACTTGATCCGTACCTTTCACCATATGCCAAAATCAATTCAAAATGGATTAGAGACCTAAATATAAGGCCTGAAACTTTAAAACTCCTCGAAGAAAACATAGGGGAAATGCTGCAAGACTTAGGACTGGGCAATGACTTTATGAAAAACACCCCCAAAGCACAGGCAACAAAAGAAAAAATAAACAAATGGGATTATATCAAACTAAAAAGCTTCTGCACAGCAAAGGAACAATCAATAGAGTGGAAAGACATCCTACAAAATGGGAGAAAATATCTGCAAAAAATGCATCTGACAAGGGATTAATATCCAGAATATACAAAGAGCTCAGACAACTTTACAGCAAAAAACCCAAATAATCCAATTAAAAAATGGGCAAATGTGCTGAATAGACGTTTCTCAAAGGAAGATATACAAATGGCCATCAGGTATATGAAAAATTGCCCAACATCACTAATCATCAGGGAAATGCAAATCAAAACCATTCTGAGATATCACCTCACCCCAGTCAGACTGCCTATTATAAAAAAGATGGAGAATAACAAATGCTAGAAAGGATGTGGAGAGAGAGGAATCCTCCTGCACTGTTGGTGGGACTATAAATTTGTACAGCCATTATGGAGAACAGTATGGAGTTCCTTAAACAACTACAGATAGAACTTCCATACAATCCAGCAATCCCACTTCTGGGAATATATCCAGAGGATTGGAAAACATCAGGTCGAAGGCATACCTGCACTCCCATATTTATTGCAGCTCTACTTACAAGAGCCAGGGAATGGAACCAGCTAAGTGTCTGTCAGTGGATGACGGGATAAGGAAATTGTGGTACATATACACAATGGAATACTACTCAGCCATAAAAAAAGAATGAAATTCTACCATTTGCAACAACATGGATGAACCTATAGAAAATTATCCTAGGTGAAACAACCCAGGTTCAGAAAGCGAAACACTGCATGTTCTCACTCATAGCTGGGACCTGAATCCATAAATGAACACATAAACAGTAAAGAGAGACAGAGAGAAAGAAAGAAACAACAATTATAGTACTACATTGAACTTTTAGAAAAGTAGAGGTGGAAAGGGGGAGGGGAGGGGAAAGGGAGGGGGGCTAATGAGGAATTGGTTAATGGACACAAGGAATGATTGCATGTTGTAATGATGAATTAGCTAACTACACTGATCTAACACCCCACATTCCACACAATTATTGAAAATCAATGTTGTACCCCACATGTATGCATTATAAAAAATATATAAAGAAAGAAAGAAGTTTTTATTTTTATTATTATTGTTTTGTTTTTTGTTTTTTATTATTTTAAATTTAATTTAATTTTGTCAATATACAATATGGTTGATTATTGTGGCCCATTACCGAAACCTCCCTTCCTCCTCCTGCTCCCCCCTCCCTCGCAACAACCTCATATCTGTTTGCTTGTCATATCAACTTCAAGGAATTGTAATTGTTGTGTCTTCTTCCCTCCCCACCCCCCAGTTTATTTGTGTATTTATTTATTTATTTTTAGCTCCCACCAATAAGTGAGAACATGTGGTATTTCTCTTTCTGTGCCTGACTTGTTTCACTTCATATAATTCTCTCAAGGTCCATCCATGTTGTTGCAAATGGCAGTATTTCATTCTTTTTTATAGCAGAGTAGTATTCCATTGTGTAGATGTACCACATTTTCCGTATCCACTCATCTGATGATGGACATTTGGGCTGGTTCCAACTTTTGACTATTGTAAAGAGTGCTGCAATGATTCCTCGGGGTATATTCCCAACAGTGGGATAGCTCGGTCATATGGTAGATCTATCTGCAATTGTTTGAGGAACCTCCATACTATTTTCCATAGAGGCTGCACCATTTTCCAGTCCCACCAACAATGTATGAGAGTTCCTTTTTCTCCACAACCTCTCCAGCATTTATCATTCAGAGTCTTTTGGATATTAGTCGTCCTAACTGGGGTGAGATGGTATCTCAGTGTGGTTTTCATTTGCATTTCCCGAATTCTGAGTGATGTTGAGCATTTTTTCATGTATCTGTTGGCCATTAGTATATCTTCCTTTGAGAAATGCCTATTTCGCTCTTTTGCCCATTTTTTAATTGGGTTTTTTGTGTTTTTGCTGTTAAGCTGTTTGAGTTCCTTGTATATTATGGATATCAATCCTTAGTCAGATGTATATTTTGCAAATATTTTATCTCACTTTGTTGGTTGTCTTTTAACTCTGTTAATTGTTTCTTTTTGCTGTGCAGAAGCTTTTTAGTTTGATATAATCCCATTTATTTATTTTTCCTTTGGTTGCCTGTGCTTTTGGGGTCATATTCATGAAGTCTGCACCCAGTCCTACTTCCTGAAGTGTTTCTCCTATGTTTTCTTTAAGAAGTTTTATTGTTTCAGGGTGTATATTTAATTCTTTAATCCATTTTGAGTTGATTTTACTATGCAGTGCGAGGTATGGGTCTAGTTCCATTCTCCTGCATATGGATATCCAGTTACCCCAGCACCATTTGCTGAAGAGGCAGTCTCTTCCCCAGTGTATAGGCTTGGTGCCTTTGTCAAAGATCAGATGGCTGTAGGTGTGTGGGTTGATTTCTGGATTCTCTATTCTATTTCATTGATCAGTGTGTCTGTTTTTATGCCAGTACCATGCTCTTCTGGTTATTATAGCTTTGTAGTATAGTTTAAAGTCAGGTAGCATTATGCCTCCAGCTTTTTTATTTATTTATTTATTTTCAAGTTAATTAATTAATTATTTATTTTTTCAATAAGAATTGCTTTGGCTATGCATCATCTTTTGTTATTACATATAAATGTCTGTATAGTTTTTTCCATTTCTGAGAAAAATGTCATTGGAATTTTGATGGGGATTGCATTGAATTTGTATATCACTTTGGGTAGTATGGACATTTTCACAATGTTTATTTTTCTAATCCCAGAGCATGGGATATCTTTCCATCTTCTTCTGTCCTCTTTAATTTCTCTCTGCAGTGGTTTGTAGTTCTCATTATAGAGATTTTTCACATCCTTGGTTAACTCTATTCCTAAGTTGTTTTTTTTTTTTTTTTTTTTTTTGGTGGCTATTGTAAATGGGCAAGATTTCTTGATCTGTCTTTCTTCATGTTCATTATCGGAGAAAAGAAATGCTACTGATCGTATGTTGATTTTGTATCCTGCAACTTTGCTGAAAACATTTATCAACTCCAAGAGGTTTTTTTTGTAGAGGCTTTAGGCTGTTCAATATATAGGATCATGTCATCTGCAAACAGGGACAGTTTGACTTCATCTTTTCCAATCTGGATGCCCTTTATTTCCTTCTCTTCTCTGATTGCTCTGGCTAGTACTTCCAACACTATGTTAAATGGAAGTGGTGAGAGTGGGCCTCCTTGTCTAGTTCCTGTTCTTAAGGGAAAAGCTTTAAGCTTTCCCCTATTCAGGATGATAATGGCAGTGGGTTTATCATATATGGCCTTAATTATGTTGAGATACTTTCCATCTATACTTAACTTGTATAGAGTCTTTATCATGAACGAGTATTGAATTTTATCAAATGCTTTTTTAGCATCTATAGAGATGATCATATGGTCCTTGTGTTTGATTCCATTGATATGGTGTATCTCATTTATTGATTTGTGTATGTTGAACCAACCTTGCATCCCTGGGATGAATCCCACTTGATTGTGCTGTATAATTTTGCATATGTGTTGCTGTATTCTGTCTGCTAGTATTTTATCGAAGATTTTTGTGTCTATATTCATCAAGAATATTGGCCTGTAGTTTTCTTTTTCTGTTGTATCTTTACCTGTTTTTGGTATCAGGGTGATGTTTGCTTCATAGAATGAGTTTGGGAAAATTACCTCTGTTTCAATCTTTTAAAATAGTTTGTAGAGTATTGACGTCAATTCCTCTTTGAATGTTTGGTAAAATTCTGCTGTGAATCCATCTGGTCCCGGGCTTTTCTTTGTTGGGAGCCTTCTGATAACAGCTTCAATCTCTTTTATTGTTATTGGTCTGTTCAGATTTTTTACATCTTCTTGGCTCAGTTTTGGTAGCTTGTGTGTGTCCAGAAATTTATCCATTTCCTCCAGATTTTCAAATTTGTTCGCATATAGTTGTTTATAGTAGTCTCTAACGAGTCCTTGTATTTCCGATGTATCAGCTGTAATATCACCTTTTTCATTTCTAAATTGTGTTATTTGGATCTTCTCTCTTCTTTTTTTTGTTAGCCATGCTAATGGTTTGTCAATTTTATTTATCTTTTCAAACAACCAACTTTTTGATTCATTGATCTTTTGTAATATTTTGGGGGTTTCAATTTCATTAAGTTCTGCTCTGATCTTAATGATTTCTTTCCATCTGCTAACTTTGGGTTTGAATTGTTCTTGTTTTTCTAGTTCTTTAAGGCAAAGTATTAGGTTGTTCACTTGCCATCTTTCCATTCTTCTAAAGTAAGCATTTAATGCAATAAATTTCCCCCATAGTGCTGCTTTTGCAGTATCCCACAGGTTTTGGTATGATGTATCATTGTTTTCATTAGTTTCAATAAATTTTTTGACTTCCTGTTTGATTTCTTCTTGGACCCATATGTCATTAAGTAGAATGCTGTTTAATTTCCATGTGTTTGTATAGTTTCCAGAATTTCGTTTATTATTGATTTCTAATTTTAATCCATTGTGATCTGAAAAAATACATGGGATAATTCCAATTGTTTTGAATTTGTTGAGACTTGATTTGTGATGTAACATGTGATCTATCCTGGAGAATGATCCATGTGCTGATGAGAAGAATGCATATTCTGAGGTTGTTGGACGGAACTTTCTGTAGATACCTGCCAAATCCAATTGCTCTAGAGCGTTGTTTAGATCTTGTGTTTCTCTGCTGATTCTTTGCCTAGATGATCTGTCCAATATTGATAGTGGGGTGTTCAGGCCCCCTGATGTTATGGTATTAGTGTCTGTTTCCTTCTTTAGGTCTAATACAGTTTGTTTTATAAACCTGGCTGCTCCAACATTGGGTGCATATATACTTATGATTGTTATGTGTTCTTGATGGATGAATACTTTTATCATTATGTAGTGGCCCTCATTATCTCTTTTTACGGTTTTTAGTTTAAAGTCTATTTTATCAGATATAAGAATACGTACTCCAACTCATTTTTCTTTTCTGTTTGCAGGGTAAATCTTTTTCCATCCTTTCACTCTTAGTCTATGTGAGCCTTTATGGGTGAGGTAGGTCTCTTGAAGGCAGCATATAGTTGGGTCCTCCTTTTTGATCCAGTCAGCCAGTCTGTGTCTTTTGATTGGGGAATTTAATCCTTTTACATTAAGAGTTGTTGTTGAAAAGTGTTGATTTAATTCTAGCATTTTATTGATTTTTGTTTCGATGTCTTAAGTGTCTTTCATTCCTTTCTTTCTGATTTACTGTTTGTCTTCTGTATTGGTTGGTTTCTTGGGTTGTAGATAAACTTTTTTTTCCTCTTCATTCTTGACTTTTATTTTACTAGTGGGTTTTGATTTTTCTTGGTTTTTTATGACAGTGGTAGTTATTTTTCAGGTAACAAACCCAGTACTTCCTTGAGAATTTCTTATAAGTGTGTCGTGTGGTAGTGAACTCCCACAGTTTTTGTTTGTCTGAGAAATATACTATTTGCCCTTCATTTCAGAAGGATAGTCTTGTGGGGTAGAGTATTCTTGGCTGGCAATCTCTGTCTTTTAGTATTTTGAATCTATCATCCCATTCCCTTCTGGCTTTTAGGGTTTGTGATGAAAAGTCTGATGTTAGTCTGATTGGGGCTCCCTTATAGGTGATTTGATGCTTCTTTCTTGCAGCTTTTTAGATTCTCTCTTTGTCTTTGAGTTTTGCCAATTTGAGTATAACATGTCTTGGAGAAGACCTTTTTGGGTTGAATATAGTTGGGAATCATTGAGCTTCCTGAATCTGAAGATCTGTGTCTTTTCCTATACCTGGGAAGTTTTCTGTCACTATTTTGTTGAATATGTTTTCAATGCAATCTTCTTTTTCCTCCCCTTCTGGAATATTTGAGTGCTTAAGGTTTTCTGATATCTCTCTTAGATTTTCTTCAATGTTTTTAATTCTTTTTTCTTTTCTTTCTTTCTTTCCTTCTTTTTTTTTTTTTTTGTCTGCCTGTGTTATTTCAAACAGCCCATCTTCACGGTCAGAAGTTTTCTCTTCTGCTTCTGCAAGCCTGCTGGTTAAACTCTCTGTTGTGTTTTTTATTTCATTGAATGAATTCTTCAGCTCGGCAAGCTCTGCTACATTCTTTTTCAGGGCATTGATTTCTTTGTATATTTCTTCTTTCAGGTCCTGTATACTTTTCCTCGTTTCATCATGTTGTCTAGCTGAGTTTTCTTGTATCTCATTTAGTTTCCTTAGAATTATCACTTGAAATTCCTTTTCAGATATTTCAAGGGCTTCTTGTTTGAAAGGATCTAGAGCTTGAGAGTTATTAACTTTGATGGTGTACTTTCTTGATTTTTCATATTTCTGGTATCTTTCCTCTGATGTTTAGTCATTGTGGCAAGGGATTTCATGGTCCACTGGTTCGACACTATTGTCCGGATAGGATGCTGCTGGGACTGCCAGTTTAGCAGGCTGCCTCAGTGTCTGCTTGGTCACCCGCTGGCACCTCGGGCATGTGGACACCTCTGGTCTTGGGCCTTTCTGGGAAGGCACCTCTCTGGTTGGCGCTCACTCAGCTAGGCTGAGAATGGGGTCTGGCAGTAGGAAGGCCTTCCTGCTAGATTGCACACTGGTACCACAGGGTGCATGGTCTCCACGGGACTCAGGCCTCTCCAGAGGGGTGGTTCTCTGGTTGGTGCACACTCAGCCAGACTGGGGATGGGGTCCGGCAGTGGCAAGGCTTTCCTGCTCAGTTGTGCACTGGCACTGCAAGGTGCATGTTCTCCATGTATCTTGGGCCTCTCTGGCAGGGTGCCCCTCTAGTAAAGAATTTTTTTAAAGCTTAAAATAAGCTTAAAAACCCTTCAGATTCACACATGGGCAAATTCACAAGTGTAATCAGCTTGATAGAGAAATGCCAATAGAAGATAGCAGAGAGAAATCCCTCCATCTATGTGAATGGTGAGCTTACTTCAGAAGCTGCTCAGTCTTAGAAATAGAGATAAATGATTTTATTCCACAAAGATATCACTCTGTTGACCCCTGAGTCAATTTCACATTTTAATATCTTATAAAACTTCAATGAAATTCTACAATTTTAGTGAATGCCCGTGATTTTGTGAAGTGAGATGACCTCCCATTAACCAAAATCAATGAAAAATGTCTGGCTCAGTCTGCACCCAATCATAAATGAATCTCCACTTGTTGATATTATCAAAACCAGCTGGTTGCCTGGAGTGTAGTCAAGTTACACCAAGAGATGGGCCAAAACGACCATTGGTTGAATACTGCATCCTAAAACAATAATTCCTGGTCTTCTATCCTGATAAAGAAAGGACATCTAACTTGTGATATTGCAAAATATTGACAGCAGGTGCTATAGAGGTACTGGAATGCAAGAAGCAAGGACAGGGAGGAGGGACATTGAGTGGGGACCTGGCAAAGGGAACCAAAGTGACCCCATCTCCTTCCTTCATGTCCACATAGAACACAAGCAGTTTCTCCCCTTTGGTTATCAAACCTAGACATGTTGAGATGCTTTTCTAGCTGTAAACTCATGAAATGATCCTTGAAATTATATTACCAAGAGAAATTTTCCTTCATTGCTTATTTTGATACAATTTCAATAAATGTACAGTATGTGAAATTATTTCTTCATTTCATCCTGGTTCTTAAAATGCAATTCAATTTATGAACCAGTCTGCGGAATCCAGCAGAGCACAACACCCCAGGAGCATACTGTTAACTGTAGGACCAGGTTTCTGAGGGAGAATGAATAACCTTTTAGGGGCAGGTGATCTTCAAGTTAATTTCCAGTGGGTTAAATCACAGATTTTGGATTCTCAATCAATAGTGGCAACCCAGACACCCTATTTCTTTGCTGTCTTGTGACCTCTGAAAACAAGGGACAGGAGAGGGTTCCTGCGGAATCCGTGAGGGCCAAACACTATGAACATATCTGTGCAGCCCTAGCTGTGACTGCAGACAAAGAGCCCGTGGGCGAGCCGGAAGTCCTGACCCCGAGGGGCAGGCAATGCTGAGGGTCTGGGGTATCTCCATGAAGACTCTGGATAAGAGGGGAGAAGAGAGCTATTCCTGGGAGATATGTTAAAATGATGGTCTCAGGTGATGAGTTTTTGACGACGTTTTAAAACACCACGAAGTATTTAAGGCATATGGAGGTATAGGAACAACAGATCGCACAGACTCATGGCTCAGATTGAGGAAGAAGTGTGGCCACAATCAAGTCTCCTGTACCTGTCCCCAGTTACATCCCCTCCTCAGGTAAACACTGTCCTGGCTTGGATGTGTGTCCTCTCCGTGGTCTGCTTTTATACATCTGTACGACTCCTTTAGCAATATGTGGCATCGTTTGCTCAACACTCATTGCAATCCATCCGGGTTAACACATGTAGCTCCAATTGATTCCTTTTCCCCATGGCCTGGTGTGAACAGGCAACCTCTTTCTGCTCCTTACTTCTGTTTCCTTCTTTCCAAATTGTCTACATCAGGCAGGAGATACTTCTACCAGCAGATGGGAATCAAGTTTGAAAAGGGAAAGCTCCTCCACATGCCTGCTCCCCACTCCTAAGTTCTCTCTGACAGCGTGGAGTCAGATTCTGGAATCGTCCTCCAGTCCCCCATCCCCTAGCAGCCAGTCCTGCTGGCGGCTCCTGCTAACACCCCTCACCGCCACCCCAAGCCCCTCGCTCTCACGGCCTCACATCCAGAGCCCCCCCTTTCTTGCCTGCATTGTGGTGATGCACCTGCCCAGCCACCTTCCCCTTGCCTTCCGCTCGTTCAAGTTCACCTTCGTGCATCCCAGCTGCTAACTCCCCGGTCAGGCTAGCATCCTCTCATGACTGTATTACTTTACCAGGTTCATTATTGGTAAGACCAGACCAGCCTCATAGTCAGAGGATCTTTCTGAAACAGAAACTTGAACCTCACCAAGCCCCCTCTCCTCCACCTTCAAAATCCTTCAGTGACTTCTCATTGTTTTCGGGATGAAATCCAAACTCCAAAGTATGACGTATAAGACTCCTTGTGATCGGATCCCTGCCCATCTGGCCAGCCTTGGCGCCTGAGACTCACCTGGCTGCACGCCCCTCTCCTTACACGCGCTGTCTCCTGCGTGTGCTCCCCCTCCTTTGTCTGCCTGGCCAGTGCTGGCTCCTGGTTCTTCAACACTTCTGAGCATCGTCAGGAGGCCTCTCCTGAGCCCCCACCCCACTGAGGAGGCCCCTGCCCTGTGGCCCACAGCAGCCCTGCCTTTGCCACTCTCCAGCCACACCTGCACTCCCTGGTACTCCCCTGTGTGTCTCTCTTCTTCCCAGCACAGAGGTGGGCTCCCAGAGAGTAAGGGCTGTGCTTGCACCTGTATCCCCAGGACCCAGCCCAGTGCCCTCAGCTAGCAGTGCCCACAGCTGGCACTGCCCACAGCTGTCAGTGCTGAGTGAATGATGGATGACCTGTAACAGACCACAAGGGAGGAAGTGATGGCCACCACCTTCAGAGACTCTGAAGGGCAATGATCTCATTGCCAGGATTGTTGAAAAACCAGTACTCTGAATAAGTGGCTTTTCCACATTACTGAAGTTCATCCCTCTGAGCCAGAAATACGTTTATTTAGTAGTTTATATAGAAACTTTTCTAAAAATATTGCATGCTGGCTGATATTTGGCCAATGTTCTCTGGTGCACCTGGACGGGTTGTTTACATTTATTCTCAGGTCAGTGCCTGTGCCCTATAATTATTAAATATTTTCAATGCCACTCCTGATTATTTTCTTTCTTGAATTTTTTAAGTAAGCAATGAAGATGTTTCCAACATTTCCTGATGCTCCATTGTAATGAGCATCCTTCCTTAAGTAGTAAAATCTACGTGACAGTTTCTGCCTACATCAGTGGGCCTTAAATGCCTCGCCTTTTATTATCAAGGACACTTCATATCCCTCGTGTCAATGACGTTCATCTCATCTGCCACTTCTCAGCCATCAAGGGAAAGTCCTGCATTTGCACCATGCCTCTCACAGTGCCATTCGCTCTGCCTCTAAGAGCAGAACTGGAGCAGCCAGGAAAAGCTGCAGCTCAGGCCAGCTGCAGGCCCACTCCCGCGATGCCCTGACCCTCCCTCCTCTCCTTCCGCCTCTGCCCCAGAGCCTGGCAGAGCCTCTTGCAGCTGTCACAAGGGGGTCTGTGCTGGTGGAATTGATCTGAAGATGGGTACCAGCAAGGATAGATACATCTCTGCTGTATCTAAGCAGCAGCCCAATGGCTTAAAAGACCAATTGACCAACCAACCAAGAAACTTCACCCTGTTTTTATGCGATGCCAACTGTCCCACTCAGGATATTTTATATAACAGCTTAATCCAGAGTTGGTTTTTCTCAGTAAGCAAGTTGGGAATATTTTTCCTAAGGTTGGCTAACAACTCCCTGTCATGCTCAAAATACTTGGTGGAAATGCTACTGAAATTAGGCCCTCAAGAGTTTCAGACAAAATGCAACATTACATTGTAAATGATAATGTGAAATTGACACCTTGGAGAACTGCATGGTATTTGGCTTTTTAAAGTTCTAGGCCTTTTAAATTTCCCCTCATGCTGTGAAGTGAGGCTGTCTGAAGGGTGAACATTTTCAGTTTATAGTATTTTCTCTTAATGATAAATGTCATCTTTCTGTACAACCACTCCACTGTTTCCCCCAACCATCTTAAGTGTGTTCTTTCAGCAAAGCTACACATAGAAGAGAATTTTTTCCTTCTCATTAGCAAGAATTCTTCATTGGCTAGCAATAATTACTTTCAGCATAAAATAAGCAAGACCCCTCCCAATTGTTAAGTGGGTAAGATTCAGCCTAAGATGAAAACACACCAGTGATCAGAGCCTTCATTTTTAATTTCAGCATTTACTTGCAATAGGAGGAAAACTGAAATTAATTTTCCACTTTACTTCATTGGCAAACTGATTTTCACTTTGCTGAATGCTCAAGGCACGGTAACAAATGACAGATAACGAGCCGCCAGCATGCTCCGTGCATGGATGAGACTTCTTAATAGACAGTCACGTGGCCCCCTCTCTGATGAAAACTACCCTACCACGTCTGGCCCTGACTCACAACAGCTTTCTGTGCCACTGGAGGGCGTAGATATCAAACCACGGTGACCTCATGGGCATCACCAAAAATACAACTCTTCACTGAGTAAGAGGCACCAGCACAGAGGTTCTTTGGCTATGGCCGAGGGACCAAAGCCATCCCTACTGAGACACCTACATTTCTACACCATGGGTTAGACATAGTTTTTCTGAAAGGGCCAGAGAGTAAATATCATGGGCTTTCAGGCTGTACGACCTCTGTCACAATGATCGAACTCTGTCCCTGCAGCTTGAGGGCTGCTGTGGACAATATGTACATGAATGGACATGACTGTGTTCCACTAAAACTTTATTTCCAGACATTGAAATGTAGATTTCATATCACTTCATATGTCATCAAATATTAGGCTTCTTTTATTTTGCCCTTTTAACCATTTAAAAATGTAGAAAACCTTCTCAACTCAGGGGTTTCACAAGAATAGGCAATATGATTTTTTAGAACAGTATCCACTAGTCCTGCAAAGCCCATGTTTGAAGCGCATCCTTCAAGCAGTTTGGGGTAGACTAAACTCCTGCAGGTAATTCAAGACACTGGCGCGATGTGTCCCTCCACTTCCTGTCACCACTTCCTAGGCCAGCTGCTCTCAAAGAGGTGGGCAGACCAGACAAAAAAATTGATTCAACATGTACAGTCAAAGGTATCAGAATGACTGGAAAAAATCAGGAGACGTTCTGGAAGACAGAGTCTTTAAAAAGTACGCTAAGATGATAATTCATAGCGCACTGCCAGTTCCAAAGTATGGGCCATCACCCTCTAATTCATCTTAGTGCTGCCCGCTTCTGCTCTCGGAATCAAGATGAAAATTGCCCGCACATTTCATTCAAGCAGATGCGAGGCCTGACTACCTTAGCAGAGAAGGATTCCATGGAGATGAAACTGCAAAACGGCAAGCTCGCTGGAATTCTGTAGCTAGCCGAGGGGCTGTGGGTGCAGAACGGTAGGCCTTCACATTTCATCACTGCTACATGAGTCTGCTGAATTTGTTCAGATCTGCTCCAGGCATCGCATTGCGGGACTATGGAATGTCATGGTCTTGGTGACACAGATGGAAGCGGATTCCACTCTGTGCTGCCGTGAACCGTGGAATGGCTGCGGTGAAATGAGGCTTGGATATGGCTGAGAAATGTCACCTCCTGGAACTGCAGCTGCAAATTAAACACGGGGACTCTCTCAGAGAAACAACGCCCGCGTTCTGAGCAGAGTGAAGGGCAGGAGCAGAGAGAGGCCAGGCAAACCGCAGGCAGACGAGCCTGATCCAGAGCCCACGCCCCCAGCCGGGCTCCTGGCCCCAGGCAGCCTGCTGAGCTCCCACCAACACCTCCAGACAGGAGTGCACAGAGAGGAGAGGTGTCAATTTGGAAGTTAAGTGAGAAATAACCCCCTGCTGAGAGGTGAATTAAGGAGGTAAAAGCTGTGACCTAGGAGGTGCCAATAATTAGAAAACGATGATGAAAGAGCTTGGGCCTGGCCTGGAGCGTTTATTCCTGGCAGCTGAAGAGCCAGAGGGGCCTGCCCTGCACTGACGGGTTCTCTTGCCTCTGCCTGGGCAGGCCCGCAGCTTCCTGCCAGCCTGGCTTATCGGGAGCCTTTGTTAGCACCACCCAGAGGAGCCCTGATGGAGGGAGGGAAGGAGGCTGTCCCTCACCATCCGCAGGCTTGTGTGGCATCTGCCAACTTCCCATCCAAATGCTGTGCCCGGCCACCCCTGGCCCTGTCTAGGCAGCATGGAAGCAAAGTCCAAAGGCCAGGACACTGCCTGGGATGGACATCCATAGCTAATGCTCTGTGCATTCTCCCTTCACCAAGACCAGAGGGTCGCCCAGTAACCTCACAGGCAGTGAGAAATGTTCTTCTAAACAGAATCCCTCACCTCTGCATATAGCATGGGACAGAATCATCCCAGACCTGCCAGATGGAAATCCTCGCTCTGCTAATTGGTACCTGTGCCACCCTGGGTAGCCCAAGTAACCTTGCTGATACAAAGATTGCCCCCCTGTCAAATGAGGACACAGCAATCTGCAGAGGCCCAATTCGTGATTCCTGTCCCTTCCCCGGGATGGGGCTATTTCTGATTCTGAAGTCACAGTCAGTTTTATTTTTTTATTTTATTTTATTTTTTTTTAAGTTTTATTTTGTCGATATACATTGTGGCTGATTATTGTTGCCCATCACCAAAACCTCCCTCCATTCTCCCTCCCCCCCTCCCCCCCAACAATGTCCTTTCTGTTTGCTTGTCGTGTCAACTTCAAGTAGTTGTGGTTGTTATATCTTCTCCCCCCCCCCCGGTTTGTATGTGTGTGTGTGTGTGTGTGTGTGTGTGTGTGTGTGTGTGTGTGTGTGTGTGAATTTATATATTAATTTTTAGCTCCCACCAATCAGTGAGAACATGTGGTATTTCTCTTTCTGTGCCTGACTTGTTTCACTTAATATAATTCTCTCAAGGTCCATCCATGTTGTTGCAAATGGCAGTATTTCATTCGTTTTTATAGCTGAGTAGTATTCCATTGTGTAGATGTACCACATTTTCCGTATCCACTCATCTGATGATGGATATTTGGGCTGGTTCCAACTCTTGGCTATTGTAAAGAGTGCTGCGATGAACACTGGGGAACAGGTATACCTTCGACTTGATGATTTCCATTCCTCTGGGTATATTCCCAACAGTGGGATAGCTGGGTCGTATGGTAGATCTATCTGCAATTGTTTGAGGAACCTCCATACCATTTTCCATAGAGGCTGCACCATTTTGCAGTCCCACCAACAATGTATGAGAGTTCCTTTTTCTCCGCAACCTCGCCAGCATTTATCGTTCAGAGTCTTTTGGATTTTAGCCATCCTAACTGGAGTTAGATGGTATCTCAATGTGGTTTTGATTTGCATTTCCCGGATGCTGAGTGATGTTGAGCATTTTTTCATATGTCTGTTGGCCATTTGGATATCTTCCTTAGAGAAATGCCTACTTAGCTCTTTTGCCCATTTTTTAATTGGGTTGCTTGTTTTCTTCTTGTAAAGTTGTTTGAGTTCCTTATATATTCTGGATATTAATCCTTTGTCAGATGTATATTTTGCAAATATTTTCTCCCACTCTGTTGGTTGTCTTTTAACTCTTTTAATTGTTTCTTTTGCTGTGCAGAAGCTTTTTAGTTTGATATAATCCCATTTGTTTATTTTTCCTTGGGTTGCCTGTGCTTTTGGGGTCGTATTCATGAAGTCTGTGGCCAGTCCTATTTCCTGAAGTGTCTCTCCTATGTTTTCTTTAAGAAGTTTTATTGTTTCAGGGTGTATATTTAAATCCTTAATCCATTTTGAGTTGATTTTAGTATACGGTGAGAGGTATGGATCTAGTTTCATTCTCCTGCATATGGATATACAGTTATCCCAGCACCATTTGCTGAAGAGGCAGTCCCTTCCCCAGTGAATAGGCTTGGTGCCTTTGTCAAAGATCAGATGGAAGTAAGTGTGTGGGTTGATTTCTGGATTCTCTATTCTATTCCATTGGTCAGTGTGTCTGTTTTTATGCCAGTACCATACTGTTTTGGTTATTATAGCTTTGTAGTATAGCTTAAAGTCAGGTAGTGTTATGCCTCCAGCTTTATATTTTTTGCTCAGCATTGCTTTGGCTATGCGTGGTCTTTTATTGTTCCATATAAATGTCTGGATAGTTTTTTCCATTTCTGAGAAAAATGTCTTTGGAATTTTGATGAGGATTGCATTAAATTTGTATATCACTTTGGGTAGTATGGACATTTTCACTATGTTGATTCTTCCAATCCAAGAGCATGGGATATCTTTCCATCTTCTTGTATCCTCTCTAATTTCTCTCAGCAGTGGTTTGTAGTTCTCATTATAGAGATTTTTCACCTCCTTAGTTAAGTCAATTCCTAAGTATTTTATTTTTTTGGTGGCTATTGTAAATGGGCAGGCTTTCTTGATTTCTCGTTCTGCATGTTCACTATTGGAGAAAAGAAATGCTACTGATTTTTGTGTGTTGATTTTGTATCCTGCTACTGTGCTGAAATCATTTATCAATTCCAAGAGTTTTTTTGTAGAGGTTTTAGGCTGTTCGATATATAGGATCATGTCATCTGCAAACAGGGACAGTTTGAATTCATCTTTTCCAATCTGGATGCCCTTTATTGCCTTCGCTTCTCTGATTGCTCTGGCTAGTACTTCCAACACTATGTTGAATAGGAGTGGTGAGAGTGGGCATCCTTGTCTAGTTCCTGTTCTTAAAGGAAAAGCTTTCAGCTTTTCCCCATTCAGGATGATATTGGCAGTGGGTTTGGCATATATGGCTTTAATTATCTTGAGATACTTTCCCTCTATACCTAACTTATAGAGGGTCTTTGTCATGAATGAGTGCTGAACTTTATCAAATGCTTTTTCAGCATCTATAGAGATGATCATATGGTCCTTGTGTTTGAGTTTATTAATATGGTGTATCACATTTATTGATTTGCGTATGTTGAACCAACCTTGCATCCCTGGGATGAATCCCACTTGATCATGATGAATAATTTTACGTATGTGTTCCTGTATTCTGTTTGCTAGTATTTTAGTGAGGATTTTTGCATCTATATTCACCAAGGATATCGGCCTGTAGTTTTCTTTTTTGGTTATATCTTTACCTGGTTTTGGTATCAGGATGATGTTTGCTTCATAGAATGAGTTTGGGAGATTTGCGTCCGTTTCAATCTTTTGGAATAGTTTGTAAAGAATCGGTGTCAATTCCTCTTTGAATGTTTGGTAAAATTCTGCTGTGAATCCATCTGGTCCTGGGCTTTTCTTTGTTGGGAGCCTTCTGAAAACAACTTCAATCTCCTTTATTGTTATTGGTCTGTTCAAATTTTCTACGTCTTCATGGTAGAGTTGGGAGCTTGTGTGTGTCCAGAAATTTATCCATTTCCTCCAGATTTTCAAATTTGTTGGCGTATAGTTGTTTATAGTAGTCTCGAATGATTCCTTGTATTTCAGATGAATCAGTTGTAATATCGCCTTTTTCATTTCTAATTTTTGTTATTTGAGTCTTCTCTCTTCTTTTTTTTGTTAGCCATGCTAATGGCTTTTCAATTTTATTTATCTTTTCAAAAAACCAACTTTTTGATTCGTTGATCTTTTGAATTGTTTTTTGGTTTTCAATTTCATTCAGTTCTGCCCTGATCTTAATGATTTCTTTCCGTCTGCTAACTTTAGGTTTGGATTGTTCTTGTTTTTCTAGTTCTTTAAGGTGAAGTGTTAGGTTGTTCACTTGCCATCTTTCCATTCTTCTGAAGTCAGCGTTTAATGCGATAAATTTTCCCCTCAATACTGCTTTTGCAGTATCCCACAGGTTTTGGTATGATGTATCATTGTTTTCACTAGTTTCAATAAATTTTTTGATTTCCTGCTTGATTTCTTCTTGGACCCATATGTCATTAAGTAGAATGCTGTTTAATTTCCATGTGTTTGTATAGTTTCCAGAGTTTCATTTGTTATTAATTTCTAGTTTAAATCCATTGTGGTCTGAGAAGATACATGGGATAATTCCAATTTTTTTGAATTTATTGAGACTTGATTTGTGACCTAATATGTGATCTATCTTGGAGAATGATCCATGTGCTGATGAGAAGAATGAATATTCTGAGGTTGTTGGGTGGAATGTTCTGTAGATATCTGCCAATTCCAATTGGTCTAGAGTTTTGTTTAGATCTTGTGTTTCTCTACTGATTCTTTGCCTACTGATCTGTCTAATATTGAGAGTGGGGTGTTCAGGTCCCCTGCTATTATGGTATTAGTGTCTATTTCCTTCTTTAGGTCTAATAGAGTTTGTTTTATAAATCTGGCTGCTCCAACATTGGGTGCGTACATATTTATGATTGTTATGTCTTCTTGATGGATCAGTCCTTTTATCATTAAGTAGTGTCCCTCATTGTTTCTTTTTATGGTTTTTAGTTTAAAGTCTATTTTGTCAGATATAAGAATAGCTACTCCTGCTCGTTTTTCTTTTCTGTTTGCAGGGTAAATCTTTTTCCATCCTTTCACTCTTAGTCTGTGTGAATCTTTATGGGTGAGGTGGGTCTCTTGTAGGCAGCATATAGTTGGGTCCTCCTTTTTGATCCAGTCAGCCAATCTGTGTCTTTTGATTGGGGAATTTAAGCCTTTTACATTAAGAGTTGTTATTGAAAGGTGTTGATTTATTCCTAGCATTTTATTGGTTGTTTGGTTGTCTTAGGTGTCTTTTGTTCCTTGCTTTCTGATTTACTGTTTGGTTTCTGTGTTTGTTGGTTCCTTAGGTTGTAGATAGTGTTTTTGTTTGCTTGTTTTCTCTTCATGGATGCCATTTTTATTATACTAGTGGGTATTGATTTTTCTTGGGTTTTTATGGCAGTGGTAGTTATTTTTCAGGATCCAAACCCATTACTCCCTTGAGAATTTCTTGTAAGGGTGGTCGTGTGGTAGTGAACTCCTGCAGTTTTTGTTTGTCTGAGAAATATACTATTTGCCCTTCATTTCGGAAGGATAGCCTTGCAGGGTAGAGTATTCTTGGCTGGCAATCTTTGTCTTTTAGTATTTTGAAAATATCATCCCATTCCTTTCTAACTTTTAGGGTTTGTGATGAGAAGTCTGATGTTAGCCTGATTGGGGCTCCCTTATAGGTGATTTGATGCTTCTCTCTTGCAGCTTTTAAGATTCTCTCTTTGTCTCTGAGTTTTGCCAATTTGACTATGACATGTCTTGGAGAAGGCCTTTTGGGTTGAATACGTTTGGAGATTGTTGAGCTTCCTGGATCTGACAATCTGTGACTTTTCCTATACCTGGGAAGTTTTCTGCCACTATTTTGTTGAATATGTTTTCAGTGGAATCTCCATTTTCCTCCCCTTCTGGAATACCCATGACTCGGATATTTGAGCACTTGAGGTTGTCTGATATCTCTCTCAGATTTTCTTCAATGTCTTTGATTCTTTTTTCTTTCCTTTTGTCTGGTTGTGTTATTTCAAACAGCCCATCTTCAAGTTCAGAGGTTTTCTCTTCAACTTCGACAAGCCTGCTGGTTATACTCTCCGTTGTGTTTTTTATTTCGCTGAATAACTTCTTCAGTTCAGCAAGTTCTGCTACATTTTTTTTTCAGGACATTGATTTCCTTGTACATTTCCTCTTTCAGATCCTGTATACTTTTTCTCATTCCATCATGTTGTCTAGCTGAGTTTTCTTGTATCTCATTCAGTTTCCTTAGAATTATCACTCGAAATTCCTTGTCAGTCATTTCAAGGGCTTCTTGTTCTATAGGATCTAGAGTTTGAAATTTATTAACTTTTGGTGGTGCACTTTCTTGATTTTTTGTATTTCTGGTATCTTTTTTTTGGTGTTTATTCATTGTGGCAGGGGGTTTCACAGACCACCGGTTTGAGACTAATGACTAACTAGGATGTTGCTGTGGTTGCCAATTTCGTATGGCTACCTCCGTGGCTGCTCAGTTGGCGTCTAGTGCCTTGTGTGTGTGGTTGCCTCGGGTCTTGGGCTTCTCCGGGGAGCCACCTTTCTGGTCAGCTTGGACTCTGCTGGGCTGGTGGATCACGTACCACAGGGTGTGTGATCTCTGTTGAGCTTTCACTTCCCATGCAGGACTTCTCCCTGTTCCCTGTACTCTGGCCCAGGCTGTTGGATCTTGCAGTGGCGACCCCACCGGGTGTGTGGTTTCTGTCAAGTCTCCACCTCCCAGGTTGCACGTCTCCCCACTCTGTGAGCACTGTGCTGGGCTGGGGCGTGTCTTCTGAGCCCCTCTTCTATCAGCTGGGCCTTCAAGACCCTGCTCGGCACCGCCTTGCCCAGGAAGTCTACCAGGTTTCTGCTAGGCACAGATGACCGGTCGCTCTGGGTGCCTTTGTAGAACTGTGTAGATCTTTCTCGGGGCTTGTTCACCTTTGTATCCCCCTGGCATAGACCGAATCTAGCACCCACCTGCAGCCTGCTCTCCGGCAAGTTCAAGTGGACCTGGGAACTCTCCTACCACACTATTCCCAACCAAAAATTGGTTAGGCTTTTTTTCCGAACTGGTGGCTGCAGAGATGGTATCTGCCTCCCAGTAACAGGAAGTTTACTGGGGGCCGGACTCCAGGGTGTGGTGAGTGACAGTCGGCCCGCCCGTACTTCCTTGCCCTCCCGACACTGGCTGGGGACTCCCCCCGCCACCAGCCCTGCCAGAGAACCGCGGAGGGAGTGGGAGGGGAGGCCGGCCCGCAGGCTCCAGAAAGCCCCGCGCCGGGCCAAGCAAGTGGGAAGGCTCAGTGATGGCTGAGCCGGGCGGGGCTGCAAGCACCTGGGAAAATGGAGGCAGCCCCGGGGCAGTGAGTGGCCTGGTGGTGCAGGCGGGAGCCAGGTGGGTGTAATCCCCCCGAACAGATCTGAGCCAGGGGTCACTCACAGGGTTGTGCCAGGTCAGGTGTTCACTCTCTGTCTCTGGTTTGTCACCTTCCCTGTTCTCGGCCGCTGCTGCCTCGGGCTGTTCAGTTGCGGCGCGGCTCGGGCGCTCCCAGGAATCTTCTTTTATGCCGGCCTGAAACCTCAAATCCTGAGTAGGGCAGCTGGTCGCCTTCAGCGTGGCCCAAGCCTCCGGGATCCTGTCTGCATCCACAGCAGCCCTGGCGCCGTGTTCCCTGATTCGAGACTCGCTTTTGCAGCTAAGAAACAGTTCTTTTCCTGCTCCACACTTCAAAGCTGTTGCCTGTAAATGAGGCAGCCTCTCCTGCCAAGGGAAAGGTGGCGGTCACCTCCCACGACCGGCCAGCAGCTGCGGTCCTCTCTTAAGAGATGGCAAGAGGAAGGTCAGAACTCAGTTATTAGCTCTATTCACCATGCTGTGCGATTGATCTAAAAAGCATCCTCCTGTCTAACTCCACAGTCAGTTTTAATGGGCATCAATTGCGTGGTTACAGACAATCCTCCCATAGCCTGCTGCTACGAGCCCTATAACCCACCTGACGGTCAGCAAGATCTGAGTGGGTCACTGGCCACGTGAGTGTGGAGCTTGGTCGGGATGGGGCAGGGAGAGATAGGCCCAGGGATCGTAGGCATAGCAGAGACCATTTCCACCCCTGGGCAGACATGCGATCCCCTCCCCCACTCCTGGAGGGGGACAGAGAAGAGCCAAGTCCAGGGCTGATTGGTTAACAGAAGAGGACCAGCAAAGCAGACCCAAAAGGCATGGCCAGTGAAGTGAAAGACCCCAGCAGAGAGGGTGTCCTTGAGCCAAGAGAAGAGCGAGGCTGGACGGCACCCAGTGCTGCGAGGAGGTCAAGAAAGGTCAGGACCAACAAGGTGTTGACCTTGTCAGAACAAAAGCCGGACTGGTGCCAGTGGAACAGTGGGGACACAGGACAGGTGGGCGGTGCACTCTGCATGCCCAAGAGGGAGGTAGAGACCAGATGAGTGAGAGCGGAGGGTAGTTAGGATGGGGCAGGTGTGTGAGCGGGTGGAGACAATCTGAGAGGGAAAAGGACGGGGGCTGCAGGAGACAGGGGGTCAGCAGAGGAGAAAGCTCCTGGCAAGGCAGATGGGAACAGGAGCAAAGCCACAGACCAGAGATGGGCGACTCTCCATAGCCAGAGAGGCTGTGGTGTGATGGTTTTCACTGTCAGTGTGAGGAATAACCACGAAGTTATTAAAACCGTACAAGTTTATCATCACACAGATCTCTGGGTCAGGAGGCAGGCGGGACTCAACTGGCCTCTCTGCTCAGGGTCTTACGGGCAGAAGCCAAGCTGTTGTCAGGGCTGCACTCTCTTCTGGGGCTCGAGTTCCTTCTCCAAGCTCGCTCAGGTTGTTGGCAGAAAGAGTTCAGTCGCTTGCGGCTGTAGGACTTAGGCTTCCCGTTTTCTCACTGGCTGTCAGCAGCGGATTGTTCTCTGCTTCTAGGGGCCTCTCTCCAGTCCTCACCACGTGGCCCCTCCATCTTCAAAGCCAGCAGCACAAAGAATCCCTCACATTGAATGCCTGACCTTTGGGGATGCTCAAAATCAAGCTTCATTGGGCCAGGCCCACCCAGTGAATCTTCTAATCTTCTCTTTGATGAACTCACATTTGACTAATAAGTAACCTAAGCATGGGACTGATGTCCATCATATCCACAGGCTCTGCCACACTGAAGTGGAAGGGATCGTGCAGGGTGTGTACACCAGGGGGCCAGAATCTCAGAATTCTGCCTACCGTGGGAAACAGGGAAAAGACGGAGACAGGAAGAGGCACATTGAGAGAGTGGGAAAGGCAGAGGGTTTTTCAGCTCACAGTGTCTATTTCTCAATGCAACGTGAGACAGTCATCTGCTGAGGAAGTCGGAGGAGACCACGTGTGAGTGGAAGAGGAAAGTCAAGGAGGTTTAGGCCGAGGCCGGGCTGCAGCAGGAGGCTGGAGAGGACGACGGCGCCACTAGAATCCATCCGTCCCTGCTCTGAGTCGCTTTCCCCTCACTTGGGTTGTCCTCCCACAACACCCCCTAAGTAGATCACAAGCTCTTTCCTGGCAATGGCCACGTCTGATTTCACGTTTGAACGCACCCATCACCACACCCTCAATAAAGCGCTTCTAAACATAGGACCCAGTTTGGACTCTGCAGGAAATTCTGTGATTATCTGAGTCCCACAGGTGGTTCACGCCAGCAACCAGGGGACAGGTGCATGACAAAGTCAGCCAGCAGGAGCTTCACTCAAGCAAAGCTTTTCAAGACCAGAGGGGGAAAAAGGGTCTGGGAGCAGTGGTGCAGGTCAGAGGGGATCAAGGACACCTCCTCTAATTCCGAGCTAGGGAACGGGCAGCCACAACCTCACACACATCAGATCCAGATGGGCCTCGACGGGATATAAACCAAGTATGATTCTTGGCAACACATTTTTGGAAAGAGGTGTGAAAGTAATAAATTAGAAGCAGTGAAAGGTGTGTCTTGGGAAAAGGACAAGAAAAGGAGTTTATTGGAGGGGTGGAGTCTTATCTCTGGGTACAGCCTGTCGGGTGTCTGTGGCCAATCTATGCTAATGGCTCTGAGCGTCATAAAAGCTTAGCCAACTGAAACAACATTGAACATGCTTCTTGTGATTGTCTCCACTAAAATCAACCCAGGGCACAGGAAACCAAGTTTACGGCAGACGCCAAAACTCCTGAAGTAGTTCTGAACCATGGAGAAAGCAGAGTATATGTATGTCACTTTCAAGCTTTTTTTTTTTGAAAAAGAAAGGAAAAAAGAAAAGTGATGCTTTTTTTTTTTTTTTTTTTTTTTAGCTGGTGACCCAGTGCATTCCATGGTGGCTGTATTAAATGATTCATTGTAATCCTTGTGAGCCAGAGGCAACAGCATGCATCTAAAAGAAATATCTCTTTAAAAATTAAATAAAGCAAAAAATTCTCCATGCGTGCCGGTGTTACACTCCATGCTGAGCTCTACACTAATCATATTCTCCTGCTTTATTGCAGACCCTGGTTTATGCTGCATTATCTCTCCTCTTTTAATTCCCCTGCACAGCATACTTTATGCCTGCAGACTCAGAAACTCCTTAGGGCAGGGACTTCATTAAAGTTTGTGTCAATCAGTGGAGAGTTATGTACATTTTCAGCAGCACAGGAGCAAGCGCAGGGAACTTTATACACTGCCTTACTTCCCTCCTCCCACTTTCCGCCATGCCAGTTTGTTGCTAAGTTGCAGGAGTCAAAAGCTGTTAACATATTATTACTCAGCACAGTTTTATTTCGTGGGTTCATAATGTAATGCTCAATGATTTTTAAGCAATAAAAGGAGTTACTTCGAAACTTAATTAGGAAAATTTAGAGACTATGAAGGGTCCTTAGTGAACATATGAAAACTTTGGAATAATGCATGATATTTCTGAGATTTGTCTCAAAGAAATCACAGAAAGGGTTTTTTGAGCTATTGTAAAATCATTCTCAAGGGTACTATTTCTTAACATTCTCACCTAAGGTATTTTGCTGAAAAGAAATAAGAGATCACACAAGAATGCCACCATTCCTGGGAGAAGCAAATCCCACATTACTGTCTCACTTCTGGATTCTTTGGGGCGGTTCCTAAGTGTCCTTGACGTTCCCATACACTGGGTCTTAGCTATGCTCTTTCCCACACTCCCAATCTCTCACATAGTCTTTCCAACTAATGTGATCTTATTTAAAAGAAAAAAGAAGGTAAAACTATCTGAGTCATCGCAGAATCTTTATCAAGATTCCAGAAACATCTTTTCTCGGTACTCTCCCCCACCCCCAGCACCTCCACAGACAGCCGTCCCCAATACTGTCTTCAGCCCTTTCCTTTGTACAAACCCATCCTTGGCCCAGGGCCTTGTCTACTTCCATTAAAATAGATGCACTTGCCAGCTGGAGGCCGCCAGGGAAGTAAGTGTTGGGTTTGGCATCACCTCCTTCTACTGCAGTCACATTTGGAAATGTAAAGGCAATCGGAAATGCAGCCAGTGAGTACAGTGCCCCCAGCTATTGACACACGACATCCTTCTGGGGACACGGAGACTTCTCTTAGAAGTAAGGGTGATGTAATCACTTTTCAAAGACAGGAATTACAGGCACCCCCACAGCCTCATTGTAGCCCAAGGGGCAGGTGAAACTCACCAGGGTGATGCCTTGTCTCAGGAGGGCTGGTCCTGAGTTCGGTGGCCCGAGTCACCCAGGACCAGGACCACAGCAGTTGGGAACCTGGGCAGACGTTAGGTAACTTGGGCAGCCAGCCTGGCTGCTTCTGCTGCAGAGACTCTGGGCAGTCAGGGACTCGCCAGTCACCTGTTGCTCTACCACCTGGAAGCCTCCTGGAGTCTCAGCTTCCAAGGAGGAGGCTGAAGCAGGAGGTGGCACATGAATAAGGAATGCACTGTCACCTCCCATCATTAGCATTCCATTCAAAGGACACAAATGAGGCATTTTTCTTCCCTGCTTTATAGAAGTGCTGCCCCTAGGGATAAGAGAGGGGAACCCAGGACAGCGGGGGCGGGGCAGCCGCTGGGGTTGACCCTCCACCCACACAGCTGTGTGGGGACAGTACGCTTCATTAAGGCCACTTGAAAGAACATCAACTGGAGCCTAGGACTCCAGGCATAGATAACCCCAAAACCTCAGGCCGCTGGCTGCCAAACCTAAAAAGGCACCAACCACACAGCAGGAGCGCAGGTAGTAAAGTCCTGCACACTTCTTGGCTGCAGAGCTAGCTCCTGGAATCCACATTCCCTTGGAGGAAGTCCCTGCTGGAGATAGTGGCAAAAAGGGAAAGGCCATCTGAGGAGCGCTCTGATCTGGCGCCTGTGCTCAGTAGCCTCCTTTCCATCAATAACCCCATAACACCTGCATTCACAACAGGGGCCTGAGCACACCAGGGCCTTCCACAGTCCTGAGCCTCACTTGCTTCGGCCGGGTCCTGAATGCTCTTCCTGGGCTCTTCTCTGAGGCACTGCTGTGCAAACCTCCTGGCTTCTGAGAAGTCTCCAAGGGAGAGCGTTCCCACCCTACACACAACCCACAGCTCAGCCTGTTGTGAGGCACCCTCCCTCAAGAATGAACTTACACACCACACGTACAGAAAAGGGCAGTTTATTCACTCCAGCTGGCCAGCGTCCGTCTCTCAAGGAGCAACCAAATTCTACCTCATGCAGGCAGAGTAGCTGAGGATAGGACCGTGAAAACAGGCCCAGTTCTGCCCTGGGGGACTTACTTTTTAGTTTTACACATGGAAGTTTATTGTAGTTCACTTTGGCTTAACAAAAATGTACTATGTTCTTTGCTTCAAAATGATTCTAGTAACCAAAGACTTAAGAAGAAACAGAGCCACGGAAGTATGAAAAGGGATATTTTTATAATCAGAGTGAGAACACTCTACAAAGCAAGGCTGCAAATCCAGAAGTCATGAAAAACTGAAAACTTGGACTACATAAAAAATTTGAATGTTCTGCATGGTGACAAAAAATATACCATAAATAAAATTTTAAAAAATAAATTAAAAACTGGCAGAAGTATATCAAACACTCATATGTGAGACAAAAGTTGAATTTCCTTTAAGGAGGAGCCTTCAAAATAGATAAGAAAAGGAAAAAGAAAGGAAAATGGACAAAGACTCAAAGGTTACAAGGAAAAAAATTTAGAAATAGCACTTAAACATGAAAATATGTGTAACCTCACTGTAAAGAAGGAAATACGTATTATTGCAACTTGAAAAAGATATTACAAACAATTTAGAGAACTGTCTCTAACACAATGCAAATATCTTAAAGAAAATATTAGCAAATCAAAGCAAGTGATATGTAAAAAGAATAATACATCAAGCCAAGTGGGCTGGCTGGCCAGTTAGCTAAACTGTTAGAGCACAGCCTTATAACACCAAAACCACAGGTTCAGATCAACATACTGGCCAGCAATCAAAAAAAAAAAAAAAAAAGACTAAGTGAAGTTTATTACAGGGATGCAAGGATGATTTAACAATTAATTAATCAATCAATGCAATATACAACATGAATGGGAAAAGGAGGAAAATAACACAAACATCTTGAAAAATGTAAAAAAGAAAATTGACAGTATTCAGTACACATTCATGAATTTTTAAAACATGAAGTCTTAGTAAACTAAAAGTAGAAGGAAGCTTTCTTAGCTCAATAAAGGTATTAAAAAACCCACAGAAAATTTTATTATTGATGGTGAAACATTGAAAGCTTTCCCAGTCTGGCTGGTTAACTCAGTTGGTTAGAGCACAGCCTCATAACACCAAAGTGAAAGCTTTCCCTCTGAGGTTCAGGAATGCAATAAAGATGCCTCCTACAACCACATTTCTTCAACATGCTACTGGAGGACTGGCCCAGTAAAATAAGACGAGCAAAAGAAACAAAAGGTAGAAGAATTAGAAAGGTAGAAATAAAATTCTCATTATTTGGAGAGAACTTGATTATGTATGTAGAAAACCCAAAGGAACCTAAAAACTATTAGAATTAATAAGTGAAACCAGCAGGGTTTCTGGGTGTAAGAGAGCAGAATACAAAATTTAATTGTATTTCTATTTACTAGTACAAATAGAAAAAATAATAGAAAGCAAAAACTTTAGCAAACAAATAGAAAACAAAAATTTTAAATTACTTCATTCATAATAGCATTGAAAAATCAAAAACCTAGGAATAAATTTAACAAAGCTGTGCAAAATTTCTGGGATATATATATATTTTAATTATTGAAATAGAGAAGACAAAATAAATGGAGGGATATACAATGTTCATGGATTAGAAAACCCTATATTGTAAAGATATCAGTTCTCCCCCAAATTGATTTACAAACTCAACACAATCTCATCAATATCTCAGCAAAATTCCATCAGGATTTTTTGTGGAAACTGACAAACTGATTCTAAAGTTCACATGGAAATGTTGGGCAATCTTTAAGAAAAAGCTGGGGGACTTATACTACCAGATATTGACTCATGCTAAAGTTACAAAAGTTGACACAGTGCGATACTAAAAAAAGGAGCAGTAAACTTAACCAGTGGAAATGAATAGAGAGCCCAGAAACAGAACATCTCCTGATTTATGACAAATGTTATACTGTAGTGTAGTGGGGAAAGGATGGTCTTCAATAAAAGGGATTGGGTCTAATGAATATCTACATGGAGAAAAATGTATATGGACCCCTATCTCACACCATAAACAAAAACCAATTCCAAATGGATAGAATCATAATATAAAAGGTAAAAGTAAATAAATAAAGCTTCTAGAAGAAAACTTAGACAATAACATCTTCATAATTTTGGAGTAGGCAAACGTCATAAACAGAAAATAACTGCATTATGTATAATACGTAAAATATTAATAAATTACCTTCTTATTAAACTAAGAACTATTCATGAAAAGATGCCATTAACAGAGTAAAAATACAATCCACACAGTGGGAAAAGATATTTATAATACATATATTCAACAAAAAATTGGTTAAAGGTCACAAACAATGATCATGCTTTGTAAAGATGAATATACTAATTATCCTGATTTCATCATCACATATTGTATATAGGTATTGATATTCAACTCTGTACTGCACAAATATGTACAATCAATTATGTTTTAATTAAAAAGAACTCCTGAAAATTAGTAAGAAAAAGACAAACAACCCAATTTTAAATGAGCAAAGGACTTAGACTTTTCACAAAAGAAAATGTCCTAATGGCTAATGAACAAAGGGAAAGGTGCTTAACCTCATTAATCATCAGGGAAAGGCTAATCAAAACCACTATGAGACACCACCACACACCTATGAGAATGGCTAAAATGAAACAGCTGGAAAATGCCAAGTGTTTACGAGGATATCAAACCCCTGGAATTCTTAAACTGTGTGGCTGGTAGTAAGTATTAGTAAAATCACTTTGGAAAATTGTTTGTCATACCCTATGATCCAGCTGTTGCTTTTCCTCCCACAGATTTGTCACCCCTTTTCCCTTGGGTGATGGAGCTGCCAAAGATTACTCAAAGCCCATCTCTTCTGAGCAGTGAGAAGCCCCAAAAAGGGGTTAGTCTCCTGGAACCCTCAAGAGAGAGGCATTCCTTCCAATTGGGAAATTAACCATGAATTGGGGTTCTCTTCCCACATTTATTCTCTAGACCAGGAAGTTACAGGAAGAGAACACAGGTGGGGTTTTTGCTAAGTATAGTTTAACAAGTTTAACAATAGAAGCTGGCAACATTCAGTAAAACAAGCAAGGTGACCTTCCATAATGCAATTTTCAAGAAGTTAAATTGATCCACCAACAAAAGTTTGATCTTAGCAAACATTCTCTTCTTACAGCAATTTCCCAGTATCTTTACATATCAATCAGTAACCTGTCTGTCTTTGAGCCAATTCTTTATCTTACAACAGAGATTATAGCCTGGGGAAAATTTCCTGTCCTTTGCAAGGTCAACATTTTATATCTACTTTTAAGCAGTTAAGCTAAACCTGAGATTACAAGAAACTAGGCCCTGTGAAATATATTTGCTTTATAAATGTATGTATACTCCACATCCAGCTACTTACTCCTGGGTATAAATCAACAGAAATGCTTACATATGTTTACCCAAAGACATGTATAAGAATGTTCAGAGCAGCTCTGTTCATGTCTGTTCACACCTGTTTGTATCCGGGTCTTGGTAGTACGAGAACTTGCCTCTCCTGGGCCATGGTGGATTTCCTAGGGGCAGACACCTGACCATTGGGATCTGGTCCATTCCCCAGTCAATGTCCAGAATCTGATCTAACAGCTCCAACGGAGGGGGAGGATGAGGGTGCAGGAAAGGTGAGCACCTGAGGGAGGGAGGAAGACACGGGGCTTCTCATTACTGTGGTCCCAGGATGCCCTGGCCCTCTCTCTTCTGAGACCCGATATCCAACTCTTCCTTGGATCCTAGCAGATCTGGATCTTTTCTAACAAATTTATTTTCCAAAAGCTAATTTGAATTGGTTTCTCTCACCACAATTAAAAAAAAAAAGAGACCACCAAGCTTATTCTCTATTCCTCTATAGCATAGACAAGAAGTGTGTGTGTACATGTGCTATGTATGAGTGCAAGTGTGTGTGCATGTGTGAGTGTGTGGTGTACATGTTCATACATGTGTGTGAGCATGCATTCCTGTGTGGGTGTATGTGTGTGAGTGTGGCTGTGGGTCTGTTCACGTGTGTGTTTTCTGGACAAACTGCCATCTTCCTCCTCCCCACTGTGCATGTCTCTCTCTGCCCCACCCACAAGTGGCTAGCCACCTTGCCAGTTTTCTCCTGTGTCGTTGGCCCTGTTTTTCCAACAGTCACGACTGACATTTGCAGTTGTGACAGGAGGCATTCATTTATCTTTACAAGGCAAAACTACAGGGGTCCAACCAGAGAGCATGCTCTCAGCTGTCGAGCAACAGCATGCTTGGAGCAGTTGCCCTGTAGAGTGGAAACCCTGGGAGCACACACCATGTCTCCTTCTGTTTGCTTAGCTCAGACCTAAGCTGGACCAGCCTCCTCACACCTTTGCCTCAAGAAACTCCATTGCAAAATGGGATTGACAGAAATATTCATGCTGGGCCTTTTGTTCCAAAGAACTCAAAGGAATTGGAAGAAAAAAGCCACATGATAGTGGGAATTCCAGCCCCAGACTGTATTTGACCAGAGGGTATGCACCAGAGGAGAGCAGAAAATCTTACTCTCTGGCAGTCTTCCTAGGAACACATGCTTGCATTGGCTAGCCAGGAGAGGGCTGTGAGGATTCCATGCTGGCCGGTCCCACTGTCACACTCTCCAGATGCACCGTGCATCCCTGAACATGGTCATGGGCGCTCTGCAGGTGCTCCAACCTCAGGTCTGCTGTGCTTCCTCTCATCCCCCTTTTCAGGAGATGGACTCTGCCTTCCGTGTTTTCACAGATTGGTCATCCTCTTCATAGGCATGAGACTGATGGCCAGGGTTCAAGTGGAACAGTAGCTCACATTTGTTGGTGTTAAACGTGGACATAGCGTACAGGTGTCACATGTGGCCATGTAAACTATGCTGAGAACCTTTTCCATATGTTGAAAATTTCCCACATTGTGAACCTTACACTTGTAGTATAGAATCTTAAAACAGAAAAAAACTATATTTCCCAATATACATTGCTGCTAGAATGCAGCCATGTGACTTAGGCACCACCCATCTGACATGCCCTGTAGACTTTGATTCAGAAAGGAACTACAGAAGGACACTTTCGGGCCATCTTACTGCTGCACACTGGCAGCAACCCAGTTGCAGAGGGGCAATGTGATTCTGAAGTTGTCAACTATGGTGACAACTTCTGGTTGTAGTGGGGACAGTAGCTCCTGCCTGGGAAGAGACAGAGATGCAGAAGCTACCCTGGCAAGAGCAGCATGTTCCTGGCATCAGCAGCAGCCCTCTATCAGGTCCTTCTGCAGTGACACTGGAACTTGTTCCCAGAGCAAGCCTATGGACTGCTTGCATGGCCCTTTAATACATCCTCTGAACGAGCAGCGGGGGACTTTGTGGTCTACAGCTACGAACCCTGGCCAGTGCAGCCCATCTGTGCTGAGTGTGGGCTAAGGGAGTCTTTAAAGAAGAGGACTCCGTCCCCCTGCTCCCGCCCCCTCTTCAAGAGCTTCCACAATTCTGATTTGGAGTGTGCAGTTGTCTGTTTTACTCTGCTTCTCTCACCAATCTCTTTTGGTTTCCTTTATCATTTTCCACCATTCAGATGAAATTTAAGGACACATATGAAGCTTGCATGGAAAGTGTGCAGAACAGGGCATGCGGGTGTGCACACCTGCAACCTGCTGAAAGCACCAGCCTTCACCGTGGCAGTGTCTGCTATGGTCTTGGAGAGCAGTAAGAGGACGCTGGTGTTTCCAGATTCCATTGTGACTTCCCTGGCCAAAAGGGAGACAAAGGCCCCTGACTTGTAGGAGAGAGGCAGGGGCATGTATGTAACAATATCACTATGGAAATAAGTGAGGAGATGTGCATCTTTCCATTTGGGTCTCTTTATTTTCTTCTCAAGATTATATATTTCTTTCCCATTTTCTAAACATCATAAAAATTGATGCCATCCAGAGATTCAAGCAATATCCCATACTACCTCCAATAATCTCTAGTACTCAGCCAAAAGCCTTGAAATAAAAGGTGTATTGGGCCACTTACAACTTGAAAATATGTACCACCTACCACCTTCAGGAAGAAAGAAAATCACAAATCAAGAGACTGCTCCTGTGCATGGTTCAAAGTCATTCCACAGGAGGGTTCCTCAACCTGGTTGACACTACTGGCACCTGGCACTGGATAATTCTCAGCTGTGGAGGGCAGCACTCCTGCCTTCTACCTTCTAGATGCCAGTAGAACCCACCTACCTAGTGCTGAAAACTAAAGATGCCTCTGGACATTGCCACATGTCCTTGGGGGAACAAAACCACCCCTGGTTGAGAAGTGCTACTCTAGAGGTAGGAACAATAGACCACTTTGCAAAAATCCTCTGTGTGTGTGTGTGTGTGTGTGTGTGTGTGTGTGTGTGAGAGAGAGAGAGAGAGAGAGAGAGAGCGCACATGAGTCTTGGAGCTCAGGAAAAAACTTGAGAGTTGTTCATTAAATCTCACAGTAATTTACTTTAATCTCTGAAACATTTGGAGAGAAAAGATGATTAAGAATTCTAATATAAAGAGCTCAAAAATTTCTCATCCTCAAAAGTCATCCCCTCTATTTGGTATTTTATATCAAAAACAGATCCTTGGTTGTCTAAAAGTTCCCTTATCCAATTTTATATTTCATTTTTAAAAGCTCTGAATTGATATCTTTAAATTTCATTCTGCTTCATATTTATGAGGGTGAGCGTTATCAGTTCTGTTCTTTTAAATAATCATTTCTTAGCATTTTCCTGCTCAGATTTCAGCCTGGCATGGTAGGCGGTTTCTCTTATCATTCAGAAAGAGTCATGCCCTGTCACAGCTTGGGATCGCAGGAACCTGCCAACCAAAGCTGACTCTGCTGCTGAACTCACCACAACTGGCCAGAGTTTCTGTGTTCAGCTCTGTCAACTCCTCCATAGTTCAGGGGCCACCAGTAATACCTTCTCAGGAAAGGCAGCCCAACTACTTACATTACCAGTGCCAAACAGCCTAGTTGAAATAAGCAAAACTGGATAAAAATCCAGTGCTCTGACTTGGAAGGGAAAATCCCCAACAACAACAGCCGATGTGTTGACCTGTCCATCCGTCCAGCACACTCAGTGAGCATTGCCATCAGGAATTTGGGCACTGGGAGAATGAGCAAAGCCATAGGCCGGCTGTGGACATGCTTCCAGGCATGCGGGAAATGCCAGATGAAGCCAGCCTGAACTTCCCCGCCCATGGGAAACGTCAACACAGAGGACCAAGGGACCATCCTGCCCCCTCTCGAAATCCAACTGATTTGAGAGTGACTGATGCCTCTGCAACTATGAGGTGGGGCTTAAAGAATATTATTTCTCCTTAAATTGTTTAGAATTTTATTGTATTTTACAACATTAGAATGTTATTCCTTTTTTAGAATTTTTCATAGTTCTCATGCCTGTCCACCTCAATCCCCTGAATGACACTATATGACGTTTGTGTGTTTGTTGGAAGAGTCCCCTGGTGGGTCTAACAGGTCTCCTTTTCCCCTCCATCCCCTACAAGTGTGCGCACACACACACACACACACACACACACACACACACACACACACACACACACACACACACACACACACACACCAGGTTGGCAAGTATTGGCTATGGCCAATGCAGAGCCCCTGAAAGAGTCTAAATGGAAGAGCAGACACGATATCAGACTTCTGTCTGGGTGAGGCCTCTTCTGGCAGCATGAAGGTAGGAGGGAGGGGGACCACACGGGAGAGAGAAAGTCAATTGTTCAGGGCAGACATGATGAAGGGAAGAATCAAGGTAACATTCAAATCCATGAAGGCAGGGATTGGCATTGGAAGAAAGTTAGAAGGAAAGAAAGAAAGATAGAATTCTAGAGAAAGAGAGAGAGAGGACGGGAGGGAGGTGGGGCGAGGGTCGTATTGGCTTGCAGAAGACGAGCTCAAAGAACAGAGCATTCCATTGGCCTAAAGCGAAGGATTTATGAATTGGAGACCAGATTAGAAAAGCAAATTAGGGTGAGATGACAGAATGCTTTCAGGCCGGGTTAAAGAGTTTAGACCTTATGCTATAATCTATTGGTTCTCCAAGTGGGGTCCCCAGATCACGGCATCGGCTTCCGCAGCGTTACCCAGGAACTAGACTGAAATGCAAATTCTCAAGTGAACACTCTCTCACCCCAGACCTACAGAATCATGGGGCCTGCCAGTCTGAGTTTGAAGAAGATCTCCAGGTAATTCTGATGCTTGCTGAAGTTTAAGACCCACTGCTGTAAGCAATAGGGAGTCATTGAAGATTATTGAGCAGCGAAGTAACTTAACTGTGTTTCAAAACCAAGGCAACTTATTTTTTTCCAGCCTTTCAAAATATGAATGGTAAATTCAAGTTGTTTCATATCCCAATTCCATTCCTTTGCCTTCAGTACGTATTCTAATACTCAGCCTTAATTATTCCAGGAACAGTTGCGCTTCTGTATTATTTGCAATGTAGAAACAACTGCCACAGACCAACATCCGGTTGTGGTATGTAAGAGCCACAGAAAACATGTTCGAGGAGTGAGAGATGACAGGAGACTGTCTTGAAACGGAAGCCTTTAGCATCCTTGTGCTGGTGCTCTGCAGTAGCTGCAGCCTGAAAACCTTTGCATTAATTAAGCAAAAGAGTGTTTGAAGAGCCAGAACGGAGGTAGCCCCAAGTCACTGACACAAGAGGTCAGGCAAAAGAGAGTCAGGAAACGTTCTGCTAAACATGCTGCCCCTTCACGAGTCCATTCAAGGTTTGTGCAGCTGCCAGGATGTGCCTTTCCCCCCTCACTTGGTCACAAAATGACAGACTAGAAACCAGGTCCATAATTGCTGCCCAGCCCCTTGGAAATGGCCGTTCACACCCTTTTCTTTCCTGAAGGTCATAAATTTCATATGCGGCTCAGAAAATGCCCACAGAACATTTTCTTAACTGGGTCCCTTAATTCCCAAAAGTTAACAGTGAGAAGCATCAGACGTGGAGGGTGAGATTCCAGAGACTTTCTAAGTTCCTGGACAAAGGGGGACGGGGAGAGACAGCTAGAGGGAGAGCAAAACACTGGTTTAATGAGCAGCCTCTGAAATCTCTGAATATGTGCTTCATCCCCCCACCATAGACTCTGCTCCTCATGACTTTCCACTTCTTCCCCCACCCCCAAACCCCAGGGGTCTGACTCAGTGGGCAAACATCCAAGATGAAGAGCTTCTCAGAGGCCAGCACTGTAAAGGACCATGGGTCTTCCCTGTCAAGATCAGTCTCTTCCCTATCAGGAAAGGAGGTGACCTGGTAGAGCAGCATCAGGACAATAGAACCCATCCAAAGGTGACTTTATGATCATCCATTTCTGTAGTCACACTATAGTCACAGCTAAAGAGAGGTTATCTATGAGGTCTCATGGCTGGAGAGGATGGAATCCACCAATCTATGACCATGGGTGATGTCACAGCCCGATGACATCATATCAGTGGCATCACTGAGGCCTTACTGTGGCTGGCCATTTTTATATTTTGTTGGATAACTAATGTTTTAAAGCATGGATGTCCCATTTAAAGGTCCCATTTAAAGACCTTTGTCCTTTCCACACTCTGTGAAATGTATTAAAATGCTTTTATTAGTCAGCTCGAGCTGCCATAACAAAATACCACAGTCAGGGTGGTTTAAACAATAGACATTTATTTCTCACAGTTCTGGAGGCTGGAAGTCTGAGATCAGGGTGCCAGAATGGCTGGCTTCTGGCAGGGGCTCTCTTTCTGGCTTGCAGACAGCCACCTTCTTGCTGTGTCCTCCCATGGCAAAGAGAGAGAGCAAGCTCTCTGGTGTCTCTTCTTATAAGGTTGCTAATCCCACCATGAGGACCCCGCTCTCATGACCTCATCTAACCCTAATTGCCTCCTAAAGGCTCCATCTCCAAAAACCATCACGTTGGAGGTCAAGGCTTCCACATATGAATTTTGAGGGAACAGAATTCCATAGCAATGCCCTCCTACAACTTTAGGAGTTGAGTTGAGATGTGAATGGCTGATTGACATAATGTGATATTTTGTACACATCCAATTAAACATTTATAAATATTAATTTTGCACTTTTTCCTTTCACTTTATGGAGCTGGAAAGATGATCTTTTAGACCACAACCATTTTAAGGATCCCTGAAAAGCTCGCAGGCTGAAGCACTGTGCCTATAGAACCCAGTATAAAAAGGCCGTCGTTAGATTGCAGCTGCAAGGCATATTTCATCCATCCCACTCCTTAATCTGCATTACAAAATGAGTTGCCAGGATCACACTTCAGAGGGTCTCCAGAGGAGCAGGTGGGGACAAGAGAAAGAGGCATATGCTTCCTGTCCACAGATGCCAGCAACTGGGGGAGGAATCACAGGGGAGGGCTAGCTAAAAATACTCAGGACTATGTTTTTTCTAAGAAGAATGTTATTTTAAAATTATTTATTTCCTACCATACATTGTGCTCCCTGCTACCTTGTAGTCTTAAAAAGTCCCTTTCTTGGTTTTCAAGCATTGTACTTGGGAATGTTATTATATCTGTGCTGCAGGAATAGTGTCCTAGGCATTCCAGGTAAGATATCGTCTACCACGATTCTGCACAGGGAGAGCAGGAAAGACCGCAGTGGGCCACATCTTCAATGAGCCTCCACAAGGGAAAGATAAATGAGCTCCACAAACAGAATCAACCCAGGGAGGCAGCTGCTGGTGAAGGTCCTACCTGCAGAAGACCAGCCCAACTTTACCAAGGATGAAGTAGACCAGTGTACTGAAGTGAAAGTTTCCCGCCAGGCACCTGCCTAAGTGATAAGAGCCAGTATGGTTAGAAAGATCTCATTTACCGAGCAAACAAAAAAGAAGCAAAAATAGAGACAAATCTCATGTAGGTGTCCAATATAAATATTTATAAAATGTAAGTATATAAGTATATATAGAAGTCCAGGAAAAGGACTGGAAGGAACCACACAAAAATGCTAGCAATTGTCACCTCTGGGGAGGGAGTCTGGACTGGGAAAATGAGGACTGAGAGTGAATATCCTCCTGAATTATTTGACTCAGTTACAGCAGGGAACATTTCTGAACACCTCACCTGTGCTGGACGCCATTCTAGATGCTACTCAGAGGGTGGACCTGACTGCGAGGCGATGTCCTCCAGGTGATTACATTCAGGTGGGAAGAGAGAATAAACACATAAATAAGGACATTCGGGTATGGATCAATGCCATGGACAGAATTAAAGAGTAACACAGGAGAGCGTGGCAGGTGGCGCCGAGGTCCTCTCCATGCAGCTCAAGGACGGCGAGGACAAAACCCAGGCAGGATGAGGGTGAGCACCTTCCAGCCCCAGAGATCAGCCAGAGCACAGGTTCTGAGACAAGAGGAGCATGCAGAGTTCACGGGACAGAGAGGACAGCGACACGGCCAGGAGCAGTTCACCGGGAGGGCGTGAGAAAGAGAGGCTGTGAGAGGCGGGCATGCTTGGGGGCCTTGTCTGTGCCCTTGACGAAACGGGAAAACCCTGGGAGCCGGAACAGGGATGCGGAGAGACATGACCAGGTTGGCGAGAAGAAAGATCACTGTGACCACTGCAGTGGCAGGTGGATCCACAAGGAGGAGGGTTCCAGGAGCCTGGGCAGAGGTGATGTGGCTTGACAAGGGGAGTAGCAGTAGAACTGGCGTAAAGTGGTCGTTTTCAGGATCTGTTTTTGAGGGAAGATTTGGCAGGACTTCTAGATGAACTTGATGTGGGACGTAGCAAAAGAGAAGAATCAGCTATGACCCTGGGGTGAAGTCCTGAGCAACTTGGTGGAGACGGATTTATTGTTGAAACTGGCCAGACCGAGGAGGGGTGAGACATGCGTGGAAGATTTAGAGGGAGAATCTGCAGCGGTGCCCGTCTGAGCTGCCATCTAAGAGGAGATACACATGGGCAGCCATGTGGACGGGGTGGGACATTTGAGACAGTTCAGGCTGAAGCCACGGAGAGGGTGGTGCTCAACACTATGGGCCAGATGGGGTCACCTAGAGACGAGGCGGGCAGAGAAGACGACGGAGCCCGGGGGCACTCGAACATTCAGGGTCTGGGGAAGGAGGGGGCTTCAGGGAAGACAGAAGGAAGAGGAGCAGCAGGTGACCATGTGTCATTGATTGCTAGAGCTGAAAATGGTTCGGGAAGAAGAGATCCACTGTCTCAGACACTCCTGAGGACGGAGATACGTCCCCTGGTGATGTGGAGCTATGACCTTGACCAAAGTGGTTTCAGTGGCAGGAGAGAGATGAATCTGGATCAGAGCAGGTTGGGAAGAGAATATATCCATGCTCTATTCGTGCACGTTAAAAAGTTTTTAAACAAAATTTAAATGTTTCAAAAGAACAAAATAACACTCAGGAAACAGGGGCACCATGGTGGTCTGCCATCTAAAGCCACATTAAGGATCCCCAGAACCCTCTGGCCTTGTTCTTGAACTGTAGACTTCAGCCCTTTCTGTGCTTCCACCTGCACCACAGTCATTAGTGAGGCTGCAAGAATGCAGAGCCTTTGGAAACTCAAGCAGATCATTAGGATGTCAGGCCACATTTCAGAAAGTGGGGAAAAATCGTAATTGATACCCACGAAGCTGACCTCTGCTCCACATTGATTGATAGATTGGGCTCTTCCACTGAGATTCAGAATGTGCTTGCGTAGCCTTTGGACGACTGCCACCCTTCCTGACAAACCCATCTTTTATATCCCCTGCAAGTGACAGCATCAGAAAAAGAGGATCTAAATTATTGGGCTTTATGGGTTGCCCATTTTCAATGTTTAAAATGCTGGAAACTCAAACGGCAAATAAGGGATTTCTCCAGCAGCTCTCAACCAGAGGTGATGTGGGGGTGAGGCAGAGAAAGGAGAGGTGCTGGCACCCAGCTCTGGGTCTGGCATGGACTCACAAACTTTCCTGGGCCCAGTTTCCCTATCTTATAACTTAGGGACTGGACAGAATTCTAACATCGTTAGATTTAAAACCCTTTGTTCAAATGAAATGTTAAGCAGAAAACCAATAAAGCTATATATAAAAGTGGAGGTGCTGTGGTTGGAGTTGGGGGAGGACCTGGGATCCCCTAGCCTGAGCTCACTACCCTCCTCCACGCACAAATATCCCAGCACGGCTCCTAATCCTGGGTGCCTGTGAATTCTCAAGCCCACTGGACTATATTATTTAGAAAAAAAAAAATGAATCTCAACGCTTACCTCATGCCATACACAAAAATTAATTTGAAATGGATCATAGACCTAAACTTCAAAGTTAAAATTATAAAACTTATAGAATAAAACAAGAGAAAACCTTTGTACGTTGGGGTAGGCAAAGATTTGTCAGAATGCCAAAAATACTAATCATGAAGAAAAAAATGGACTTTATCAAAATTAAAATCTCTGCTCTTTGAAGACACTATTAAGAAAATGAAAAGTCAAGCCACAGACTGGAAAAAAGTATTTGCTTTACAAACACCTGGCAAAAGACTTGTACGTATTATACCAACAGCTCTTATAACTCAGTAAAACAGCTTGATTTTAAGAAATGAGCTACACATGTAAACAGACACTTCATGAAGAAAGATATGCAAAAGACAAACAACATCTTTGGTCATCCGGGAAATGCAAATTAAAACCACAATGAGATATCAGTAGTCACCTGCTAAAATGACTCAAACATTTGACAATATCAAATGTTGCCAATGGTGTGAAGAAATCAAATTTTCATACATGGCTTCTGGGAATGGGAAGTGGTACAGTTCACTTCGTAAAACAGCTTGGCAATTTCTTAGAAAGTCAAGCATATGTTTAAGACACAACCCAGCAATTCCACTCCTAGGGATTTATCCCCAGAAAAATGAAAACAGATGTGCACAACACAAAGGCTTGCACGAGGACATTCAGAACTGCACTAATCACCAGAGCGGGTGCATCCACTTAATGGAATACTACTGAGTCATAAAAAGAAATGAATAGGTGCTCCAGGCAGAGGGAATGGCAGGTGCGTGAGCCTGGAGGTGAGAGTACACATGGCATGATAGAACACATGGTGTGGGGCGGGACAGGGACAGTGGAGAGGTGGCTGAAGAGGAGGTGGTGCCCGATGCCACATAGCCCTGTGACAGGCCAATCAGCCTGGCTTTGCTCTAAGACCAAGGAGAGGTAATGCTGCTGACTAACTTGATCAGATTTGCATTTTTAAAAGATGGCCAGTGTAAAGGAATAAATCAGAAAAGAGGAAGTGCAGAGGTGGAGAGACCAACTGGGAGACAAGTGATGATCGCGCTGGGTTAGGAGTGATGGAGAGAAGGAGTGCATTGGGAGAGCTTTAAGAGACTTTATCAACTGACTTGATGAGTGATTGGATTGGGGGGAATTATTCTACTTGTCCCCATTAAATTCCATCTCCTTAGCGTCTACCCTTCACTGTGGATTCTGCGGCCCAGTCTATAAACGATTCCTCACAAATACGATCAGTGTCTATGTGAGTCACTGAGTCATCGCTACTAAGATGAAGTGTACGAAGTCATGAGAGACCTCCCCCATGGTGACTTAGAAGAATATTCTTCATTCCATCAACTTCGAATCCACCCAGTCCATGTTTCTCCACTCTCGCCTCAAGAAGAATATTATGAGAGATCTGGCCAAATGCCTCCTGGGCATCCTCATACCCTATTTCCACAGCATTCCTCTGAACTGCTGCTCTGGTTAGCATGTCAGAAAACAAGGAAGGATAGTATACACGTGACCTGCCCTTTTGTAAACTGTCCTGGCCCCCTAGAGATCTCCAAGGACTTGCTTGCGTTCCTTGTCCATTGTCACCAACCAGTGGCAGAGCTGGTCCCACGGCACACTGTGTACTATTCGCTCCTGCTCTTTCTCCAGCAGCTCTAGGACTGGGATGACAGACCTAGCAGAACTTGGCCTGGCCCTCCTGTGCAGCGTGCTACAAATTCAGGTGCGTAATCACATCTGGTGTGTCCTTCTTGGCAGAAAGAAATGGCAAATCTCCTCTTGACTCTTTTTGTTTGTGAACATCCTAAAGTCTGACCATTTGGGAATTAATACCTTTGGACATGAAATCCACTGGAAGTAGATATTTAGAACAAAGCCTTCCTTGTCCTCTAGCCGTGCCACCCAGCAGGTTGTGATTTCGGCATCCATCACACCAGTATGGCTTCCCGCCCCTTGCCTGCAGTCTCCTCAGTTCTTCCACGTTCACCGTGACTTCCTCCACCAGACCTGTAATTAAGCTACTCTTTCAGCCACCGTTTCACTTGCAGTTGGCATGTGAGCTGGTCTTTAGGAGGGAAGGAATCATCAATTCAGTATGAGCTTATTCAGCGGTGGCATTTCTAAGCTGATTTAAGCAGGCTGTCAAAACAGAGTGAAATTAATGAGTTTATGGGGGAGCATTCCCACCCCTGGCATTGGGCAGGGAGGGATAAAAACTGGGGGAGTCATGAAGATGTTCTTCCTTTTTCCATTCCCTTTGTTCATCCTTCCTTCCTCCATCCTGCCTCCCTCCCCTCCTTTCCTTTCCCTTTCTTTTTCTATTTCGCTTTCTCTCTCTTTTTCTTTCTTTCTTTCTAACAAATGATGTGGGATTTGCTGGTTCCTGATTGTCTATAATTCAGTTTTGTTCTGTCTTGAAAACAAACCTCCCTATGTACGTGCTGGCAAACTTCTCGTTGCTATTTTGGTTGATGATAACTTAGAAACCTGAAGACATTTCTCTTGGGGACACTGGGCCCCAGCTTAAGTCTGTCTGACATTGCCCCGATCTTGGCTCTTGCTGGTGAAATATCCCCGGCACAGGCAGCAGACTTCTCTATGCACCCCAGAGATAAGGGTGCTGGGTCCCATTGGGGTTCTGCTCTTGAAAAGGCAAAGCTGGAATCAGCTCACAGAGCCATTCAACAAATGGAAGGGCAGCCCATCGGGAAAGACGAGGAGAAGGAGGCTGGATAGGGCCCTCCTCCAAGACGTGGGGGTGGCCGGCACCCTCTGGCTGCCCCTAAGCTTTGCAGAGTTTTAAGTCCTTCACTGATAGCTGCATACACCATTAGAGGTGGATTAGAAAAACCGGTAATAGGGGATTTGGGCACTAATCCCCTCCTGACTGTTAATATTAATTAAAGTGCTTTTTTCTCTCATTATCCAACAAACACTAGCTACTTCATTAAAAGGAGGAAAGAGACAACGCAGTTCGGTAGGGTCATATTTGGCTAATTTTTCCATCCAGGAAAGCACTATGGGTTTGTCTCCATTGATGGAACACAGACTTAGTGACACATGTGAGACACGAGGAAGAAGAAGAATGCCATTGACCTTCCACTGTATAACCACTCAAACATTTTTTAATTTCTAAGATTTGAATGTCTGTCTTTTACCCCAAGAATTTTCTTACTGGCCACTGCAGTTGATTTATTTAGATGAAGGCAGAGAGGGCTCAGTTAATGCAAACCAGGCTTCCACGGTGTGTGCGTGTGTGTGGGTGTGCATTTGCATGCAGGTGTGGGTACAGGTGGGTGACTTCCTCAAGGCCAGGAGGGCCAGCAGGCGGCCAGCTCACCTGGGCCAGCATGCTGTGCATAGCCTTCCTAAGCATGCAGGAGCCGGCTGCCCCCGAGAGACACTAGGGAAAATCTCCAGGGCAAAATTGTTATCTGCTATCGCGGCAGTCAGAAGAAAACATTCCCTGAGCGCTGTCATGTGCAGACATGTGTGTGCACTTCCTCAAGCATGTGTTTAAATGCAGTATCTTACCTTGAATTAAGGGACACTGAAGACTGGGTATATACCCAAGGGTAATGAAATCATATCTACATGCCTGTGTTCATTGCAGCATTATTCACAAGAGCCAAGATGTGAAAAAAACCTGTGTCTGTCGACAGATGAATGGACAAAGAAAATGTGATATATATACACAAGAGTACTTAAAAAATTAGTGTAAAAATAGAGGTAGAAAATAATACAAATCTTTCCATGAACTTTGGGAAGACTCCGCACGTGTGTTCCTGTATGTGTGTGTATGAATATCATTTAGCCTTTATAAAGGAGATTCTGCCATTTGCCACAACATGAATGGACCTGGGGGACATCATGCTAAGGTGAAATGAGCCAGACACAGAAAGAAAAATATTTCATAATCTCACTTATATGTGGAATCTGAAAAAAAAAAAGAAGAAAAGAAAAATGTCAGATATGTAGAGATGGGGGAAAGGAGATAGCGGGAGATATAGGTCTAAGTATACAAAGTAGCAGATGTGTAAGATGAACAGGTCTAGAGACCTAACGTACAACATAAGGACTATCAATAAAATTAAATGGTATTTGAAATTTTAGTTAAATAAGTAGATTTTAGCTGCTCATATCACAAAAAACTATGCAAGATGATAGATATGTTAATTTTATTCACTATAGTAACCATGTTACTATGCATATGTATCCCATCACATCATGTTGTAAACCTCAAATATATGAGTACACAATTCAATTTATTTCATTTAATTTGTTTTTAAAAAGGACACTGAAGACAGGGGCTGTGTTTTACTATTTTCATTTTCCCCAAAGCATCTGATATGATGCTTGACCTCAAACAACCAATTTCTCTAATTTCTTGCCATTTTGGTGCACTTAGGCACCAATTATTTCATTTGGTTTATATGGCTTTTTAAATTTTAGCAGAACAAGGTGATTTTTTCTAGTTACACTGTGGAATTCAGAGGCTGGATAAAATTCCACGCTCCGTGGCTCCCACCACACGGACTCTCTTTCCCGGATCCAGCGTAGCCAGCAGTCGCCCTCCTAAGGAACGAAGGACGTTCCAGGAAGATGCTAAGGCCCCGGGCACTACGGGAGGAGCGCGGCCTGCCTCGTGTGGCCTCCATGCTGGCCCCGCGCTGCAGGGAGCAGCAAAACACCGTGAGGCTTTCTTATGCCCTAACTTCTCTCACATTTATAACTAGTCTCAACTCTAAATGCTGCCAAGTATCCTGTAGGATGCATACACACCATATAAATTCCTTACATTAGGAAAAAGCGGAGGATATTCCAGCAGCCATTTCCACATGGCTGGCTAAAGGTCCTCTTTAGAGCCAGCCCTCCCAGCGAGGCCCACAGATCTAGCGCCAGGGAAAGTGTCCCCTCTATTGTCTGCTCGCATTTCAGGACAGACCCTTCTGACGAAGCACATCTCTAGACAGAAGTATTACGTTGCAGTCTCAGTCACCTTCTCATAGGCTCTGAGCTATAGTGGGGAGGTTGAGTGCACAGCCAGTAAATTCTTCCCTTAACCCCTGGACATCCACACTGACAATTAACAGCTGTTAGTATAATAATAATGGTAATGGTAATGAAGCTAACCTTAGCAAGCAGTTGCCTTGACCTGGCCCTGTGCCTTACTCAGAGTCTCTTATCTTGTGCTCACACGGGAGGTAGGTACTTGCTGAGACATAGCAAAGGTAAAAGACCCCCAAGACCACCCAGCTGTGAAGGAGCTCGGCCTGGATCTCAATGGGGTGGTCCCACTGCAGACCCCCTACCCTTAAGCCCTCCCCTCTGGGCACACAGCTGAGGCCCAGGAGCTTATAGCTTTTCACAGGTGGGAGAGGTGTCTGTTTCCTGGTTCAGACAGAGCCCATATCAACAGGAGTTTTGGGGATGTGATGTATAAGCACGTTTGCCCTGCTAGTGGAAGCAATTGAACCTCTTGAAAAGCAGGATGGGTCTTACAAATCATGGTGTGTCATAGTCTAATTGGCAGGGTTTGGATTTTCTTTTTGGTCTTTCTTAGCTCCTCCTAGGATAATGGTGAATCTTACCATCTGTGGTTCAAGGATTTGATGAAATATAGCGATGTCTATTTACCCAATTGTTAAAATACATTCCAAAAGGGCAGTTTAAAAAAATCAGAATAACATAGGGTGATACAGCACCCACAGAGTGGCAGCTATGAGAGAGGGACAGAGTGGGGGCGGGGGGAGAGAGACAGAAAGAGAAAAAGAGACAGAGAGGGAGATGGAGAGAGGAAGGAAGGCAGAGAGGAGAGAGACAGAGAGAGAAGCATGAGGGTGGAGAATGAGACAGAGAGAGGCAGGGAAGAGAGGACAGGCAGGCTGCGGGACGGGCACTGTTTTTCGCCGTCACATAGGAGAAGTCAGGGGAGAGCTCCAGCCTGGAGGTGGACATCTGGAGTTATCTGTGTCATCTGATGTCATGGATAAAACAATATGCCTGGGATGGTCTCCCGGCTGCCCCCCACACTGGCCGTGTGCCCTCAGGTGAGCTGCTTAGCCCTGTCCCCCTGCCCCCCATGTGCTCAGCTTCCTTATCTGTAAAGGGGGACTAACCGTTGCACCCACCTCCCAGGTTAGTGAGAAGGGAAGGGTGTTAATACAGGTAAAGTGAGAGAACAGCCCCTGGCCCTCGGTCATTCCCGGATGGGATGGCATCACACCTCCCGGCCCATGAAAGCGCTCTTGGTGCGGCTTCCAGGCCTGAGAGGCTCCATGGAGTGTGGCTGAACTAACACAAGTATGAGGATTTGGGGGAGCATGGCTGGATGAAAAGAGGACGGCAAGCAGAGGAAGGCGTGGGGAGGAGCCCGTCAGGCGGCCTAATGTCAGGGTTGCTGTGTCTCTAGGCAGAGGCCCACGCCTGCGGGTTCCCGGGCTGGGGACACGTGCACAGGCTCATGAAGAGCGCGCGAGCACAGAGCCGGGAGATGGAGTTTGGTTGGAGAAGCTTAGAAGAAGGGATGCTTGGGTTTATTGTACCCAAAGATGCCTTTATTTCCATCCACCTGGATAGGACCCCACCCCACCCCACCCCCAGGGCAAGGCCAAGCTCGATCCAGAAACACAGGTTCGGACACACCGTCCAGCCTCTCAGCAGTCCTCTGGTGGCAACCTGACCCCGGCCGTCTGCCTGAGTGACCCTCAATACCTAGGCAAAACTGAGCCAAGGGGAAAACATCTAGCCTCTTGTCACCTGGGCATCACTTGGGAGCCCTCTCCTAAGCCACATTTCCACAAAACAAAACCAAAAAAAAGCCTTCAGGTCATTTATCCAGCATTTTTGCCTGAATTGTTTGGCTCTCTTGATTCCTCATTTCCTTTCTCAGACTTGATCTTGAAAATATATACATGTACACCAACCCATATACATGCACTTTTTCCAAAGACAGAGAGAAGATTGCTTGAACAGAAAGTCCTCGGCCTTCAGGGAGAACCCCAGCTCTGCTATTCAAGCGAGGAGAGAGTCCCTAAAACACAGAAGTGCAGATGGGCATATGGCATCCTCCTCTCTCCCCAGACCACCAGCCAAGTTAGTTTTGGGATATTTTTTCCTCAGAAGCCAGAGTGAGACTATTGGTTTTTACCACATCTCTCAATATCCTGAGGGTCAGAAAGGCTGATTTTCTGATAACAGACACCAATTTTAGTGAAGTACTGATTTATCTGCACTTCTCTGCAAGTTCCAGCAAGCTTGAATTTCTTTAGCTATATAGATCCATTTTAATAAGAGCTGACAGTTTAATCAGGTAAGATAAGGCACATTTTCATAATAGGGCATAAGAAGTATGCATATTTTTCCATTAATGGGTCTTGGGATTTGGTCACGTAGCCCCTGCATAACATGTAGACATTTCACTCCAGTGTACCCTTTTGATCAGGAAAACTCTGAAAAAAAGCCAAAACTAGCTGTAAAAGATACATTATAATGAAATGGATTGCACACATTAAAAGAACTCAATTTTCACATGAATGTTACTGCATGTCCTCAGTCACAGTAATCACTTAATGTCTATTTTTAATCTTACAACAAAGGGAAAAAAATCTTCGTTCTGAAAAATGGCTTCATATTTATTATAAGCAGAGCCAGAATTTGGGCCAACAATTCATGAATATGGATGACCGTAAACACCCTCAAAGGAGCGTGCACTCCGTGTAGCAAACCAGAGGCCACATGGAAACGTGAGCAGATTTCTCCAACTCCCACACTCTCCTTTTCCAACCCCAATGCAAGTCCAGACCCCTCTTCTGAGAGGCACAACCACCGGGCCCCTGGAGAGCAGGCAGAACCAAAGCCCCGCAGCGTCCAAAATGAGACTTAGTTCCCCTCCTGGGACTGGTTATGGAGGACCCTCAAGAGGTCCCACTATTCCTGCAGAATAACTGCCCCTTGGAGATTCCTGGGTGGAAAGAGCCTGTGTAAGAGGACCTGGACCTAGAGGAGAGGGGAAAAGACAGGCTGAGCCCTCTGACCCCCAGCCCTGGAGAGCAGGTTCACACAGCCTTTGCAGCCAAGGAGAAAGGTGGGCTCCAAGGTCTCCTGCTGGTGCCTTGAGGACACCTGCACTCAGAGATGGAGCCTGCTGAGACTCCGCTAGCTCCGACATTGCTGCCTCTGGAACCCAACCCTAGTAATGACTAGAGCCTGGGGTTAGAAAACCCAGCAGCCCAAAAGTGGAGGAACAACCAGAAACCCAGGAAAGGTGGCTCCCCATGACACAGAACTACTAAATGATCCAAAGTCAAACCTAAAAAGAAAGAAAGAAAGAAATTCAATTACAGCTTAAAAAAAAATGAGGGTTAGACTTAAAAATTCCATCTGTGAATTGAAGGAGAGGGTGACCACTACAGAGAGCCAGATTCGTAACCTTGAAATTAAGTGGAAAAAATAGTTCCACCACACAGCAGAAATTCAGAGGCAAGGCAGTTTCATGTCACAGTGTGTGAATACTGTCACTGTCCCCCCGCCCCCCAGGACCCAGGCATTCTCAAGAGTTCTGCCCACAGTACATGAAGCAATCAAAGCTTAGGAATTGTACCAATGTTGTGATTGAATGATTATGTCCTTTGAGAAGTGAAATATAAAAATATTAAAAAGATAAAAAATTTTTAAAAGTATTAAAAAGATAAATAATGTCACCTTTGTAGGTTATAATCAGGATGATAAATGATTTGGGTTTTAAAACACTTGAGGGAGAAAACAATTATGGCCCATGACCATAACACTGCCAGTTCTGATTCTTACTCGTGCTGTCGGTTGTGACCTGTGAATATGAGGGTACTTCAAAAAATTCACGGAAAGATTTGTACTATCTTTCAATTCTATATTTCCACGAACTTTTCGAAGTTACCTTTGTATCTGGTCTCTGTCTTTGAACGGGAATGAAGATCTATGAGCCATCCATGCCATTTCTGAAGGTTATTCTGGTGTGGGCTCTCCAACATCGACTTTCTTGGTAAGTAAAATCAGGGAGCGTAGGGCAAGAAAAACAAAAAAAGATCCAGCCATCCGCCTGCTGTAATCCTACTTCCAAGCAACTTTGAGGGGCTCTCGTGAGTTGCTCTTAAGATTAGGACCAGCAGCATTAACATCCTTTTAGAATCAGGCTGTGGGGGCATGGACGAAAGCAGAACTAAGAATGCTTCAGCTCTCGATTGAATCAAGTTCAATAATTTCAATGATGTAGTTGCTTTGGTTGGGGTATGTATTTTGGACTATTTGCACTAATGCTGGAGATGATTCTTTCATTTCCATGATGGACCTGCCAGTCCTGGGGGAAGCATTTTAGCTTCTGGGTTTTATTTTCCAAACCTCACATTCAATTATGTGATGAAGAACTATCCAGGAACTAGTCATGAGAAGTAACTGACGATCCTTAAGATCATCTCTAATAGCTGTCTGAATAATTAAGGCTATGAAAACTATGCTATCTACCCTAAACGAATCATTGTGCAGTACACGCATGTATTGAGACCACATACGGCAACCCACAAATATGTACAAGTAAATGTTAAAATTTTTTGAAAATTAAAAAATAAAAATAAATTAAAATAATTTTTTTTTAAAGAAAAGAATAATCAAGGCTAAAACAGGAAACTGCTAAAAGTGGGCATCTCCTAAAATTGTGGTTCTCAAAGTGTAGGGATACTCACGATCTTTAAGAACTCCACAGGGTCAAATTATTTCTGTAATATCACAGATGTTATTTGTCTTCCCCATCAAGTTGTCATTTGCACTGATGGGCACCAAACTAATGGTGGCTAATGCAGTTGGTTCTCCAACACGAATCGAGACAGTGACACCAGACTCTACCAAGGTCACTGTATTCTTCACCGCCACATACGCGAAGAATAAAGCAAAGCAAAAAATGCCAATTTCACTTAACAATGTTCCCGATGAAGCAAGAAAAAATGTCAGTTTTATTGCATAGCTACCCTAAGTGCTTGTCATTTTAAATCCTGTGAGACAAAGAGGGACGCTCCCATGAGCTGTGGCATGGTGCTTGTCTCCGCGGGAAACGCTTGCTCAATTAATGATGAAGCTGCAAACCTGACTAGCTGCTGTTTTCAGGAAACATCATTTCAACTTGAAAGAACTACTGACAGACAAACTACGGTTCCTCAAACGTGCATATCTGGCAGGCATTTTCTCAAGATAAACAAAGAGAGCCTGTCACTTTAAGGAAAACAACTGTTCATCTTAATTGTCAATGATCAAATTTGAACTTTCAAGTAAAATTGCAATTTTGAAAACTTATGTAGGCCTCCTTGCGCCTGACAGCGTCTCAGTAATTAGAGGCTTTTCTGGTGAGTTCAGTGGTGATATTACAACATTCTTTTTTATACTGTAAAATAAAATGTGTCAACATTTGGAAGATCTGCATAACTCAGGGAATCAATATTTTCCAAATCGCCAGTGCAGGATGTTATAAAATCACACATGGTTGAAAGATCCATTGAAAGTGTAGGATTAATCAATGGATTTGAAAGTAACAAAGTAAGGAAAGTTTACTGACACAGTTTCATATTCGACATTACAACTAACATTTAAGAAAAAATCATTTGTATTATGCGAAATCAAATAAGCTAGGAACAAAAAGACAAATACTGTATGTTTACATTTAAATGAGGGGCTTAGAATAATCTAAATCATAGAGAGAGAAAGTAGAAATGTGGCTGCCAGGGGCCGGGGTTTACAGGAATGGAGAGTTATCGCTTAATGGATATCAAGTTTTAATTTTACAAGATAAATAGAGTTCTGGAGATGGATGCTGTTGATGGTTGCACAATGTGAATGTATGAATAACTGAAACGTACACAAAAGTAGTTAAGATGGTAAATTTTATGCTATGTACATTTTACCACAAAAAGAAAAATGGAAAAAGAAAATACCCTTTGCTGAGTTTTGGTATAGTATCAAAGAAGAATATCCACAACTATCTGAAAAGCCTATTAAACTATTTGTCATTTTCTAGCTGCATACATGTGTGACTCTGACTTTCTTCATATAACTCAACAAATTGCATGCAGAAGCAGGTACGAGAATCCAGCTGTTTTCTACTAATCCAGACATTAAAGAGGCATGCAGAAATGTACAACAATGCCGGGCTTCTCATAATTTTTTTTGTTTTGAAAAATATAGTTATTTTTGATTAAAGTGTTTATGATAACATGTAATAAGTTTATTACTTTCTTTTAAATGAGTCAATAAATTAGTATTTTGATTTTTTTCTCAGTTTCATTTCTAGTTCAGTTAACATGAATAGATACGGCTTACATTAACAAAAGCTCTGCGGTCTCCAATAATGTTAAAGCGTGAATAGGAGTCCTCATCAAATACTGGCTTAAAAAAATTCTGTCTCTGCCCCTGGCAGGTTGTGTGGCCTCAGGCAAGAGATTTAGTCTCTTTCTGCCTCTGTTCCCTCATTTGTACCATGGGGGTAATAACAAAGCAAGGTGTGTAAATCCTTCAGTGCCGTGCCTGGTCCACAGTGTGTCCTCAGCAGGTGCGCTGTCATTGCTTTCTGGATAACTGTTAGCCGAGCACCCCAGTGCCAGTGCTGTTCTGGGTACTGGGGAAACATCAGCAAACCAAGCCAAACACACAAAAGGCCCAGGCCACGAGGTGCTCACTTTCTGCTAAGGGAAGCAGGCCACGAACCCAGCAAAGAAGTAGAAGGCCGAGTCTCTGAAGTGGGGCAGGAGTGCCTGACAGGGTGGGGTGGTTGGGGCGGCCTTGCTGAGAAGGTGACACGCGAGCGAGGACCATGGGGTGAGGGTCATTCAGACAGCCTGCAGGCTGGCCCAGGGAACCTGTGGGGCTCAGCTTGGGTGCAGGGACTCTGGGGGTCATTGAGAAAAGGTGTGACATGATCTGGTCCCCAGTCTAACAAGATCCTGGTGGACATGCACCTCCCACAATCGCCCTCTTTGGCTGGGCAAATCTTTCAGGGCTGCACACATCAAACCTTTCTTTGGAGACTTCCCAGACACCTCCAGCAGACTGTGTCACCCCCCTGCCTGCTCCTCTGTGGGCCCCAATGACCACGAGTGTCTGGGTTAGAAGCGCACCCTCTCCACCTTGTACCCTGTTCTCCACATCTCCCGTCCTGCTCTCCAGGTCCGCTCCACCTGTCCTCTCCTGCACTCGGCCCTGCAGGCTGACCTGCACGAACCATGTTCACTGAGCTCCCTTGCCTCTGGCTTCCAGTTGGGCTCACCCAAAGGGGACCTGGGTTCACCCAAAGGGGACCAGGGGTACGATACAGGAGGGAGTGTTTACTCCCCCAGCTCCTCCCTGTGGGCCCTCTGTGGACTGGCTGAGCCCAGTTCCCACAGGCAGCCCTTCATCTCCTCCCAACTGCCCAAGCTCTACCACTGGCCACTGGCCTTGTCCCACCACCCCTACAGGACTGGAAAGGACTGCGACAGGAAGCCCCATATCTTTTTATTTTATTTATTTATTTATTTATTTATTTGTTTTGTTTTGTTTTATTTTTATTTTATTTTGTCGATATACATTGTGGCTGATTATTGCTCCCCGTCCCATATCTTTTTAATACCCCATTTTTAAACTCTCCTAAAATTACCCGAATGGAGTGTGTTCTCTGTCTCTTTCCAGGGCTCTGACTAATAGACTCCCATGGGTCCAACCCAGCATCCCAGACATGGATGACCCTCCTTTGTCTTGCTCACTGGTATTCTCCAGGGTTGAGAAGAGTTCTGGGCACATAGTAGGCCCTTATTAAGTATTTGTTGGATGAGTGAAGGATAAACGAGCTCTCATTGTAATTGTCTCCATATATTAAATCAAATGCTTCAAAACACTTTGGAATGGGAATGAATCGCCTCCTGTAGGCATTATTTTAATCCATATTTATAACAAACCTCCACCCACTCAGAGTTAATAAATGAAAAACAGACACATAAGTTAGCAGAGAAGAGCTCAGATGAAACTCCATCTGGAAATCCCACCTGGAGTTCCACACTCCCCAGACGCAAATTCCTGTGACTGGAGGAGGGGTAGGAGACTCTAGATTCTGTTTTTCTTTCTTTCTTTTTCCACTAGTCTTTTAATTTTATTTATGGTATTTTTTTAATTTTAAAATTTAATTGTGCATATCTGTGGGGTACAGTGTGTTGTTTCAATACATGGATGTATTGTGCAATGACTCACTTAGGGTAGATAGCACGTCCATCCCCTGAACTTTTATCTTTTCTTTATGGTGATTACATTCAAGATCCTTTTTTCTAGCTATTTAGAAATAGTCAATGTAGTATTTTCAGCCTAGAACACCAGAACTTGTTCTTCCTGTCTACCTGTGACTTTGTGCCCGTTACTTCACCCACTGCCCCTCCTTTCTTCCCTTCCCAGCCTCTGGTAACCATTATTATACTCTCTACTTCTATGAGAATCACTTTTTTTTTTCTTTTAAGATTCCACATATGAGAGACATTGTGTGGTATTTGTCCTTCTGAGCGTGGCTTACTTCACTTAACATAATGGTCTCCGGTTCCATCCATGTTGCTACAGATGATGGGATTTTATTATTTTTTGTAGCTGAATAGTATTCCATTGTGTATATAGACCATAGATTTTTATCCATCCATCCATTGATGGGTACTTAGGCTGATTCCATCTTTTGGCTATTGGGCATAGTGTTGCAATGAACATGGGTGTGCAGGTGTCTCTTTGATATATTGATTTCATTTCCTTTGGGTATATACTCAGTGTATGCTTAACAGCAAAAAACTGAATAACCCAATTAAAAAATGGGCAAAGGACCTCAACAGACATTTCTCAAAAGAAGACAAGCAAATGGCCAACAGGCACGTGAAAAAATGCTCAACTTTACTAATCATCAGGGAAATGCAAATTAAACCACTAGGAGATATCAGCTCCCTCCAGTTAGAATGACGAGGATGCGGAGAAAAGAGAACTCTCCTGCGTCATTGGTGGGACTGCAAATTAACACAGTCACTGTGGAAAACAGTACACAGCCTTCTCAAAAAACTAAAACTATTTATGTAATCTTTTAATATAATAACATGATTGAGATGTAATTCACATACAATTCACCCATACAAAATGTATAAACAATGGTTTTTACTATATTTGCCGAGTTGTTCAACTGTTACCACTATCTAGTTTTAGAACGTTTTAATAACCCCCCAAAACCCTGTACCCCTGAAAATAGCAGTCACTGCCTATTTCCCCTCATCCTGCCTGCTCTAGACGTCTCCTAATCTACTTTCTGTCTCTATGGATTTCCCTAGTCTGGACATTTCATATAAATGGAACCATAACATATGTAATGTTTTGTGTCTGGCTCCTTCCACTTAGTAAAATGTTTTCAAGTTTCATCCATGTAACAGCATGTATCGGTACTTCATTCCTTTTTATTGCCAGATAATATTTCATTGTGTGGATAGACCACATTTTATTGATCCACGTATCAACTGATAGACATTTGAGTTGTTTCTACTTTTTGGCTATTATAAATAATGCTGCTGTGAACATTCGTGTACAAGTTTTATGTGGACATGTGTTTTCATTTCTTTTGGGTAGAATTCTCGGTCATATGGTAACTCGATGTTAAACCTTTTGACAAACTGCCAGACTGTTTTCCAAAGCAGCAGCAGCATTTCACATTCTCACCAACAGAGCACGATGGTTCTAATTTCTCCTCAGCCCGCCCAATACCTATTCTCATTTGTCTTTTTTATTATCACTCTATACTCATGTTTTAAAATTCCCAGGAGGGGGGATTTTTGTTGAAGGTGGCTTTGGTCGGCTGTCTGAAGTCCCCACTGCAGTGGCCCCATGTTTGGAGGTGGTTCTAGAACTGCTCCCCTAGCACCTCGTCATTTCTGGAGCTCTATCTAGGCTCCAAAGGCAGAGAGCAGTTGTAACCTAAAGTAGCACATAGAGAGTCCAGACAGATTCCACATTGGCCTGAATCCTACATGCTCTTTGTGGCTATTAAAGTTGAAATAATTGAAACAAAATTAAATCAAACGTTCAGTGGCTCAGTCACACTACTTACATTTCAAGTGCTCAAGAGTCACATGTGGCTAGTGGCTACCATATTGGACAGTGCACAAATAACCCATTTCCATCACTGTAGAAAGTTCTGTTGGACAGTGTTGAAGGGAAAAGATAAAAGCACTGCACATCACCACCCCATGAGATATGTTAATCATCATGGCTTTGTCCCCAGACTCCTTCTGCTTAAGTACCATCGCAAACGCCCCAAGGCCCATTTTGCCAGTCATCCAAAGAGGCTCAGAATTCTTGGGGATGACAGATAAAAGAGAGATGGGTGTGCTTCTTTTATGTAGAAATGGAGAAGGTTAGACCTCAGAGTCTGTCGGGTGCACTATCCTGTTTCCAATCAGTTCAACATTTAAGCTATTCTTTTCACTCCTTGGAGCCCAACTACCTAAACCTCAGTATCTGGAATAAGAAATATTAAAAATCTAAAAAGATCTCTTTCTGAAAACGCTCTGTGAAGGATTGCCAACATTCATGCATCTCTAAAAAAAGAATGAGCTGCGTATGTGCTATTAATAATTAGCAGTCAATTAACACTTTTCAGCTTCCATCATGTTAGGAATGTTAACCAAGTCGTTTATAGGAGAAAAACTTGCCCTCACAGCAGCAGTGGCATGTTACACACTAAAGGAGAGGCGGCCTGGAATTCTGGGGGCTGGTATCTAGTGAGGCATACCAAATGTTGGATTTCACACACCTTTGATTATTATTAATATTCAAAGAGTACAATCATTGACACCTTGAAAGGGAAGCAAACACCTCTCACCACAGTTGTGCATGTATGCATAATGACATTTTGGTCAATGATGTACCGCGTATGCCACGATGGTCCCATAAAATTGTAATGGAGCTGAAAACTTCCCATCACCCAGCGATGTCATGCCATCATAACGCTGTAGCACTTTTTAAATATAAATTTAGTGCAGCCTGAGTGTGCAGTGTTTATATAGTCACAACCTGTACAGTGGTGTCCCAGGCCTTCACGTTCCTCAGCATTCACTCACTGACTCCCCTAGAGCAACTTCTAGTTCTGCAAGCTCCATTCATGTTAAGTGCCATGTACAGGTGCACCATTTTTTATCTTTTATACCATATTTTTGCTGTACCTTTTCTATGTTTAGATATGTTTAGATACAAACACACTTACTTTTGCATCACAAGTGCCTACAGTACCCAGTACAATGACATGCTGTACAGGTTCGTAGCCTAGGTGTGTAGTAGTTGTGCCATCTAGGACTGTGTAAGTACACTCTCATGTACACACAATGACAAAACAGCCCGACAACACATTTCTCAGAACATATCCCTGTCATTATGTGATGTGACTGTATTTGTATATAAGATATCAATGGGCACTAGACTTATCTCTAAAGTTACAATACCACATTTTTCCACAAGTTAAGTGATGGCCCAAGACCAAAGCTACACATGACCATTTTAATCCAATTACACAAAAGCTTTCAATCATCAGTTCAAATCTTAACAGCTATATGAAGCAACTTAGACGTCGAGTTCTCCGCAGAGATTTTTCCCCTTTAAATCACAGTAGATACACAAGCTCTTGCCAGGTCTTGTTTTCAAGAGGCAACCTGTAACTTCTCCATCAGGATAAATCAAATTCACAAATATGCGACCTCCAAGTAAAGACTGAAGGGCAGAGAGGAACTCTTCCCTTCGGATATGAGCCCCGGGTTCATGCATGAGCCAAGGTTTTCAGTGTTCTGCATCTGAACAAAATATGCTGGTGGTGAAGGCCTGGCCCCCACTGCTGGTTTGGGAAATGCAGATGGGCAGACTAGCTCCCCTCCAAAGGCAGCCAGGAGACCGTGCACTCTTCCGAAGCTGGTGTTGCTCTCTTTCCTTACAGGCCTGTGTACTGCTCCTCACGGATAATATGGGCGCACGACATGTTTCCATCACACATCTAATCTCCTTGTGTTATGGGTCCTCAGAACAGCAGCCGGATATCAGGAAAAGTCAACGTGGTTGCAAAACAGGTTCGAGAGTGGGGACAATCTGAAGTCTTTTAGGGACAGAGAGAAAGCTGAGTGAGACCATGGAGGTCTCTGCACAGAGCTCTTGGGACTCCCCCTGTCTATTTTCAAGGAGGTAAGTTCTTATCACCCCTGCTTTAAATAGAAAGCCAGAGAAACTGAACAACTCACTCAAGGTTACAGGGGTGGGACAGGAATCAAGGCATCTTGTCACCATAAAGTGAATAAAAACGCTCACAAAACATGGTAAGCACCTCCAGAGAGTATTCCAAGGTCAAGAATAGGCACAACCTGCCTTTTCTCAGGAGATATGGAGTTGGAAAGGGCATAGGAAGCCTGTGGAGCCTTGTATTGCCTTCTGCTCAATTCTGAAGGTAAGAAATCAAATTCAGATGACCCTGCCCTTCCCATGCCTGTCGATTGAGGTGGCCATGTGTGGGTGGATATGGGGCATTGGGGATCTAGGTGAGGAGACCAGTTATCCCATTCTTAGGGTGGCTCCCAGACCAGGGAAATCCCTCCTCCATGGTCTCCTATGCTTAGCTCAGCCTTTTACCACCAAGGAAGGTTCATCAAACTTGAGAAATAGCAGTGAATACAGAGGGGTATTGCTCAGTGACTCCAAAGGGTATCATCCCTCTGAAGGCATGAGAAACAGAAGTGGTATTAGCTTCTGTTTGATACGTTTACATACTTTGATAATATCTGAGGCTATCTCTGAAATATAGCAGCAGAAATACCCTTTTCTCTATGCCAACTATTGGGCTCTGTTGTCTGTCTGTTGGTAATTACAACATAGCAAAGTGCCACAAGGCTCAGTCTCCTGAAACGATACCTATTTATTGTTTCTCATGATTTTGTACATCAGCTGGATGCTGCTTCTGTCCTGGCTGGCTTGGCTGAGTCTAGATGGCCCAGGATGGCCTTACTGACAAGGCTGGATCCTCAGCTGGGAGGCTGGAGTCTGCTCCATGTGCTCTCTCATCCTCCAGGAAGCTAGCCTGAGCTTATTCACATGGAGGCGCAAAGGTTCCCAGAAACTAGAAGGTACAAGCCCACCTCACAAGCACTTTTCAAGCCTCTGCTTGCATCATATTTGTTAACATCTTTTTGGTCAAAGCAAGTCACATGGTTGGTGACTAGTCCAGGGTCAGTTGGAAGGAACTTACCCAGGGACATACCTACAGGGAGGCATGATTCCCTGGAGGACATTTGTATAACAATCGACCCCAATTTGCCCCAGACATGTGGTCCTGGGTACCATAAACCAGCAAAATACATCTCTTCTTTTGAATGGGATGTAGAGAACACTGAAATAGTACCTTAAGCCAAGTAATTTCAATTATTAGCAATATTTCATAATATGACTTCAGTAACCATTACCTATGAAAAAAGATACCTTTGAAGCAAGGCTATAAAATATAAAATTTACATACAGTGATCTGATTCAGGTCATACATTTAATTTCCTTATATTTTATTCTCTAATCAAATCCCTATGTTTTACTCCCTTAAGTTTTCGTTTTTTGGGGGGTTTTTTAAATTTTTTTTTTATTTTATTTTTTAAAAGATGACTGGTAAGGGGATCTTAACCTTTGACTTGGTGTTGTCAGCACCATGCTCTCCCAAGTGAGTGAAGCTGCCATCCCTATATAGGGATCCGAACCTGTGGCCTTGGTGTTATCAGCACCACACTCTCCCAAGTGAGCCACAGGCCAGCCCCTTATCCCCTTCAGTTTTCTATCAGTTATTCAGCAAACATCTTTTTTCAGTGCCTATCATGTATAAGCCATTGCAGAAACCAAAAAATGAGTAAGAGATATGATCTCTACCTCATTGGGAGAGAGAATGTTTGTAGTCAGATCACTGTAACACTCACCATAAGAGAGGGGGAAAGACATTATGGGAGCACGAGACACAGAAAAGTCCAAACAAGCTCAAGATCAGGCTCTGTGTATACCCCAAAATACCGCCCTGTTGTAGCTTAATGGAATCCTCAAGCGGTTTCCATCTAGTTCCAATCTGGCCATGTGCAGAGCCTTACCATTAGGCCACCACCATCTTATTGACTTCTGAGTGTTCTGTACTATTAATCAGGGGGATGTCCACTGGGATGACTGCATGTGGGGCTGGGCAGTGTGTCAGGGCACGAATAAACATTGTTTCTGCTGGACAATTCACCAGTGATACGCTGCCCCCTCCTTGACTGCTGGTGCTTGTGACCTGCCAGGTCCTCTGCAATTCTTGTCTGAGCGGGTTCTCCTTCCAAATCTGTGAGTCTTTTATCTATTCTGGAGGTGGGATAAACTAGCTCTGCAAATGTGCGTTCAAATCTGTCTGCCTCACACTTAAACCAATGGCATTTGAACGTCGTAACCGAGCATTTGCCCTGTCTATGCTTCCATTTCTGCAGTGGCTCTCTTCCACCAAGCAGTAGGTGAGCCATGTCTAGCCATCCTAAGAAAAAGGTTTTCAGGGCTCACCGGAAGGAATTTGATAAGCATAGCAGTAAGGGTTAGGGGAGAAGCACACCACCCCACTGAATCTACCATGGAGCCTTGCATCCGGTGACACTTGTTCGGGTGACAGGTGGAACGTGAGCTGGGCCTCGGGAGGATGAGAGGCATGGAGGACGTGGGCAAGGCACCGAGGAGGGTATGCAACACAAACCACCCAGCAGCTTCCAGCACGCCCTTGGCTGGCAACATGGTGGCTCTTTGTCACTAACTTAATTCTGGAAGTCAGAGGCAGGGCTTTTGGGTATTTGAGCCTCCTCTTTCTGGTGTGTACAACCCATTTTCTTAATGATTGGCATTCTCCATTAAAGCCAAGCTTGTGGTAATTCATGCCACTTGAAGAGCAAAACCTCTTGATACTTGCTCTTTGCTCGTCTCCTCCTCACTGAATCTCAGACGGGAAGAAAAATAATAGCAAGTGTCCCCCCGGATCCAGTGACCTTCAGTGCCCTGGCAAAGGAGGGCCTGAAGCATTGATATGTGACCCACCTTCTTGCTTTCCACACTCCTCTGTCTAACCGGAGCTATTTGCTCTCACTTGAAAGACAATGGGAGACTGACATCCCTGGACTGTGTTTCTACTAAATCTGTCAGACACCATTTGCTGTCAGAAAACCACACTGACTTAATTCTTACCCAGAAAAACTTCCTCCTATTTCTCATAACCCAAAGAGAAATAAAGTAAAAAAAAATGCTGTGCACAATTAAATAGCACAAATTTCTCTACTTATGCTGGGCTAATTGTCTTTGACCAGCTTCCTCTTCAGCTTCCCCACCTACTCGAGCCACCCACACCCCACCCTGACTGAGAAAATTCCAGGTGTTTGCTCCAGTTAGATCAACCAGAGACCAGTGCTTGATCTACAACTCTTTCTCCAGGGTGCCAATGACAAGAATGCTCTGCTTGCCGATTGGCAGGAATGAGCACCGCAGCATGACACGTGTCCCACAGCAACACAACACCACTGACCTAAATACCTGCACAGGGATACCGTGCCTTCCCACTCGTGGGTGGTGGGGATTCTTCCAAGCCAGTGGGTGGGGCCATTATAGCTCGGCCTCTCAGGCTGCCAGCCCAGAGCCAGTCTTCTTAGCAGATATAGAGATCATGGTTGAATGTTCAGTCTTCAGGTTTGGACACACACAGGTACACGGAGCCTCTCAATTCATCCTCTACAGGAGAAGCATTCTCCAACAGTGTGCCCCTTTGCTAGAATGGCTTCTAAGGTCTTTGCTAGGACAAGGGGCTCTGATATCAAAGCCCACATCCTTGTCTGTGTCCTGGGCTTTTGTCTCAGATCAGATCCTGCAGGCCGATCTGTTCTCTCGTCCCATCGTTTATCTCTACAGCAAAAAGCATCTACCATGGACTGTCCCTGTGTCCTGCCTTGGGTTTGCCATTAAAAGCATAGATTAGATAGTCAGAGAGAGAGAGAGAGAGAGAGAGAGAGAGAAATCATCAGTCACAAACTCCATGAGCAATAAATGCTAACATATGCCAGTTTTTATACAGAGCTGGCTGTGGGCCATGTCTGATGCTTAATATTTATTTAGCGCCCATAATTGATGAGGCCCCTTCTGACCCCCTTGTGGAACAACCCTCAGTAGGGATAGAAACTGCTTTCCTAAGGGAGTAAGGCTCCTTCACTGTGAGGCTGAGAAGGGAATCTTAAAGCCAGAAGGAATTTTATTACTGTATTTCATCAAATTGAAGGTGCCTTGTGATCTTACAATCTCATATTGATGCACCATTATTTTTTGGACCTAAGAAAGAAAGACTCTACCATTGATTGTAAAGTGCATGGACTCTATGACACAACTCGATTTTAGAGATGTTAAAATATGACAAAATGTGCATCTTAGAATTAATAAATGTGCTATTTATATTTGGGTTTGCCCCTGACATTGACATGGAAACTCTAAACCAGTGGGGCTAGGATGCTGTGTCCTTACAGAAGATTCTAAGGCAGAGGTTGCTTACGTCCCCACAAACCATTGTTGTATTTCAATCATCCTTATTCTCAAAAAGTCCTTCTTCCTGCCTGGCCAAATTCTCTATTTCCTTAATTTATACTTGTTTGATCTTCCACATACCTGGATATAACCTAGACTTCTCCTTCCTTATTTTAAATAAAATTCTGTATTTGCTTAAAGACAATAATAAAGCATTCCAGCCTTTTCTCCTATAAGTCAAAAAAACCTCATTCCTTTTTATCAAAGTATGACTCATACATACAAAAAAGGAACAAACACTGGTGCATAGCTCGGTAATTTTTACAAAGTGAACACATCTGGGGAATCATCACAGTGACAGAAAAAAGTACAAACCTTCCCCATACCTTGCCCCCTTCATTCCCACCCTCAAGTTAATCATTCTGACTTTGATCAGAACCAGAGCATTGTTTTGCCTGTTTTGAGCTGTACATAAATGACAGCGCGCGGCCCATGCTCTCTGCATACGGTCTCTCTGCTCAGCACTATGCACACTAGCTTGCAGCGTGTGGTGGTACCCTGCTCCCTTTCATGACTGCTACACATTTATCCATTTTACTCTTGATGGACATTTGGGTTGTTTCCCATCAATGCCTATTCCAAATAATGCCATCGTGGATATTCTTATACATGCCTTCCAGGACACATAGGTGCATATTCCTGTTGGGAATATACATAAAGTTTGAATCACTTGCTCATAAGGCATCATATTTTCAGCTTTTGTACTGACTGCTCAAAAGTTTTCCAATGTAGTTGTGCCAATTCTTTCTCCCTCAAACAACGACTAAGCATTCCAGCTGCTCCAAATCTTTATCAACACTCCATAGTGACTACTTCATTTTAGCCATTCTGGTGGGTGATATCTCACTGTAGCTTTAATTTGCATTTCCCTGATAATTCATGATCTTGAGAACCTTTTCATATGTTTGTTGGCCATTGGATATTTTCTTTAGTGAAGGACCTGGTCAAGTCTTCAGCCTTTAAAAAACTGGGTTGTTTGTTCTTACTGATTTTTAGAAATTCTTTAAATATTCTGGATACTGCATACAAATCCTTTGTTAAATACACATATACACATATATATAATCTATTATCTAATATATACATATATACATTATCTTCTGACCCTCTGTGGCTCATATTTTCATTATCTCACAAGGTGCTTTTGGATGAGCAAGAGTACTTAATTTAGATTTAATTTTGAAATAATCTGACTCAGCACTCTTTGACTTTCTGGTTAGTGTTTTATGTTTTCCCCACCCCACAATCATGAAAGTTTCCCCATGTCATCTTCTGAAACCTTGTTGTTTTAGCTTTAATATTAAGGTCTACGGTCCACCTGGAATTAAATTGGGGGGTCAATTTCTCGCTGTCGCAGGACCATTTTCTCCCCATGTTGCTGTGACCTCTTTCCGTTCAACAGGAGGCTATACATGTGGATCTGTGTCTGAGCTATCTATTCTATCCTTGCACCAATTCCACAGTCTTGATTACTTTAGCTTTTTTACTTTAATTAATAAAAAAAATTAAAATTTTACATTATTAAATTGTTACTCATGTGATTCATCCCCAAGATAGTATTGTCTTGGTCAAAAGAACACAGTCCATTGAAACTAAAGAAATTTCAAATTAATTCAACATTATGTGAATTTCTTGAACACTATTTCTTGAGCATCTTTCCCTTTCCCCTTAGTCCACTCCCCTATTTTCCATGTTAGAAACAAATAAACAAACAAAAAAAAATTGAAGAGCTTCCCTGGAGGTTGGGAGACAGGAAGAAAAAGTCAGCAAGTCCCTAATCTTTTCCACTGACCAGGGAAGAGAAAAAAGCCAGCAAGACCCACTGTTACTCATTTGTTTTTATTTTGTTTGCTTTTAAACTTATAGAAGCCATAAAAACATTTCACAAATTTCTGTAGGTGGAAGGTGGGAAGATGACCTATATTAACTCAACAATTATAAATTTGATGCATTTCTGCCTGGTCTTTATTTCATATGGATATTCGGTCATTGCTTTTTAATTTGACATAAGCATTATAACACGTTTTGCATTATTGCAACTTCTTCATAACTTTCATTTTAAATAAATATAGTATTTGATTGAATATACTACCAAAATTTACTTAATCTTTTCCCTATAATCAAACTTTTAGGTTGCTTCTGATCTTCCTTAGCACAGTTAATACTGTAATGAACATCTTCAAGTATATAGTTATTTGCCTTCTATTATGGGTTGAATTGTGTCCCCAGCAAAGTTTGATGTGTTGGAGGCTTGGTCCCCATTTGGACAGTGTTAAAAGGGTGGGAAATCCTATTACGGTAATTGAAAGGTGGGGCCTTGAAGAGGTGATTAGATTGTGAGGACCATGCCCAAGTGAATGAATTAATTCATTTGATGGTTTAATGGAGGTCATGGGCGTGGTTCTGAGGACTTCAAAAGGAGAGTGGCATGAGGAGCTCTCTCTCTGCTCCTCCATTCTTGCCATGTGACACTCTGCAATGCTGTAAAGTCACCTTACCAGATGTGTTCTCTGGACTTTGGACTTTCCAATCTCTGAAACTGTAAGCAATAAATTTCATTTTCTTACAAATTCCCTAGTTCTGGGTATTTTGTTATAAGCAACAGAAACAGACTAATATACCTTCTGTTGAATTCTCTTTTCCCAGTGGATTCTACTAGTTGACATGACCACTTGAAATATTAGGTTTCAATATATAAATTGTGAAATTGATTTACATGTTAGAAAAGGTTGAATATTTCTACACTGGCTGAGTGCCGGTCACGAAAAAACGACAAAAAAGAAAAGGTTGAATATTTCTCAATGCATTTTCTAGTTACATCTCCCCTTTTTTGCCCTTTGTAAATTCATACAGCAAGGTCTTCATATTTTTCTTATCAACTTGTGTGACACCTCTTTGATGAAAAAGAATAGTAGTTATTTCTCTTTTATTAGACCTTGTGCCTCTTCAGATCAGGGACAATGTGGAATTCACCTTCACATTGTCAGTGGTTGGCACATGACTAGCACATAGCATACGCTCTATCAATATTTGCTGAATGAATGAAGTCATGTTTGTTTCAAGTATTCTTCCCCATATATTGTTGCCATCTGTGCCTTGCGAATGGAAGGAATAATCAAATGTTGATTGTTTATTATAATAATGATGACATATGGTATATTTATTTTTAGTGGCATCTGTTATAAATAAGAGTCCCCAATTTGGTTATTTTAGTCTGACAGACAGTCTTATGGATTGTTTTTTCTGAGGCCATCCCACTCATTCTTGATGTTAATAAAAATTCCTCTATAAGATTAATATAGTAAAAATATGGCAACTTTAAAGAGAATTCCCTGACATTACTTTAACTCATCAATACACAGCTATTCATGCTCAACAATTATTTTGCATTTCAGCAGTACTGAATGCACTAACTCTCTCTTGCATCATGGCCTTTGAACATGCTGTTCTCCACCATTTCTGCCACCCCTGCCCCACCTCCACCCCCTAACTGGATTATCCTCAATAGCTTCAGATCCCCAGTTTAGCAAACATCTGCCTGGCCTGGCCCTCCCACGGGTTGGTTGGAGTATTCGTCCCCTACTTCCTCCTAACACCCAAAACGGATCCCCTGTATGCATAGCACTTTGCATAAAGTATTAAAATTGTCTGCAGGGATTGCGTCTGGTTCATTTTGGGGCTGAATCTTCTCCCTGAATCTATCACAATCCCTGGGACATAAAGCAATCAAAGATTTATTGTTGACTAAATGAAAATAATTGAAATAAACTTCATGTCCACCAACCCTCTGTAGCTCAAATAATGAATAAATTTATTGGATTTAGAAAGGAGACCCCGACCCAGCTCTCCATTCTTTACCACCCCGGCCTATAGGTGAGCCCTGCTCTCTCTCACATGGGACCCAGAAGAAAATTTAGGTTTCTAAGCCTCGGTACTCTATGGCAGTGCTTCTCAACTAGCAGCGATGTATACCCTCCAGGGTTTATTTGCCAATGTCTGGAGACATTTTTGGTTTCCATAACTGGGGGGAGGAAGTGCTACTAGTATCTAGCGGGTGGAGGCCAGGGATACAGCTAACATCCTACAGTGCCCAGGACAGCCCCCACCACAAAGGACCATCAGGCCCAAATGTCACAGTGCTGAGCTGGGAAACTGCTCTATGAAATCCTTCCCAATTAGCTCATCCCTCACCCCTCTGCCCACCACTCAGCAGTTTCCATGTCCCTGGAAGCCTGAATGACAGGCAGACTGTTCTGTAGGGGTTACCAGGCGCCCCTGGATGCAGCCATGGGCCCTGGCTCCTCCAGCATCAGCTGTGCTGTAGTCAGAATGGTGCACACACTCCTTTTATGCAAAGAAACCTCAACAACCCTTCAGATAGCTACTTGACATAAAATTATTTAATTTACATGAGCAAGCACATAGTTTCGTACATATTCCTCATTGCCACAAATTAAGTAGCAATATTGGAAAGCCTCACATGAAATATTGAAAATATAATTTTATTTCAAAATGCTCTATGCAATGGTCCTCCACAGGAGATACAGAGGGAATGGCACAGCCTGGGACCTGTCCAGTAGCTCCAAGAACTGTCGGGTGAGCATGCAGCTGGACGTCGCTGCAGACTTTAATGTTTTTAAAATACAAGTCAGAGCATGCTCCTCCCTGCTCAGAACCTTCCCTGGGCTCCTGGGCTCCTGTCTTTACCCTGAGTAAAAGCCGAAAGCCTGAGCATGGCCACAGGGCACCCCCACCCCGTGATGTCATCCTAACCATCCCTTGTTCTTTGCTCCAGACTGGCCTGCAAGTTGTTCTCAAACTCCCCACGCATGTCCTGGCCTCAGGGTTTGGTCCTCTCCAGATTTCTACATAGTTCACTTCCTACTGTCACTCAGGCCTCTCAATGTCCCTTTATCCAAAAGGCCTTCTCTGACCACCTATAGAAGGTAGTTGCACAACACGACTCAGTTACATTGTCTTATTTTTCTTTGCAGAGCTCACCACCACCTTATACTTTGTGTCTTTCTTTGTCTGTCTCCCCAGGTAGAATGAGAGCTTCTTGTGGCAGAGTCTTTGATTGTTCATGGTTGTCATCCCAGCCCCTAGAACAGTTTTTTGAACATAGTGGATATTTAATAAACATTTGTTGAATGAATGACTCCACCATTTCATTTTGGTAGACACCTACCCCCACAATGCAAAGAGATGAGGAAATCATCTGGTCAACCCAGCAAGGACGTACTGAAATCTTCCTCATGTTTTGTGAGTGTTAGCACTGGAGGATGAATATAAGATAATACCACATGGTCCTTTTCTTGTTTTGTTTTCTATTAAGAGTTCTCACCAGAAGCTGCCTCTGGCTAACCTAAGCCAATGGGATTTTGGGAGCTGACAGGATTGCTAAGACTGAAAACCAGACTTGGAACCTGACAGGAACTAAGTGGGCACTTGGGAAGTAAACAGCAGAGAGTTAAGTATGGATCCTAGCCAGACAGACAGTCAGGATAAGAACACTGAGCCAAACAACAACCGGTCAGTGTTTATTTTCTCCTTACATTACTCATTCCAGGGTCAAAGTCCCAGGAAAGAGCAGCCAGTTCACCTTTGGGGCTTGTGCTGAGTGTATGCAGCAGGAAGAGGAAAGGCCTGGCAGAAAGTCTGCCTAAGAACTGCTTTAGCTTCCACGATGGGTGACAGGCACCCGTGTTTGTTCCATCAGGGCTGCATGTAGTGGGTCAAGGCCTAGAAAGAACTCGGCAAGCTGGTAGGAAATGGAAATGGGTTCTGGGCAGCCAAAGATGGACAAATATCCACTCTGCCCTTGCCCTGCAGGAGCTGGCAGGTGAATATTGTTCAATCACAACTTAAGGCCAGGTCTGCCAACCCAATGACCACGCCAATGCAGGGAGCTGGGGGGCTCTGAGGAGGGTGCCTGATGGGACCCTAGGATTCCCCTGACACTCTTCCTGCCTAAGCAGATGCTCATATGTCATTTTCCTGCCAGCCTCAGGGCCCAACCCAGAATAGGCATTCAGAGAATGTCTCGGAGCTCGAGCCAGAGCATCAACCCCTATTGTGCAACCCACATGTCACTCTCCTGCAAGGTGCTCATCCTGCCAAGGGCAAGCATGTTTGCAGAACTTGCACAAACAGCTCGTTTCTCTAATATTAACAACTCAACTAACTCATACAAGCACTTTAGATGCCTAAGAAGTGGAAACAGTATGAACTGTCTTACCTGCTATTATCTTAACCGTAATTGCATTACCATCTTTATGAATCTTATATGTAATAGGTGAGGTCAATAACCCTTCTTTAACTGTTCAAACTATAGGTCACCAGTGATACTGAAGCTGTGAATACACAGACTATGAAGATCTAAAGTGGGACTCCTATATAATTCCCACTACAGATCTTAAACCAGGGGACTTCTGCTGCTAGAAGTTGACAGTCGAGTAGTTGAGGACCCTAAGAGGCCTCTCAGGAAAGAAAATAGCTCAACCCAGGAACCCAGTGTTACTTCCCAAACTGCCATGACTAAGGGACATTTTTATAAAATATAACAAATACTGAGCATCCTGCTTAACTTGTATTCAATGGGACATCCTTTGGGAAACGTGATCCAGAGTAGAGTGTTCTTTTGGGGTGTGCCCCGCCACCCTTTTCACATCTGAATGCTTCCACCACATCCTGAGAAACGGGAGAGATTCAGAGGGCAGAGGTGCGGAGGAAGCAGTGCTGGATAGAGCCAGCACATTCTTTTTAAGATGGCTAAATTCGTTTGGGTGATTCCTTCATTTTCCTAAAGGTATCAAAGCTTCAAAAGGGGCGAATAGGTGGGAACATGGAAATTAACTTGAGGACTGAAATCCAATCACTTCATTCCTTTACATGGTTCGCCAGAATTTTTATTGCAATCTTTAATTCCTTCAGTGAATGGTTTTGAGATTGGAGACCTTCCACAGAATGCTGGATTCCTTTGCAATATGTGGGAAGACCTCAGGCACCTTTCTGTTCTCAGTAAATAACCCACTCTCCTCCAGTCTGAAGAGGGACTGTCACGGAAGGTGGACCATTAGGTCATCTGCTCTGTTCTTCCCTTCGGGCTGGGCAAATTCTGGAGGGGGAGGGGTCTTTCCTTTATTGTGACTTGCATCTCTATTGCCCTATGAAGATCATTTGCCTCCCAGAACCACAGTTGTCCTGGTGAGGAGGGAGGGAAAGAGGTCACCTGGCTGGTTAATTGCTGACTGCAGCAGCTTTAATTAAGCTCAGGGGTGCCCGATGCTTGAGGTCAGTTCAGGAACCGATGAACCTCCTACCTTGCCTTGCATGTGAAGGACTCATTACTGCAATAATAAAATCTTACCCTGGCTTTAGATATGCTCTTCCAACTTAAGAAAGGATTATTGCATCTTTGATATCACAATTAAAATGGATCAGTAGGGAGAAGTAATGATTGATCCTTGAACTATTGTGCTGATCTGTTAAAAGTGCTAAAATATGCCTTGAGCAGAAACACTGAATCACAGGGATCAATAAACCAAGCTGTATTGATGCAATTGCTGCAGGCTTCCCAGGTAGGCTGGTGCTGGCAATTAAAGAAACAGGGTGACTTTAAAACTGCTTCACCAGGAACATGTAACCTTGATTTTTTTTAAGTGAAAGTGCAACTGTCCTTGGGACTGTCAAAACTTCTAACCTCTTCTCTCTGACTGTCTGCAAGGACATTTCTATCCACAGCTACCTTAGCTGCCATGAAAAGGCCATCTTGCTAAACTTAAATAAGGCTTGGTGAAACCGGGTTAGCCATATAGAATCAGTGATTTTTTTTTTTTAATAATGGAGATAACTGGTTATTTTAATTTCTGAGGAATAGTTCCACCTTAACATACCTCATGGATGTTTAAGAAAACCTCACTCTGTTCCATGTTGGTGAAATAACACTACATTGACATCTGATTTACCAGGAGGGAGACTTCCAAGGAAACCTGCAAGGTAGCAAACTTCTTGTTTGTGTCTATGTGGTTCATGCCTCTAGTCCAGGAAAAAAAAAAAAAAAAAAAAAGGAGATGAGGCAAGGGGCAGAGGGAGACCCACCATCCATGGAAAATAGTTATAGTTCATTCCTACCTTCTGGCAGTTGAAAGTAAAAAGGGTACATTAATGGGCTGAGGCTGTGTACCTTCACTTCTCTTGCAACCCCTGAAAAGAGGAAACCCAGATCCCAGCTGCTTGGCAGAGCCCACATGTCAAGCTGAATATACCTGGTTTACTTCTCAACATGCCAGGCCAGTTTTTTCTGAATATAAGAAAACTTGTATGTTTTCTCTATCAAAAATAGCAAGTGTCCCTTGAAAAAATGCATGGAATTATGCCCATTTATAAAGCACAAGCTTGTTCTTATCACAAAGATGGTTCCTGTGGTGCAGTGTGTGAAAGCGTCTTCCTCTGGCAGTGGAGGGGCCTGGATTTCAGCCCCGCCAGCTTGGCTCACTCATCTGTTCTGTGGCTCAGTTTTCTTATTGGTCAAATAGGACAAGGAGGTCTCTAAAAGTCTCTTTGGCTTTGACATTCTTGAGATCTCCAAATGTCTATCTGCTGTTGCAAATTCAAAATGCCAGGCCTTTGTCTTATTTATTTATGTATTTTCAAGGTCTTTCTCAAAGTTGCCACCCATTAGATATTGAGTGGATGGATGGAGCTGGTGATTGAACACAACGTTTGTCACTATTTCACTGGTTCTTTATTTGTGGAGAATTCCAGGACTCACAATGAGCTGGAGCTTTGACGGTCTCTGGGCACATGGAGTAGAGCCCGGGGAGGGGAGCTGACCCTGCTGGAGGTCTCCCAGCATCCAGGACACAGCATGAGCTCACTGGTCTGCCTCTCAGCCGTGTGGACAGTTCGATAACTAATTTGGGGCTGGTTTTGCTGAGTGGACATTTCTAAACACTTGGCAGTTGCTGCTCCTGACTTGGGCATCTCCTTGGCCACTAGCAGGCCTACCTGTCCTTCATGCAGTCCCTCAGCTTCTCCAGGGACCAGCTTAGCCATCCGACACTCACTCTCCACCTTTCTCACAGGTAGGAATGCATGTGGGGGCGCCAGTGCATTACAGAGGGGCTGGGCTCTGGGCTGTGACTGCCTCGTTCCATTCAAAACCACACTGTCTTCAGGGGTCCCCCACCACCACCACCATGCAGGTGGCCATCTGCTCTGCCCATGGCACTCCCTGGCCTCTGGAGAGAACTCTGAATGGCCCTTCTGTAATAAGCTGGGGTCTTAATAGGACTCCTTGTGACATTGCCAATGTACAAATTAAGATTCCAAACACACGCCAGTGTTCTGTACAATTACGTCCTCATCAGGATGAGAAGCACAAGCAGCCTTCAGATGTGGCATTTAGGGCCCTAACTGCTCATGAATGATGAAGGCTGATTTCTGCAGCATTAATCTACCGTCATTGACCTCTTCCTGCATTAATTGTAAAGGATGAAAACTTTTATGACGACAGCTTCTTAAATGCTAATTCCATCTTTTTGGTGAGGGGACAAGCAGCCCAGCTCATCCCATCTAACAGAATGGCAAAGGAGGACTCTTTCCCGCACGGATTTCTCATGAGCAATGTCCGATGGACACATCCAAATGATGGGCCAACAGCTGCTCAGAGACTGTCTGTTCGGCACCCTGGACAAGACCCCTGCCTAGTGCACTGCACATCTCGATTATCAAGAAATGCCCGTGCAGAGACAAATGGCAGGTGTGAAAAGCAAGGGAGACAGAGCTTCCAGCTGCCCGACAGGTGCGGACATCTGAAGGGCTCTATTCCGTATACAATGGCTTGAAAGGGGGAAAGTTTTCGAAATGATTTTAAATACCACATGTTTAAAATTTTAGTTAAACTTATCAAAGCACGGATGCTCACAAGGGATGAGAAACCATTGTCAGAAGCTGGGCTTATAAATAATATGGCTATGAGTGCTTTGTATTCCGTGTGGGTCCAACATCCCTCCCCATTAATAAATCCACATACTTGGTATTCAGGAAAGACAGCAGCCACCAAGCCTGCAAAGCACTGTCCAGGGACAGGTCCAGGCGGAGCCGGGCTTGACGGATGTCAGCGGCAAGGAAAGGTGAGCATGGGCAGGGGGTCTTCAGATCCCAGGGGTCACCCGTGAACTTCACACAGACACGCCCTCCTTCTGCATTCACCAGCTCCTCTTTTAACTTGCAAATACACCTCAGAGTCTTATCTTACATTTACTATATGACATCGTTCACATTTCTCTCCTCTTAAAATACAGATAATAAAAATAGTGACTGCCTGTGTTAGCACTATGTGCAAGGCGCTGTGCCAGCATGACCTTATTTAATTCCCACAATGTCCCTGTGATGCAGGGACTATCACTGCCCTGTTTTAATAACAAGAAATCAGAGGGCAGAGAGCTTAAGTCCCTGGCACCCTCACACCAACCTGTGACTCCGCATTTATGTTGAAGACCTTCATTCAGCAAACCTTGCCCAGACCCTACTCTACTGAGTCCAGAGGATGCTGCATGAAGAAGACACAGGGTGGCCCCAAGGTAGGGGCTGGGGTGGGGAGGCAGAGGAGGAGGGAGAGGTGACTGCCCCTGAAGAGATGGCCCAGGCAGGGCTCTGAGAAGCAGCAGAGGGGCCCCACACTTGGAGATGGTGGGAGCTGAAAGTAGGGGCAAGAGCACAGGGGGAGGGTAAGGAAGGAAGGAAGAAGACAGAGCCCTGTGTGTGTCTGGTCTGAAGTGGACAATTACTGTGAGTGACCACCCCACCCTCACCTCTCATGCTCTCTGAAGCCCCCTCAGCAATAGGGTGGCAGTGGGCTTGCAAGCAGGCACTCAAGTGGCAGACTAAACATAAGACCCCAAGCCACGAAACTACTAGAGGAAAAAATAGGGGACGTACTTCAGGACACGGGGCAAGGCAAAGACTTTATGAAGTGGACCTTGAAAGCACAGGTGACAAAAGCAAAAATAAACAAATGGGATTATATCAGACTAAAAAGCTTCTGCACAGCAAAGGAAACAATCAGCAGAATGAAGAGACAACATGCAGAATGGGAGAAAATATCTGCAGAGTATACATGGGACAAGGGATTAATATCCAGAAAATACAAGGAACTCAAACAACTCAGCAGCAACAGAAGACATACAAATGGCCAACAGGTACATGAAAATGCTCGACATCACTAATAATTAGGGAAATGCAAAACAAAGCCACAGTGACATATCATCTCACCTTCGTTAGAATTGCTGTTATCAAAAATACAGAAAATAATAAATGCTGGCAAGGATGATGAGAAAAGGGAATTCACACAGGACTGGGGAGGATGTAAACTAGCACAGCCATTAAGAAAACAGTATAGTAGCAGGATACAAAATCAACACACAAAAATCAGTAGCATTTCTTTTCTCCAATAGTGAACATGCAGAAGGAGAAATCAAGAAAGCCTGCCCATTTACAATAGCCACCAAAAAAATAAAATACTTAGGAATTGAGTTAACCAAGGATGTGAAAAATCTCTATAATGAGAACTACAAACCACTGCTGAGAGAAATTAGAGAGGATACAAGAAGATGGAAAGATATTCCATGCTCTTGGATTGGAAGAATCAACATAGTGAAAATGTCCATACTACCCAAAGTGATATACAAATTCAATGCAATCCCCATCAAAATTCCAAAGACATTTTTCTCAGAAATGGAAAAAACTATTCAGACATTTATATGGAACAATAAAAGACCACGAATAGCCAAAGCAATGCTCAGCAAAAAAAATAAAGCTGGAGGCATAACACTACCTGACTTTAAGCTATACTACAAAGCTATAATAACCAAAACAGTATGGTACTGGCATAAAAACAGACACACTGATCAATGGAATAGAATAGAGAATCCAGAAATCAACCCACACACTTACTGCCATCTGATCTTTGACAAAGGCACCAAGCCTATTCACTGGGGAAGGGACTGCCTCTTCAGCAAGTGGTGCTGGGATAACTGGATATCCATATGCAGGAGAATGAAACTAGATCCATACCTCTCACCGTATACTAAAATCAACTCAAAATGGATTAAGGATTTAAATATACACCCTGAGACAATAAAACTTCTTAAAGAAAACATAGGGGAAACACTTCAGGAAATAGGACTGGGCACAGACTTCATGAATACGACCCCAAAAGCACGGGCAACCAAAGGAAAAATAAACAAATGGGATTATATCAAACTAAAAAGCTTCTGCACAGCAAAAGAAACAATTAAAAGAGTTAAAAGACAACCAACAGAGTGGGAGAAAATATTTGCAAAATATACATCTGACAAAGGATTAATATCCAGAATATATAAGGAACTCAAACAACTTTACAAGAAGAAAACAAGCAACCCAATTAAAAAATGGGCAAAAGAGCTAAGTAGGCATTTCTCTAAGGAAGATATCCAAATGGCCAACAGACATATGAAAAAATGCTCAACATCACTCAGCATCCGGGAAATGCAAATCAAAACCACATTGAGATACCATCTAACCCCAGTTAGGATGGCTAAAATCCAAAAGACTATGAACGATAAATGCTGGCGAGGCTGCGGAGAAAAAGGAACTCTCATACATTGTTGGTGGGACTGCAAAATGGTGCAGCCTCTATGGAAAATGGTATGGAGGTTCCTTAAACAATTGCAAATAGATCTACCATACGACCCAGCCATCCCACTGTTGGGAATATACCCAGAGGAATGGAAATCATCAAGTCGAAGGTATACCTGTTCCCCAATGTTCATCGCAGCACTCTTTACAATAGCCAAGAGTTGGAACCAGCCCAAATGCCCATCATCAGATGAGTGGATACGGAAAATGTGGTACATCTACACAATGGAATACTACTCAGCTATAAAAACGAATGAAATACTGCCATTTGCAACAACATGGATGGACCTTGAGAGAATTATATTAAGTGAAACAAGTCAGGCACAGAAAGAGAAATACCACATGTTCTCACTTATTGGAGGGAGCTAAAAATTAATATATAAATTCACACACACACATACACACACACACACACAAACGGGGGGGAAGAAGATATAACAACCACAATTATTTGAAGTTGATACAACAAAGAAACAGAAAGGACATTTTTTGGGGGGGAGGGGGGGAGGGAGAAGGGAGGGAGGTTTTGGTGATGGGGAGCAATAATCAGCTACAATGTATATCTACAAAATAAAATTAAAAAAAAAAAAAAAAAGAAAACAGTATAAAGGCTCCTCAAAAAAACAAAAACAGAACTGCTATATAAGCCAGCAATCCCACTACTGGGTATATATTCAAAGGAAAGGAAGTCAGTGTATCAAAGAAAGATTTGCATTCCAGTGTTTATTGCAGCACTGAATAGTGAATACAATAGCTGAGATATGGAATCAGCCTAAGTGCAGTACATATATACACAATGGAATATTATTCAGCCATAAAAAAGAATGAAATCCTGTCATTCACAGCAACATGGATGAGCTTAGAGGACATGTTAAGTGAAGTGAGCCAGGAACAGAAAGAGAAATGCCACCTGTTCTCACTCTTATGTGCAAGCCAAAAAAGTTGATCTCATAGAAGTAGGTAGTAGAATGGTAGTTACTAGAGGCTGGAAGGAGAGGGTGTGGATAGTGAAGGGAAGGTTAGCAGATACCAAATGACAGCCAGATAGGAGGAAAAAGATCTAGTGTTCCGTAGCACTGTAGGGTGACTATAACAATCAACAGTTTATTGCAGTTTTAATTAGCTAGAAGAAAGGATTTTGATCCAATACAGAGAAATGATAAATGTGTAAGGTTAAAAAAAAGCAGTAGTTGCCAGGGTTTCAGGGGAGGGAAAAGAGAGAGAGGGATGCATATACGGAGCACAGAGGATTTTTAGGGCAATGAGACTATTCTGTATGACACTGTAATGGTGAATACATGATATTATGCATTAATGCATTATGTATTATGCATTTAGAACTGTACTACACAAAGAGGGAATCCTCATGTAAAATTGAGTTAATAGTAATATATGAACATCGGCTCATAATTGTAACAAACGTACCACACTAATGTAAGACATTAGTAAAAGGAGGAATCGTGTGTGTGTGTTAGGGGTGGTGAGTGAACTATCTGTACTGTTCAATTTCTCTGTAAACTGAAAACTGTTATAAAAATAAAGTCTATTGCTTTAAAAAAATAAAAATTGATCATTAGGATCAGTCACTGGGCTGGCTGGTTAGCTCAATTGATTAGAGCAGCCCTTATAACACCAAACTCAAGGGTTAGGATCCCCATACCAGCCAGCCACCAGAAAAAAAAAAAAAACATTGTAGAATTAGTCACTAACCATCAGGGAAATGCAAATCAAAACTACAAGAGACATCACCTCACACCTGCTAGGAAGACTATTATCAAAAAAAAAAACCCAAGACAAACAATCAAGGTTAGCTGGGCTGTGGAGAAACTGGAACCCGTGTACACCGCTGGTGGGTATGTACAATGGTGCAGCCACTGTGGAAAACAATATGGAGGTCGCTTTAAAAATTAAAAATAGAACTACCGTTTGATCCAGCAATTCTACTTCTGGGTATTTTCCAAAATAATTGAAATCAGAACCTCAAAGAGATGTTTGCACTCCCATGTTCATTGCAGCATTATTCACAGCAACCAAGGTATGGAATCAACCTAAGTGCTGATGGTTGGGTGGATAAAGAAAACGTGTATATATGCACCAAATGGACACTCTTCAGCCTTAAAAAGGAAGGGAATCCTAGCATTTGCCACATGGATGAACCCTGGAGACATTTTGCTAAGTGAAATAAGCCAGACACAAAAGGACAAAAACTGTGTAAGTCTACATACATGAGGCACCCAGAATAGTCAGATTCGTAGGATCATAGAGTGGAGTGGTGGTCACCAGGGGCTGGCAGTGAGGAGAGTGGGAGCTGCTAATCCACAAGCACAGAGTTTCAGTCAAGCAAGATGAATAAGCCCTAGAAATCTGCTGCTCCACAACATTGGACCTATAGTCAAAAATAATACACTGTGACTTTCAAAAATCTATTGAGGGTAGATCTCATGTTATGTGTTCTTACCACGATTAAAAAAAAAAAAAGAAAGATTAGGGTTAGTGTTTTGTATCTGTTATTACTACTCCCCATAAAAACAGTGCAAGTAGGTACATTACACATTACAAAGTGTGAAAGTGAATCTCAGAGGTCAAGTAAGTTGTCCAAAGTCACAGAATGAACAATGGAAGAACTGGGATTGTCCAGAGCCTCCTGTTTTCACTCTGACTCCCAATCTTGCCTCCAAGGGCAGGGACGATCCTTTGACACAATTTTAATCCATGCTCAGTGCACCCCAAGCTCAGAATCCGCCTTCCCAAACCTCACTACGTGGTGTAGCATTCTGGAAGGGAAGCTCCTGACCTCCAGCATTGCCTGGTTTCAGAGCTGCCCACGAGCAGGGCTCTCCCAGCCTCTCCACGCTGCTGCCTATCTCGAACTTTAATCACCCTTCTAGATTGTCTCCGAAGTCCCATAAAAAGAACAAATCAAACTTAAGCACACGTAAGGCATTAGAGAAAGCCACATTCAGAGTTGAGTAGGTAGCTGGACTCCTGCCAGCACCGGCATGAAGTATCTAAAAGAAACTGTAAGCTGAGGGTCATTAAAGGAAAGCTGTTTAATACTAGGAAGGGAAGAACGTTTTACAAGCACAGTCCTGTTATATACTGTTGCTTCATCCCATCTTCCAGTTCAAACCCAGAGGAAATCTCTACCCCTTCTCCACTCAAGGTGGGGCAGGGAGTGCAGGAACCTGCCCTCCACCTGGAAGAGCCTGCAGCATCAGCTCTGCCTTAAAGACAGCAGATAATCACATTCATGGGAGCTATAAAATAAAGTGGGCTTGGTATTTAGGAACTCGAGAGCACATCAATAAGGAAGAGGGGGATTTCTCTGGGATAAAATGGACCGCCTACAGTGATAACCTGCTCGTTCCATGGGGCACCCGGGTAACTGTGTGAAGTCTCAACGTTCAAAGAGAAAGCAGTCAATTTTTATTCAAATGGTCTGAACTCTCCTTCCCATCCTGTGGACAATAGTCCTCAAATCACGCTGTGACACATGGTTGGACCTCTCTAACTCCTCAGGGGAGAGGGCCACCTGCGCACCAGTGCCCACTGGCCCCCTTCAGCAAGAGCACCTCCACTTTTATCTTCTTTATAAATTGGCATCCTGTGAGATTCTATTTTAAGAAAGACTTTCATTTAAAAATAACGTAAACCACTTTAGGGAAACAGCCCTCTGTGATCCGTACTCACCCCAAATGGTCAGGATGGCTTGTGAAAAACAGAAACATCACAGCTGAATCTTCCAAAATATTATTCAGGAGCTCTCGCCCTCAACAAAGAAGTCAGACGGCAGCGTTGTCAAATACCAGTTTAAGGGGGGGAATGTTCCAGAAGGTTTTATAATCCTAAGGCCTCCTCCAATGCCCAAGTTAGGCAAGTGACATGAAGCCAAGGCCCTTTCAAGAACAATGGCACCTTTGAACAGGAAGCCAGACCTTACCTGTCTCCTGCTCGAACACAGGAGTAGTTTGCATCAGGACACATGACATCCTTGCACCCCACTGGAAGCTGGATCAGGTCGTCGGCCTTAATTTTCTGTTTCTGGAGATGCTGACCTGTGGAGCTCATTACAAGCTCTGACTGAGCCAGCATGGGCCTCCCCACCTACTGCATTGCAGCACCGGGAGCCCAGGGCACGTTATCAGCCCGCAGCCACACAGAGACCGGGAGAGACCCACTCGCAGCAAACCGGAGAGAAGGAAGCAGGTCAGGAGATGATTTGCACAGAGAAGATGCTTTGCCAGAATGATCTATGGCCAACACTGTGGTACTTCTACCAAGATGTAACATAAGTGGTGAAGAGTCACAGGAATGTAAGGAGAGCCCAGACGGTGGGGTCTTGTGTGGCAATTGCTTTACTCAGAGTGTCCTGTCCCCTCTGCCTCAGCCACATTTCAGCTGCCAGATTAAACAGTCCTTTTGTGCTGGGAGGCTGGGCATTAACATGACCACTATATTAAATAACACGATAAGCTTCAAAAATACATTTAATTTGGGTGTCACTTTCAATTTATATTGCCTTTGTTTATATACTTTTTTCTTTTTAAAAATCCTTTCCTTCGATGGCCAGCTGAGCAAAAGCAACTGTAAAAAATACCAATTTAATTCATAACCCAGTCTATTCTCTCCATGCCTTATTAACAATATTTCACCCAAACAAGCAGCATTCTGCACAGCAGGGACCACAAGAGTTTGGGAACGTGCCTTCTATTCGCAGCCTCTCTGCAGTAATATACAGACCGCAGAAGGAGCGGGTGACGCCTGGTGATTATTTATAAGTGTTATTTTTCTCCTGGGGTGGGGGAGCTCTTGATATACAACTAACAATTAGTAAGGAAGCAGAAACAAATAAACCTCTTTATTTAAAGCCTCCTAAAACCACACCAAAAATAACGTATAAGCCCATCTTGGACTTCTGCAGAGGCTAGGACAAGAGAGGCTGATGAAGTCAGAGGAAGACGACTGGGGAGACCGAGGTCAGGAGGGAGGGTGGGTCAACCCACAGCAGTGGAAGAACAGAACGCAGAGAAGAGACACACACACGGTACCAGCCTTTTGGTACCAGCCATGGTGATTCCTGATTCCTTGACTACGTGGCCCTGCAGACTCCACAGGGGCCTAAGCTCCTGCCTCGAATCAGCCAGCTCATCCCCCAAACAGCTGTTTATGGGGTGCCTGGGCTTGGCGCTGAGGCTGGCACACGAGATCAGCCAGCACCCCTGCTCTGGTGGGGCTGACAATCTGGGTGGCGAGTAGGTACTCAGCAATACAAACCCACATGAGATCAGGACGGTGAGGAGTGCAGCAACAGGCAGGAGGGGGGCTCTGAGCGGTCGTGATATCAGGATGGTGTCCTGGGGACATGTGGATGACAGTCTATAGGATGGGCCAGGGTTACACAGGAGAAAGGGAGCTGGTGGCAGAGCTCAGGCCAGGGGAGCAAGCTGTGTGTGGGGACTCACGGCAGGAGGCACACGGTGGCAGGGGTAGAACAGGCAGAGAGGGAGGGTAGGGTGATGGAGCATAGGGTCCAGGGACTCCAAGGCCTTCTGGTCCACACAACAGCTTGATTTTATTCCAAAAGCAATTGGAAGGCATGGAGGGGCTTTAAAGAGGGAGTGACATGGCCTGAGCACTACCCTCTGGCTGCAGGGGAGGCCAGAACGAGATAGGCAGAGTTGAACAATTGCAGGAGTCCAGGTCACATAACAGCAGGGATGGGGAGAAGAGGCTGGATCCTGGAGACGACAAGGACATAAATCACAGGGACTTGACCAAGGACTCGACACGGGAGTAGGGGGAGGCAGAATGATTCCTAGGTTTCCAGCTTGGCCACCAAATGGGCGGTGGTGCCATTCTGAGGAGGAACAGAAGTCCTGAGCTTAGAGCCATGTCACCGGTCCTCCCTGCCCCCCTCGGGCCCAGTCTGCAACTCAGGTTTCTGCCTTGCTCTGGGAAGTGAGCTCATGACTTGGACCTGATTCCTCTGCCTGATGCTGGGGCCTCAGTGCTCTGGGGTGGGGCTTGTTGCGAGCTGGGGTCCCATGTGGGACCACCCACAGCCTGTTTCCCCACATGCCCCCACTCTACGTCCCCAGGCAATGGGATGTGCCTCCGTCTGAGGGCCCTGTGTCCTCTTGCTGCACAGCCTGACACTGACCCCTTGCCTGGCTGGTGTCCACACCCGGCCCCCACCATGCTTGCTCCCTTGGCCTCCCCTGCCCCGAGGGGTGTGTTGGTCCCTGGTCCCAGCCCATCCCATTCTGCCTAAGTTCTCCTAATAAGTGCATTGGACTGATCACCCTGGTGTGTCATGCTTCTTTCTTTGGGATCTCAACCGGCTCCACCTTGGGACAGCTTGGGGCACTCCCAGCCATGGGTTTGGTGGGATGAAACTCTTTGGATCAGGACACCGATGCCCGTAGGAGCCTGCCCTGGCACCTGTGGTGATGTAGAAGGCTCATGTGCTCTGGGGGCAACGAACTGAAGTTATGGGCAGGTCTCCTCGCTGCACCCTGCTAAGTACAAGACTTAGTGGCCCTCGTGGACTGTCCACCCACGTCTACCCCAGCACTGGATTCCTCTGATCCAGACGAGGTCCTGTCGCAGCTCCCTCAGTGAACAGAGGCAGGAACTGAGCTTTTGTGCCTTTGAGAGGAAGAGGTAAAATGTGGCCGGGTGCATTTCTTTCTGAAGCAAAGCTACGCAGATCGGGAAATCTGCAGCTGAGCTCTTTGTGTAGTACATTATTTTACCAATTATTTTTAAAATTAGATTATGTACCAGGTGATGGGCAAGGATGAAGCTAGAGGCAGAAACTCATACAAGAAGGGAAAAATATGCTTATGGCCCTATTTATAGGTGATTACAGCAAAATCAAGGGTCAAGGCCTGGGCAGCCTCTAAGCGGAATTCATAAAGGGACATGAGCCCAGTGGATCTTCATAAGAGAGCAAACAGGGACTGTCAAGGGTTAGTCTATTTTCTATCCAATAATGTCCTACCCACGTAAGCACAATAGACCCAGGTGTGTCTCTTTATGTCTTCTGCAGAGAGCGGGGATGCATGGTCAGAAAAGAGATGCTGCCCCTTCCCACCTCCTCTTGCAGAGCAGGGTGGATGCTGGACAGAGGAAGCCCCGAGCAGACCCAATACGAGCCTCTGTCCCTCTGACAAAGGAAGCTGAGTAATCATAGGTCAGGAGCCTGTTACTCAAAGCACTAGAAAGAGTCTTGGAAAAACCCAAAGGCAGGTGTTTTCCATGTCAGGAAAACCTAACCCTAATCCCAATCCTCCACCACTGCCATACGATCCCTCTCCTGCCCTGCTTTGCAGGCTTGCCTGGGACGGTCAAGGGAGAGCCCTCGATGCAGGAATGGCTCCAAGCGGCTCCTTTGCATAGATTGTGTCGTTGCATCTACTGAACAAGGTCTCCATGCCAGTCCCTGACTTGGAAATATAGAGGGAGTAAAACAAGGTCCCTGTCCCCAGAGCCCAGGATAAGTCCACAAGGTAAATTAGGCAACCCTGGAAGGACTATGATCATGCAGCAAACGAAATGCCGTGAAGTGATGGGGTGGGGTGGGGCAGGTTGAATTAGGGAAGCTTCTGACAAAAGGAAGGGTTTAAGCTGCAGAAATATATAGAAGGGGGTTCAGACAGAAGAGCCTCCACAGGCAAGTGTTTAGTACAGGTGTTTGCACAGGGAGGTAACTGGAGAAAAATGTAGAAGGATAAACAAGGGTCAGAAGGGAAGCACACTGAATGCTGTGCCAAGGAATTTATACTTTGTGCTCTGGGGACTGACGTGATCTTTCAGCAAAGAAGTTGCATTGATTACAGATACTCAAATTGATCATTAGGTGAATTCTCCCCATGAGCAGGGAAGAGATCTGGGAGAACGAGGCAGAGGGCATGGGGTGCGATCAAAACAGCTTCTGTATCAAAAAATAATCCTCGTGTTTCAACTCCAACAATTAGAGACTTTGTATCAACCAGGATTTTAAAGAAAGCAAACATAAATTTGATGTCATTTCTATACCTTGTTCATAGAGAAACCGCTCTTACAAATGACTTCCGGAAGAGAAAAGAAATATACTCACTCCAGGCTTGGGGTGATCTTTAAGGGGTACTGGAACAATCCTTCCTCGAAGCATGATCCAAGGTGTGTGTTCTTTTGGGGCAACTAACTGTTTTGATCAATTCTAAGGAAATTGAAGCTATTGTTATAAAGACAGCAGGTTGCTGCCCTTGGAAAAACTGGAATAAAGAGACAATTATCCTCAGGTTTTGAGTAAAACATAATTGCATTATCCCACTCATCAATCAAAGACCCACCCTTTAAAAACTGCCAGTTGTAAAGGTCGGGCTTAATTGATCAGGAGGGATAAAATTTCCTGCCGTCCCACCTTCCTTCCTAAGCCAAGTGAGTTAGTAATTAAAAATTGCAAGTGACCTTCATCAATCCCGTTTCCTTGCATTGCCCCTAAATTTCCCCAGAAAAGGCCTCACTGGGCATCTTCCAATTGTCCTCAATCCGTGGATTACACAGGCTCATCTGCAGACAGGCAGCACAGTCATGAGGAAATGGGAAATGGAATATTTTTGTAACATGCAAAATGGGAATTTGAAAGGGACTGTCTACCTTCTGATTTTAAATACAGATGTAAGTTTGGGCAGAATAGTCATCCTTCCTACATTTTTTTCTCCAGCAGTCTTCAGATCCTCCTAATCACAGTAAACTGAAATTTTACACAGGCCAACCGATTTCAAAGGCTTTGCCAAGAGGACAATTTAATCATAAGAAATCAGCTCCCCGCCCTTCCCAGTCCTGGAATTTCCAGGGACCGAGGTGGTGAATAGCCGCATTGCGTAAATGAAGAAGCAAAAATGAAAATCCAGAGACGACATTCACTTCAGAGTTCCTGCTAAGCACTGTGAACCCTGTTTGGGACAAATATCTCACCGACGTAGCTTCTGCAACAAAGGCTACCACCCAATCACTGAGTTTTAGAGCAGCCCCACGGAGATGGGAGATTCCTAAACACCATTGTCAAGGAGTGAACCAAGAAATGCGGACATGGAAGGACTGTTCCAAAGATAAAAAGCTAATTGATGGCAAAGGTGACCCTGGCTCTAGATACCTCTATTTAAAAAACAACACCCTGATGCCCGATCTGTGGTTCCCGGGACAACGTAGGTGCCTCTCTGCCACCCCCAGCATAGGACAGGGGACTCACTGTTTCAGGTTTGCTCCCACCCTCTTCCCGTCTCAGCTTCTCTTCTGCAGTAATCTCAGCTGTTCCCCTGGTTTCTCATACCCCACACCTGTATGTGATGATCACATCAAGATCTATACCCCTGACCTCTCTCCTGACCTCTACACCAAACTGCTCACTGCTTCCTGGTCATCAGGAGCAGAATCACACTGGCTTCTCATGCAGACTGTCCAAACCCCACAAATTTGTGATCCTCCCACCAGCACCACCCCTTGACCCCACAGGCCTCCTGGATCCTGAATTTCCTGCCCCATTAACGGTAGCACTACCTGTTGAGGAACAACTCTAACTTCTCCCTCATCTGAGCAGCCTGTAAATAATCTGGTCATTTCCTAATGCTCCAGTTGTTCTAGCAACCACAGCCACTTCTGCCTGGAATATCACAACAGAGTTCTCTCCCTAGAACTCAGATCAGACCTGCAGCTTAAAAATATTTAATGGTTCCTCTTAGCCTACTCAGTAAATACAGATTAAACATAAATAAATAAGAAGGCTTATTGATTTTGGCTCAACACCATCTAAAAGCATTCTAACAACTCTAGCTGTGTGTGAGGTCGTGAGCAACCCTGAAACAGTGAGTCCCCTGTCCTTTGGGCTTACCGTGTGCTCGGCCCACTCTGCAGGGGCTTCCCCACTCCTCGTGGGAATGAGAAGGAAGCATCTCAAACATCAGACGTCTCAGAGAAGCTGGCTGAAATGATCTCATGGTGCCCCACGAACGTGAGATTTCGTGGGCCTACTTATGCCTTTTGGGACATCTTCCTGGCCCATGGGCTCCTTCTCGAAAGAGCTGCCCTGCTAGCCTGTCACCCACAAGGTTGGGTCTTCAGAAGCCAGGTATCTAACACCTGACCTTACCTCTGACCAGAGATTATTGAATCAGATGGCGCCAACCCACCAGCTCTCCGTGACAGCCACATGCCATTGCTGCTGCTGAGGCCCTTGGGCCCCTTGCCTCCTGCACTTTGTGCACCCCGGTGGCTCATTTTCCCATGAAGTTCACTGGTTTCCTCACAACAATTTCCCTTTTGTCTATGACAGTGGGTTTCTCGTCCTTTCAGCCCAGAGTTTGACCTTCAACTCTGCTCTCTGGGTCTCAGAAAGCCACTGCGAGGGCTGAGGAGGACTCCATCCTCACACCTGGCCCTTCTCATGAGTGTGGGAACCAGGGTCTAGTTCCCGGTCCTCATACCTTGTGCTTTCCTGAGGGAGAAAGTTCCACCACAGAGCCAGAGGGCACAGGCCTGTTTTCGTAGAAAACGTGACGGGACCCGCTCCTCGACCAAACTTCAGTCAGGCTCCTCGAGACTCATCCTGGGCCTGCTCTGCCCAGTTTTAGCAAAGAATTCCACTGAACACAGTTTTAGTGAGAAGCCTGCTAAGCCAGTTTAGGGAGAACTCCCCCCACCCTGGATACCTTAGATATCAAGCTCCTCTTAGTAATTTTCCACCCACGGAGTGCCCCACCCTGCCTTAAACTCCCAGCCGCCCTTGCTAGATTCAGAGTTAAGCTTGGTTCTGTACTGAAGTCTCTCTCCCCTACTGCAGTAACTCAAATAAAAACTCTCTTGCCATTTGTAACTAGGGCCCAGTGCAACTTCTCTTAACAGATGGCAGCAAGCTTGCAGAAGACACAGAGCATGAGAAGGCACGTTGGAGAACTGACCCTGCGGGGACGCATGTACCTTCTGCCGGAGTACCCGAGGGTTAGGGCTGCCTTTAATGTGTTCTTCCATAATTAGTACTTTGACAGCTTTAAAAAGAAAAAATTAAAGGTGGGAGAAATGTGTGCTCTCCACCCAGGGTTGCCTGGGCCCGTTCCCTGCAGCCTGGACCATGAACCTCCAGCCTCGGGCCCGCATGCACTTCGTTCCTAAGTCACCAAACTTCTCAGCACCTCCCCAGCAGGCCTCCCCTGTGGAAGTGTCCAATTAGGCCCACTTTGAGCTGAGCCGGTCCTAAGATAAAAGGGACAGCACATCCACATGTCAGTCATCAACTCTGACTGTTCTCACAGCCACCTCTGAATGTTCAAGGACAACATGGCACTCTTCCCAATATCCCCAAACTCCCCATGGGGTGCCAGTAGCCAGACACGTTTGCTGTTCAGGCCACCAGAAGCATCTGTCAATGGATTCACTTTCTTGCCACAGCCATTCCTGGGCTAGGTCTTCAAAGGGTCCAAACTAAATATCTCTCATGGTTAGGGAATAAACTGTAAACCACGCCTTGGGTGCCTCCAGAAAGGATTAAATATGAAAGCTTTGTTCAAATAATACTTCTGTCTTGGGCTGACTGTGACAGTTATGGAAAGAAATGCAGATCCCTGATATCTTTGATACAGGCAGGTGGTGGGGGGTAATGAAAGAGAAGCTATAAATGTGTACGTGTATGCACATATACACACAAACCTCCATGCACAAACATACACACACAGGCACATATATTTTTCATCTGCCATATTTATGAGTAGAAATTAAAATGAAAATTAAAAAATAAAACATGCTACATTTAAGCATTCTTTGAGAATTTATTTTTGCTAGAGTCTCTGAATCGAAATATTCTATTAACCCAGTGGTCTTATCATGGTACCATCAGAACTGATCTAAGTCTGACCATTGGATCTAAATCCTTCGTGATTTCTCTCACAAAGGGGTGGGAGGGAGCTTGTTTTCACACCGTTTATGTTAACAAACTTAATAAAAGTTATGAACTGTAACAGTCTCACCTAGTGTTTTTACAGTATAATTGCTATGAGTTGAAGCTTCATAAAAAATGATTAGTGAGGGCACAGATGCCGTGCCCGTATTTAAATTGCTTCCACTCTGTTCTGAGAACACTCCGTGTTCGTCGCATTCCTCTTTCCGGGGGAGCCTGCTGCACGTGGCCTGAGCCGGCATGTTCAGCCGTCGGAGCTGACCACGTGCTCCTCGGGCACCGTCCAAGGAACCCCATGTTCTTTTTCCATCATTTGCTTTTCCAGAGCCATCTAGCCTAAAGAAGACTGGGTGTCTTCTTCTAGAAATTCAGATCAGTTCCAAATCTTGTTGGAGCCACTGAGCTATCACTTCATGTTTGGGGAGAATCTTGACTCCAAAGTACATTTCATTATAATAAAAATGAAGGAGAGAGAGAGAGAAAATAAAGGCTCGAAGGGGCACGGGCAGATCCCGCCTCGTTACCTGCGTTTGAAACACTCGCATGTCTTCCCCAGGCAGAGTGATCTTTAGGGGATGAGAAGAGTCGATTGTGGATCTGGAAAATAAACAGAAACCTTTCCCAGTTTTATGTTTTTATTTGCCAGATATACACTTTTTAATAATGTCCTTTTTTTTTTTTTTAAGGTCAGGGACATCCCTAGAATCTTTCCACTCTCCCCCAAAAGAGCTACAGATTGTAACGAATACTTACATCCATTTTCTCCTGGGCTAACTCTGCCCATGAATAAAAGGCAGGATTATTTTTCAACGCTTGAGAAGGAAGGATGGAGAAGGGAGGCAGGAGGGGAGGAAAACTGTAATCAGCCAACATCGATTTTCCCGTGGATTTTGTTAGATCACAGAACCGCATCGAATATTCCTTTTTCATCCCACCACAGTGCTGCATGGGTGTTGAGCTAAAACTGGACATTCGATAAATATTGATAAATTGATTAACCATGAGCAATCGAATTTCAGAGATTAGCCTTCAAGACCCAATGAAAATAAGATTGATATAAACAAAAGTATTCTTCTGTCTGCAAGTATGATTATTAGACTGACTTTCTCTGCAAACAGTGAAGGTTTATTTTCTAAGTCTATTCTGAAAGCAGCTTGCTGTGGGTGAGGCTTTGGGCTCTGATTTCTAATTTATGATAAGATCCCAGAGCACCTCATTCCTTACTGGTCTGCCCCCATCCCTGTCATCCCTTGGAATGTCCTACGACCTTACCCCGGGCTGAAGGACAGCTCTTCTGATAGTCTCGTCGTAACCCTAGCATGATGTGAAGGGGCAGTCCATTCACGGACCTCAAGCTGGGCTCTAACTCTGAACCTCAGTTAATGTCCTAGTCCCTAGGCCGAGTTAAGATTTTTGGTCTTCAGTTCCCATTTTTGGTCCCTTCCAATCCCCAGCATCTGGGCAACCAGTTCTGGGGGCGCCAAGGGGAAGTTGTAGCCAAACAGTTCTTCTCCCCAGGAGGAGTCTGGCCTCCCCAATGGTGACAGAGAAAAAATGGGTGGGTCGTGGCCGGGGCCTGGGCCGAGATCTGGAGAGTTACACAGTGACCACCACTTCTGCCATTCCCTGGATGTCCCACACTGGCCATTGCCTATCAGCAATATGATTATTAATCACACAAAGAAGAGGAACCACTGACAGTTACAGAGACTTCACACGCACCAGTCATTACGCTCAGTGCTGGACACAGTCACGTCATCGTATGGAGTTCTCACAAGTCTAGGAAAGATACGCTGTTATTGGCCCTGCTGTGGCAGCTGAGAAAGCTAAGGCTTCAGTTCAGGAACAGGTCAAGAGCACGGCTCGGGTGCAATGGAGCCATGATTCAGACCAGGCCAGTCAGACCCAAAACAGCTTTTAGCCAGTGTGTTCTGAATATTGCTGTTGTTGTTATTATTAAATTCTATGGTCTGACTGTGTCCCTCAAAGTTCATGTGTTGTTGGAAACTTAATCCCAGATGCAGCGGCCCTGGGAGGGGGGCCTATTGGGAGGTGTCAATGCTGCAATGGAAAGGGCTTGCGGGAGTGGGCTTGCTCTCTTCAGCTCCTCTTCCATGTGAGGACACAGTGTTCCTCCCTTCTTTGTCCTTCCACTTTCTACCACATGAGGACACAGCAAGAAGGCCCTTGCCAGATGCTGGTGCCTTGCCCCTAGACTTCCCAGCCTCCAGAACTGTGAGAAATAACGTTCTGTTCTTTATAAATTACACAGTCTCAGGTATGCTGCTATAGTAGCACAAAACGAACTCTTATTATTTGGTGTTTGATTAAATCTGGCAATACTTACCTTGTATTTCTGTAAGTCCTGTTCTGAGACTTTTGCATAGACATGTTACAGGGAATACCATATAACAAACAAAATATTTCAGGAAGGAAGTAAAAGTGCCACAACATTGAACTTGGGGCTGGAAAATAATTTAAATCCTGCATCCAGCAGAAGCAGTGAGTGATCTCTCTGTTGCTTCAGACCAATGGGAGGTGGAGGATGCACGGGAAACTGGCAAAGCAGAGACTGTAAGCTTCTCTCCTGGGTTTTTCTTGTATGGCTCTTTTAAGAAAGATTGTTATGCATATTTTTAAATGTGACTCAAGTCTAGCAAGTTAATTAACCTGGGATGGGATATGACGACACAGAATTAATTTTCACTTGGCAAGTTTCTGGCACACTGTGCAGCTGTTAGTCGAGAGCCCCCGCCCCACCATGAACAGCAAGCACTGAAGTGCGCTGGCTTGGACTGAGGCCGATTTCTGCCTCTGAGCCCAGCAGTTCACAGAGGATGGCAAATTGACTAGGCCCCACAGCCCTGTACAAATGCCTGGCTTCTCTAAAGCCTGGAACCATCCTCTACAGGCTCTGGGTACTATTGATCCAAGAATTCCCAGTGACGGGGTGATTCAGGAAACTCTTTCATCAACTGACCACAGGTCTCAATCCAACTGCAAGGTCCTGGGAAGGCGTGGCTTTGCCTCAGCTTTCTGCTGGTTGCTCCTTGTGATTCCATTGTGCAGAAGAGCTACACTTTTTGTTCCCCTTAGGACAAAGTACCAAGAGGCCCTGTGTGGTCCGCCCCGGAAGTTTCTGTGGCATCACCGGGCGCCTTTCTTCCAGCTACACACCCTGTGTGAGTTTCTCTCATCACCTTGAACATGCCTACTCTCACCCACCACAGGACCTTTGCACATGCTCTTCCACCTGCGTGCTTCCCTGCTCCTCCTCCGGATCTAAGCTCATGTGGACTGCCTATGTGAGTGTCTCTCCTGACACCACCTTCAAAACCAGGTTAGGTTTCTGATCTGTAACCTCTTACAGAAGCCTTCCTTTTCCTTCAGAGTACTTGCCTCAGTTTGTAAATAACATGGATACAAATTGATGTTAACTGACAACTGATGTCTGTTTCTCTCCTCGATTATAATCCTGACCAGAATGAAAGTATTTTTGCCTTGCTTGTCAATTTTCCTAGCTGCTGTTATAGGGTTGGACACATAGTAGGCTCTCAATATTTGTTGAAAAGAAAGGATGGAGGAATGAATGAATGAATGCATGAATGAATACAAGTACAGCCTCATATCCAGGGATCCATGCACAGCATCCTTTGGAATCCACTCTCCTGCCTTCTCGGAGATGTTGCACCATCGAGGATCCTGTTCTCTCCTCAGTCTTCAACCATGCCTTCTCCGACCTCTCTAACCACATCCAACTCTTTCTTAATTTAAAAAAAAAATGCTCCCTCTCACACACACCAGTCGCCTTCCTCCTTTTTTCCCTCCCACTTGCAGCAAACCTCCCCGAAGGAGGTGCCCACTCTCTGTCCGCCTCCTCATCCATCACTCACTCATCGGCTTGCCACCATCTGGACTGAGCCACTCTGACCCACGGCCCTGAACCTCCTGTCCCTGGGCTCTCCAGCGGCCACCTAGCTGCCGACTCCAGTGATGGCTTCTATCAACAGCTCCTGTTGCTGACCTTTCCTAAATCTCTCTCCATCCCATCTCTGCCTCTTTCTTCCCACTGCCTTCATGGAGACCTTAACAACTCTTGCAAAGACCACAACAGCCTCTCGCTCTCCCCACGAGACCAGACTTTCTGGGCAGGGCTGACCTGCACATCTCTGGTGTCCAGTGTCGAGATGACTACTAAGAAGCACAGTGCATGCCTGCAGAAGAAAAGACAGGGGGATGGAAGGAAGGGGTGAGGCAAGGAGGGAGAGAGGGAAGGAGACAGAGAGGAGGGGAGGAAGGAAGGAAGGAAGGAGAGGGAAGGGAAAAAGAATTAAAAGAGAGAGAAAGGGAGGGAGGAAGGAAGGAAGGAGAGAAGGGAGGGGGAGAGAGGGAGGAAGCGGGGAAGGAGGGATGGGCGAGGGGGAGGGAGGGAGGGGCAGAGTTTCTGGTCAAGGTTAGGAGGTAAGGAGTGGACACCAGCCTATGGCCTGCAATGCCTGGGATTTATGTCGCACTCTTCCTATGAGTAGAAATCCTCACCCCGATAAAAGAAAGAAAGTGCTCTAGTTCTCACTATTTACTACTCAGAGGGAGACCTGATCAGCCCCGAGCTATTTAGTGAGTGATCAGCGAGACTCCTGGCTCAGTGCTTTCAAGACTGTCTCCTTCACTTCTCTGAAGCCATGAGGGTGCTATTTAGTGAACGCAAACAGCAATTGACCCGAGCCGTACAAGGGAGAGAAAATTTAAGGCCCTGTTTTTCACCTCCGTTCCCAGTGGCTCGTGGGCCTGGTTCAAGTCTGGGGTCACCGAGGAGCTGTCAGTGCACAAAAGTAATTACCTCACGGAATCCTCCAACAATTCTGTGAGAGAGGTATGATCATTACTATTTCCATGTTATAGACGTGCAAATTGAGGCACAGGGAGGTTAAGTAACTTGCCCAAAGCCACACACCTAGTAAGCAAGTAAAGGATCCCAGACTGGAGACCAGGCAAGCGGGACCACTCCTTGGGAACAGAAAACCATGATTAGGAATAAGCACATTGTAAAAATCATGACACCTCACAATCATATGGAATGCTCCAGTGTGTAATGCCTTTTCATACACGTGACCACATTTTGATTCTCCAAAGCTCCTGAGAGGTGACCAGGACTTGAAGATTTTTTTTAGACAACATAACTAAGGCCCAGAGAGAATAAGAAACCTAAGTGTCCAGGAACAAGAGAGTGTGGCTCTGTCGCATACACCTGCCCTCCTGACCTGGTCCACTGGTCCTTCCCCCTCCACACCACCCTCTACCTCACAGAGTCCACACTGCCAGCACCACCCCACAAGACATCCTGTGGTCAAGCCTGGTGTCTGCTAGGGCAACAGAAGCATCGACATCAGATTGACCTGTGGACTCCGTTGGTGGCGGAAGAGAGCTCTAGCAAGCTTTGACAGAACATCATAGGTACAGCAATGGAAGAACCTTCCATGTATGTAAGATTAAATGCTCAATGAAACAACTTTCACATTCTCTCACTTGATTCCCCAAAGGCTTGCCATAATAGCTGGACTGTAATGAACAGATATGTTACTGTTTTTGCAATTTTTGTTGTTTCCTGACTCTGCCTTTAAGACATCTGAGTACTCACTATGGATCCATAATTCCTTATCTGCAATTCTAAAATGCATAAAGCTCTGAAACCCGAGAGTTTTTCTCCCTGGATTTGTAGCAAACAAATCTGACAGCAAAACCTTACCTGAACTAACCTAAGGCTATTTACAGTATTAATTTAGTCCATTAATATTTATAATTTATTCCATTATTTGAAAATATTCATACATTTTATTAATTAGAGCTTAATTACATGGTGCTACCTCAGATCCCACTGGTGATGTGGGGCAGTGTTATCTTTTTTAAACCCCATTGAATCACACGTGGTCCCAAGAGTCTGGGATGGAGGATTGCAGATTAATGAACACTCATCACCAGCCCCTGGGTTAGGATCTTCCATATATCCTCTCATCCAGTCATCATAACAACCCCCTAAAACAGGCATTCCCCTGCACTTTATAGATAGGGACACTGGGGTATTGAGAGATCAGGTCACTTGTTCTAGGTCACAGAACTACTAGATGCCAGGACCAGGATTCAGCCCCAGCCTGATTCAAATGTTTCCACTTTTAACCCCTGCACCCGAGAGTTTGGATCTTCCCTTCTCTAACTGGAATGCACATGCAGAATGTGTGTGTGTGTGTGTGTGTAGGGGTGGTTGAGGCAGTTAGAGATAATTCCTGAGCTTTGTAAAGCACTGGGGAAGCAAAACAGGGTCTGAAACTTCATACACCCAAAGAAAGAAGAGAGGGGAGAAAATGGCTGAGAATTTCCAGGTCTACACAGAGCACTGCTGCCAGTACCCCACCCCTCCAATGATGCCTCTCTGGACATGTGCTTGTTTCACAGAGAAAACAGAGGAGAGATCTCAAGTCTACTTGCGTCCCAAGGAGTCAAATACCAAGGGTGGATTTTTGGCTGAGTCTTCTCTTCAGGATAATGACAGACATTGTTGGAGTCCAAAGGAAATAGTGGTATCTCTTCGGCATCCCAATGTCTTCTCCTGGGAGGTAGGAGGTCCCACTAGAGGGCAGACAGCAGGTGGGGTGTGTGGTTCCGGGTCAGACTGCTGATTGGTCATGACAGCCTCTCTTGGGAATGGTGTGACACTCTCCACTGCTAATTTACATGCATGATTGATCTACGCTGGTATTGCCTCTTTGTATTCAATCTTCTCAACTCTATTCTGCAACAATAATTAACGTCAGACTAGTTTATGGATCCACAGTGCATTTTCAGGTTAATGCAACCCTGCACCTGTAATAACTCAAAACTGAGATTTATCACTCTACCATGATTCCCTCTTCATGCTTCATCTCTTCATGTTTACATCTGGTTTAACTTTTCTAATCTAAAATAAATCAGCATGAAAAGCATTAGATTTTTCATTTAGATTCTCAATTGTCTTTTATTACCAAGATAATACCCTTTATCTGATTGCAACTGGTGGATTGTTCCCTTGTTAGGATCTAAATGAGGGTGCTGCCCTGCAAACTCTCGGTCTCTCCTTGTTTCTCCTTCACTTTTGTTTTCAAGGCTGATGTCTGGTGGGGCTTTGGTTTGAAAATGAGACAAATCAGAACGTAAAGAGGATATATTATTTCAGTCTTTCCTCCTCTTGCGAGACACCTGGAGGAGGACAGACTCCCCTGGCTGTCTAATGAGAAGTGGTCCGCAGAGAGTACCCTCTTCATTTTCCCACCAGGGTGACAGCATCCCCTGGTCTGTTTGCAGGTATAAATACAAGCAGCAAAGACAAAGCACTTGGCTGGAGATTTCCATGCAAACATAAGGCATGGGGGGAAAACAACTCTGAAATATAGGCATGTTAATTACCCGGTTACAAAGTCAAATTTAGCCGAACTATTTTGTATATCAAAGAGGCAGATTTCCCCTGATTCCTTAAGAATTCCTTTCAGCATGTTCTATTATGTTTTCTATCATTTGCAACATTTTCTCTCTCATTTGAAATATGAGCTGATGATTGTAGAAATTGAATCCATTTCTTGTACCATGTGGAAATTTCTTTCTCCATAATTGTTTACCATCACTTTCTGCTTTCCCTCAATGAGAGTCCTGAACAGTCTGAAATACTTCAAAATCAAATATGCTAAAGTTACCCTGACTTTGGAACACCCCAGAAAGTTCTAAGAATTCAATAGCTCCTTCAACACTGACTTTTTAACTCAACTGCTGTTGCTTTTCTTTTTTTGACAAAGGTGTTTCCTGTTCCTTGTCTCGCCTGTTTGCATGGAACTTCTCGCCTGGGCCTGTGGAGAAAAGGCCTTAAGATTTTATACATTTTACACTGGTAGTTACTTTTTGTGATTTTTTTAGAAAGCAGTCTAAAAGGAGCCCTTTTTATAGTTGACTTTTATACCTTCTCAGGATTAGGGCAAGTGCTGACTCCTACTTATTGAACGATAGCACATTTGGTCCTTAATGATTTTGTAACAGAAAAATCATAACAGCTACGCTAGGGAGGGTTTACCGCATGCCAGACACGTGCTAAATGCTTCACGGGCATTACATAATCTCTGTGGCAACTCTAGAAGGAGGGTACTGCTATAATCCCATCCTAAAGGCAAGGAAATGTGATTCTTAATATTATTGTTAATGACAATATCAATACTAATATGAAAAAAACTAAGTGTTATTGAGAAGACAGCTGCCTGAATGCTTCTCAGTCATGGCCTTGCTCCATCCCTCAGCAGCACGAGGCAAGCCTCTTGTTATTTGCTCCAGCTTATACACAAAGCAAGTGATGTCAGACAAGGTAAGAGTTCATGCAAAGTCACAGCATGACTCAGCAGCACAGGTGGATAAACATCCAAGTTTACCTGAATCAGCCCAAGCCCTCACCCCTCTGCTGTCTCAATAGAACATCATCTATTTAATTAAGGTGCTAAAAGTTGTAACTGAAATACTACATACTGCAGATCTCAGTTATAGGACTATTCCAGAACAGGCAACACTGTAGCAGCAGAGAACAGATCAGCAGGTATCCAGGGGCTGGGCTAGGGAGAGCACACAGTGCAAAGGGCACAGGGAATTTTGGGGGTTGGTGGAAATGTCCTACATCATGATCTGGCACTGGTTACATACCTGTATGTATTTGTCAAAACAAAAATAGCTATACATTTTTTAATGTATAAATATTTATTAATGTAGGTAGATTATACCTTAATAAGGTTGATTTAAAAGAAGAAAAGCACGAATAAGCTCCGATTTAGCTTAGAGTTTTCATTAAACAAACACATAGCTAGTATGAGGAATAAGACATGATGCACCCTAGACTCAAGGATGTCACCATCTTGTGGAAGAACCTAGAACTGAGCATTGTCCCAGGTGTTTATATTTCATGTTCTATAAATACAAGTAAGTGCAGGACCAGAGTCACAGGCGTGAGGCTTGTGTACTTGTACAGGGACCTGCATTCAGAAGGGCCACACGCTTGGTTTAATGTCACTGTCTTGAATTTTTTTTTTTACATGGTAAAATATTCATGATATAAAATTCACCATTTTAACCACTTTTAAGTGTACAGTTAAGCACATGGACAGTGTTGTGCAACCATCACCACCGTCTACAGAACTTTTTCATCTTCCCGAATGGAAACGCTGCACCCATTAAACGATAATTCCCCATTCCCCCTCCTCCCAGCTCCTCCTCCCAGCCTCTAACTATCCTCTCCCTCTCTGTGAGTTTGACAATTCCAGGTACTTTACGTAAGTGGAGTCCAACAACATTCGTCCTTCTGTGTCTGGCTTATGTCACTTAGCACAATGTCCTTGAGGTTTCTCCATGTTGTAGGTGGGCTGCCTTCACAGCCTGTTGATAGCACCCTTTGATGCACACAAGGTTTTAATTTTAATAAAGTCCAATTCATGACTTTTTTTGTGTGTGGGTCTATGCTTTTGGTATCGCCATCTTGAAACTTTTAATAATGTTATCTTTGGACTTGTGGTTTGTGAGTGAAGTCCGCCGGGACCACGGAGCACACATGTGGGCAGACGAGGCACGTGCAATGTGTGTTCACCAATCTCCTTGCCACCCTATTGGCATGAGTTGTCCCTCAGTCACAGAACCTGGGTGAACCTACAATGCATGGAGTTCAGCAAGATGCACAGTGACTACAAGATGAATGTACTGTCTCTAAGATCCAGACAGCAGAAATGCAGATAGCCCAGAGGCCACACTCTCCACTGGAGCCAGACTCTTCAAATGCAGAAGGTGGCAATGGCATCTGAGCAACACGGACGACCAAGCAGCCCTACCCCATCCCTCTTAGTCATGTCACTACCTGTGACAGCCACTCACTTATGCTGAAATGATGGCATAGAGGGAAGGACAGGGCGATACAGAAGTGCCTTTCCTTCCAGTCCTTCCTCAGTATCACCAAGCCAAAGGCATAGAGTGTTGTACATGTGATTATGTCAGGGAATGACATAAACACAGTTGTGCAGGTGTTCACAGAACTTCCATTCTGGTGAGAATGAAATGCTTCCATGCAAGTATGAGCTAAAAGACATGAATTGTGTCATTTTGGTGATTCCACATATGAGTTCAATGCTTTTATATCTGCATTAAAACTGGCATTGAACAATATAAATGGTAGAATTCATAATAATTAAAAATTTTAATTTTTCTTTACTTAGACCAACACTAAAGAGCCGCTTCACAATATCATGAAAATCAGGAGAAAGACTACGAAAAAATGAGAAAGGCTTACAGTTTAACACCTTCAGTGACACTTTTCCCTGGTTTTTTAATAAGGGGACCGTATTTTCACTTTGCAATGGTCCCCACAAATCACATAGCCAAACCTGGATAAGTGACCATTACAGTAGAAGGGTTTTATGGAAAGTCTTCAAATTTTTGTGCCCTATACAAGGGTACTTCAAAATGTTCATCGAAAAATAGAATTAGAAGATAATACTAATCTTTCCATGAACTTCTTGAAGTAGGTTCGTATGTCTGACAGCTAGTGCAGGGGCACGCACACACTGGGAGTAGCACAGCCTCCTGCTTCCAATCGACAGTGAGGACTTGAGCACGCCACATCTCACACATGCTCCTGCGCTCCTCTTGGCATATTCATCAACCAAGACCCAGTGCCTTTCATACACCTGACCCAGCCCATCACCACTTAGCAGGAAACTACAGAAGCAGCTGACCAGAGGCAAACACTGAGAAACCAGCAGTGTCCAGAACACATTAATGAGAATTTGAGCACATTTGCAGCTAAAATAATGGCTTTTGTGAGCTTCTGTGAATGAAGGGCTGAATCGGAGGCATCTGAGTCCCTTAGGTGCCAATGCACTTTTTTTCTGGCTAGAGGCTGCTTTGCTGAGAAGTTGCTTCTTGCCTTGGACAAAAAATGATGAGCAATTCATTGTCTGCTTTGAGAAAATATTTCCTCCATTTGCCTTCAGCCCTTTTTGTTTCTCTGATACATTATTATTCCTAAATCCTGGGTATTTTCCAAGATACTCATTTTTGGAGCTTTTTCAAAGTCCTTTCTGGATGGAGAAGGGATATAAATTAGACTCACAGAGAGGAAATTAAATGATTTCACTACATTGAATTTGATTAATGAAA